>NC_052072.1:39452774-39773399 GCF_015852505.1 Tachyglossus aculeatus
ACATATCCTGCCCACAATGAGCTTACGGGGCTGTGAAACATAGATTTACCACAGAAGGTACAACCAGCTTCCTGAGCAGTTTCTCCAACATCACCTACGTGCCATACTCAACATCAGATGGCAAAAATAAGGTCAATCAATCAATCATATGTATTGAGCGCTTACTGTGTGCAGAGCACTGTACTAAGTGCTTGGGAAGTACAAGTTGGAAACATATAGAGACAGTCCCTACCCAACAGTGGGCTCACAGTCTAAAAGGGGGAGACAGAGAACAAAACCAAACATACTAACAAAATAAAATAAATAGATATGTACAAGTAAAATAAATAAATAAATAAATAGGGTAATAAATATGTGCAAACATATATACATATATACGGGTGTTGTGGGGAAGGGAAGGAGGTAAGATGGGGGAATGGAAAGGGGGATAAGGGGGAGAGGAAGGAAGGGGCAAAAATAAGGTCCTGAAAGACCATCCATTCACCAGGATTGAAGCACCGCTCAGAGCTGCCCACTGGACAGTATTTATAAAATGAATGCAGCACCCATGAACAGCTGCTGTATGGCGGCATTAAATCAAGAGCAGAACAAACCTCTTAGAAACAATGCTTCTCAAACAATGCATCTTAGCAGTGAATCACTCAATTTATCAATCAATGGTATTTACTGAGACTGTACTGAGTTCAAAACACAGTACCAAGTGCTTGGTAAAAACACAGGGGAACCAAGACATGTTCCTGCCTTCATCTGAAACTCATTGCTTAAGAGAAGGATTGCTCGCCTTGAGTGGAGACTTTGTGAAGACTAAGAAGCCAAGAAGTCTTAAAAGTAGAGGCAGGCACCGTAGACACAAAATACATCGGGAACCATTTTTATGTGAAAATGTAGAATGTGGAATGAACCATTAAAGATCAGTCTTTTCAGCCAAGTACTCTCATAGACAAGATTTCTTCATCAGTAATGTTCTTTCAATAATGATGTTACTTATATATGCATAAATATGTACATATAGTCTACAGAGATTCTCTAAATAAACAGAAATTATATTGAGAGATACATTGGTATCAAAATTTACTCTTTTTCATAAGATTAATGCAGAGTAGATCATTTCCCTTTACATTTTATTCTGCTCTTCTAAAAGCAATTGTGGCTATAAATATTCCATATCTGGGCTCAGTTGTAATTAGCTTTTAAGGAAAAACCAAGATGAAAGTTAATTTTAATCCCGATATAATTTGGTCACAGATTTGAGTCTGAAAATAAACCTAAATTTGTTTAATTTTCAAATTCTCCTAATTATGCACACAACTGGGCCTCTTGCTAATCTCTCCTCTTCTCTAGTGGCACTGAAAGAATCTTAATTAAAAGAACGATCTTTTCTTTCTCAAATATCATTCGGTCTCTAAGGCCCCAACATTTGACACACTTAAAAATGTAATAAATAAGACCCTTAATTTTGAGAGGGTCTTCAGGCAAGATACAATTTTTTAAAATGATTTTTCAATGTGGAAGATGTGCAGAAAACCAATTTTCCCCATACTTGGAAAAGGCACTAGAAGTCCTTCATTTTCCCATTTTGAGCTTTCTGGGTTAGTTTGAGTTTGTCCCATATTTTTAATTTCTCTTTCTGCCAGATGGAAATCACCATATGTATATTTGCTATATCTGAATTACTGAACTTACGTCTGAGAGATCAGTGGGAAAAAAATTGCTTTTTTAGCCATTATTACTCATACATAGACTGTGAGCCCACTGTTGGGTAGGGACTGTCTCTATATGTTGCCAATTTGTACTTCCCAAGCGCTTAGTACAGTGCTCTGCACATAGTAAGCGTTCAATAAATACGATTGATGATGATGATGATACATAGGAAAATTCTGAAGCTGAGGAACAGTTTCTAATTTCTGCTTACACTCCCAGGATCTTCCTGCTTTAGAATATACCACTAACTCGCATTAGCTGGCATGGCATAGTGAATAGAGCAAGGAGGGCATGAGTTCTAATCCTGGCTCTGCCACTTGACAGCTGTGACCTTGGGTAAGTCACTTCACTTCTCTGTGCCTCAGTTACCACATCTGTAAAATGGGGATTGAGACTGTGAGCCCCATGTGGGACAGGGACTCTGTCCAACCTGATATGCTTGTATCCACCCCAGCGCTGAGTACAGCGCCAGGCACACAGTAAGTGCATAACAAATATTATTATTACTATTGTTATTTAAATTCTTAGAAAACAGGGGCACATCTTTAATATCTACTGTACTTTCCCCATGTGTCTATTACATTGCATGTCCAATAGAAGGTGCTCAATAAATGCTGTTGATGTTGGCATTCATTCAATCGCATTTATTGAGTGCTTACTGTGTGCAGAGCACTGTACTAAGTGCATAGCACTGTACTAAGCGCTTAATAGTGGCCTTTAACACTGCCTGGCAATTTCACCCAATAACAGCCCTGATTCGGATCCTTCTTTGAAAGATCTAAATAGGAAAGTTGTGAGAAGCAGCATGGCATAGTGAATACACAGGCCTGGGAGTTGGAAGGTTGTGGATTCTAATCCTGGATCCACCACTTGTCTGCTGTGTAACCGGGTGCAAGTTACTTCACTTCTCTGTGCATCAGTTACCTCATCTGTAAAATGGGGATCGAGACGGTGAGCCCCATGTGGGACAGGGACTGTGTCCAAACTGATTTGTTTCCATCTACCCCTGGGCTTAGTACAGTGCCTGGCTTATAGCAATTGCTTAATAAATACCACGATTATTACTATTAGGAAGCTAAATCTTTGGCAGCCTGGCTTCCTTCTACTTGCCGCAGAAATGGCCTTAACTGTCCCCACATTTAGCCTACCACGAACAGCAAAACGGATATTTCCATTAAACCAGGGCTCTGGTTACCTTGGCTTTGAAAGAGAGGTGAGGAGGACTGAGTAGTCCAAGAAAGTTCTTACTCTTAATCATCAACATCATCTTCACTAGCAGCAGCAGCAGCAGCAACAATGGCATCAAGCAGCATTTAACAAATACCAATGGGATTAAGGCAAGGGTTCTTAATTAAGGAATTTATTAAGCACCTTTAACATGCTAAGCACTGGGGAAGACACGGGGTAATTAAATCAAACAAGGTCCATGGTTGTACAATATAAATGGGAGGGGACAGATACAAAGAACAATAGAAATTAATTAAAAACAATAAGTAACCAAGTAAACAAACCAGGATAACAAAGCTGAATTAAGAAAATAAGCCATTTTTGAAAGACTGAGAAGCAGTGTGACCTAGTGGAAAGAGCATAGGACTGGGATCAATCAATCGATTAATCAGCCACATTTATTGAGTGCTTACTGTGAATAGAACAGCATACTGAGCGCTTGGGAGAGTAAAATACAATGTTCCCGGACCATAACGAGCTTACAGTTTAGATGGGGAGTCAGAGGACCTGAGTTCTAATATGAGATCTGCCACTTGTCTACTGTGTCACCTTAGCCAAGTCATGTAACTTCTCTGGGCCTTACGTTACCTCATCTGTAAAATGGAAATTAAGACTGTGAGCGAGAATAGGGTGGAGAGATGAGAGCCAAGGCAAGGAAGGCTTCCTGATGGAGATGGGATTTTAGCAGGGCTCTGAAGATGATGATAGTAGTCACCAGTTGGATACAAAGGGGGAGGGATATCCAGGCAGGAAGTCCTTACCCACCCACACCCCTGCAGGTAATGATGTTGCCAACTTGTACTTCCCAAGTGCTTAGTACAGTGCTCTGTACACAGTAAGTGCTCAATAAATATGATTGATTGATTGATTGATTGAGGTTTATGAGGCACATTGTAGCCAGAGGGCTACCGCGCCTACACTCCGCACTGGCTGTTTGAGCCCCACACCTCTGTTTTAAGCCTAATGAATCTCTACCTCCATGATCTGAATAATTCTTCCAAAATCTATTACAAAGGCCTTCAGCAACATCCTCTGGCCATAGCCAATAATTCTTTCTCTATCCTAATCCTCTCTGCTGCTGCTAATATACCCTCTGCTCATAATATTCTCTTGTTCTGGTTTTAAGTATGTTGTTTTCTATAATAATAATAATAATGATGGCATTTATTAAGCACTTACTATGTGCAAAGCACTGTTCTAAGTTCTGGGGAGGTTACAAGGTGATTGGTTGCCCCACAGGGGGCTCACAGTCTTAATCCCCATTTTACAGATGAGGGAACTGAGGCACAGAGAATCAATCAATCAATCAATCAATCGTATTTATTGAGTGCTTACTGTGTGCAGAGCACTGTACTAAGCGTTTGGGAAGTACAAGTTGGCAACATATAGAGACAGTCCCTACCCAACTGTGGGCTCACAGTCTAAAAAGAGAAGTTAAGTGACTTGCCAGAAGTCACACAGCTGACAATTGGCAGAGCCGGGATTTGAACCCATGACCTCTGACCCCAAAGTCCGTGCTCTTTTCCACTGAGCCACACTGCTTCTCTGACTTCTGTGACTTTCCTCTTACATCTCCGAAGAAGCCTTCTCTTGCTTTTTCATCTTCTCGCCTTTTAACCATAGGACTATTTCAAGCCTTTGTCTAGGTCCTTTCCTCCTCTTACTTTACATTCATCCTCTAGGTTAACTCATCTTCTTTCATGGTTTCCCTACAACCTCTTGGCGGATGACTCACAAACCTATATCTCTAGCCCTGGCATCTTACCTTCTCTCCAGGATCATATTTCCTCTTTTCTCAGGGTCATATCTGCAAGTTACAATCACCACCTCCAAATTAATTGTTGAAAAATTGAACTCATCATCCTGTCTCAACCCTCATCTCCCTCTATCTTTACAATCACTGTCAACGACTCCATAATCCTCCCTGGATCTCATGTGCACAATCTTGAAATAAGCATCCGGAACTCCAACACTCCTATAACCGAGACTTCCATTTTCCTGACCCAACCTTAATTGATATATAGTCCTTAGAATAAAAAGTGTTTCATTTTCCTCCTCTCTCCAATCACTTCAACATTTCACATAGCATAAACAGGACTCTGTAGGTGGTGGTGGCTAAATCGTATGGTAGCCCCTGAGTTCCGAGATGCGTAGCTCTTTAACGCTGGGTGAAACACAATCTTTAACACAGTCTTCTAGACTGTGAGCCCACTGTTGGGTAGGGACTGTCCCTATATGTTGCCAACTTGTACTTCCCAAGCGCTTAGTACAGTGCTCTGCGCACAGTAAGTGCTCAATAAATACGATTGATTGATTGATTGGGTGATTTACGTCAGCTATTCATAGATTGTGGGCCTCTCGTGGGACAGGATCTGTGTTTATTTCCCACCTCTGTATTCTTTCCCAGAACTTAATACAGTATACAGTAAACGCTTAATAAATGCTATTACTACTATGACTGTTACTACTACTATTCAGGCCCAAACATATCTGTATCATATGCCCCCCAGATATCAATATAAAAATATTATTTTTCTCCTAATATTGCTCTTCTCCCTTAAGCACTGAACAGATTGGCACAGAAGGGCAGTATCCACACAATTCAGTGAAGAGAAGAGTGACGAACTGCCAAGATCGGGTGACTTTTTTCCCTCAGCGGGCAGCAAAAAAGGTGACTTGAATTAAAATCCTTGATTAGATATGCTCCCACTTCCCTAGTGAAGAAGCTCTGGAGGCCAGAGGTTACCCCGAAGTGTAGGGAAGGGGTTGAGGAGAAAGCGCTTGGAAGAGTTTGAGGGAGTTCTTCCGTGCTTCGTGTTATCTCCCATTTCCTTTGAGAGCCCGCAAGAGACAGCCTTCCCAAAGCAACCTCTGAGGTGGCCTGTTCGGCTTTTGTCTTCCTCAGCAGAAGAATGTCTGCACCAGTGGGCCCAAACAAGGCTTCCATTAACTCCGGGCCTGTGAGCGGAGCGCGTGCAACAAAAAGCTCAACACTGTGTCCCAACCCTCAGACAAGCACGGGAACAAATGCTGCAGGAATTTTGCAGAATAGAATCATCCGCTCAATGTCACCGCATATATTTACCTACCTCAGTGCCTATTCAGGGCCTTTTTAAAGGGGGAATAGCAATAGAGATAGACCGGACAACATCTCTATGGCAACATCTCTGCTGAAAAATGATGGCTGCCAGAGGGGTGGGAATGATGTTATTAAAAAAAAAAAAACAAAAACTAGCCCAAAGGGCTTTTTGGCTCCCAAATAACGAGGATAGTCTAAAACAATACCACAAGAGCTCATGAACACGACTAATCAGGACCAAAGGAGACGAATGTAAACCGAGGAACTACTTCATGCCAGAGAGTTTGCACAAAGAATTAAGATGTGTAGTGTTAGGTTACTGAAATTTGTCAACAAAATTAACATTCTGTTTCCTTGAAGCTCTCAAGATGAAAGAGTTTATGAGAATCTTATTTTAAGTGTCCTGCCTAGAAGGGAAAAAAGGGAAAATAAACAAAACCAATAACCAGAATACTTAGGTAAGGAAGTTTCAATTATTTTTATCACACAAAGATATATAAATACACACTCAGACACAGAGTATTTCTTCTCTAATACCTTTATCCATGATGCATTTCAGGAATAACCATCAAAAAGTAAAAAAAAAAAAAAAAATGAGTATTGTATGGGGTGGTACTTAGTAAGAAAAGAGAATTTCTTAAGAACAGAATGTAAAAAAGGCCCTATAATGGAAAATTAATATTTTATAGATATTGCGCATGAGAAGATGCAGGAGAGAATTGGTCACCAACCAGGAAAAGCAGCCTTTTGGAAAGTCTAAATGAGAGAAATTAATAGCATCGTTTCATAGGGTTTTGAGCTCCTATGGGGTAACACTAACGTACTGAATAATGGGAGAGAAAGAAGTTGCTCATACTGGAGGTAAAAACTGAGTTAGAGCAGAGGGTACCAAATTCTGCCGTATGTTTCACAGCTAAACTTACTCTGTGATTTTAAGGCAAAACACATAACCCTCGTGACTACCTATTCTTGTTCTCTAAAATGGAAAGGATTTTTTTCCCTGCTTAAGTGAAATATTCCATACAAAGTATTCCTCACACACAATTCAAAAGAAAAATGGGGTAGAATTCTCACAAGGAATGACCTGCTACTACATAGATGCCATACATTTCAATGTGGCCCCAGTGTTTAGATTCAAGAGCATTGTAAATCCTTATTTTAACAAATGTTGTCAATGTGAAAGTGTCTGAAACTGTTCAATGTCATTTGTTTAGACACAGTGTTCGTCTTCCTTGTTTGCATTGTACTGAAGTTCGCTGGAGGAAGGTTGGGAGACAGCTGTCTCCCTGGAAGCTTCACAAAACCCACATGTGAATCTCATGCAGATTTCCTAAATGAACCAAGCACTTTAGGAGTTTAAAAAATAATTCTCTTTAGTTGTTTCCAGATTTCCCCATAACACTGCAAACCAAATAAGGGACTCTTGTCCATGTAACATTAAAGTACCACGATGGCATCATGTTTAATTTCCTTTGATTCACTGGAGGAGAAAGCTTTTGAAGTCAAAAAATTGTATTGAAAATGTTTAGTCAATTAATTGATCTCAGCCTTTTCTGTTAAGGAATCTGTGCTTCCACATTAATAGACTGAGCTTTAGTTCCCAACATTCAGTAATCTGTAAGTACATTTTTATATTACAATTTGGAACACACCCTATTCAATCAATCAATCAATCAATCAATCGTATTTATTGAGCGCTTACTATGTGCAGAGCACTGTACTAAGCGCTTGGGAAGTACAAATTGGCAACACCCTAAATGACAAATGACCAGAAAAGGTGTATTATACTATTTTTATGGTCGAAGTGTACCACTGGGCAAGAGAATATCTACTACTCCCCCACCCAAGGATCCAATCTTACTGGCAGAAGTGACATCTTCAAGACAAAGAACAACTCTACATTTCTCTGTAATGCAACATACTGTATTACTGCATAATAACAATAGTATTTGAAAATATTAATTTAGTATTTGATAAATGTTAACTACACGTCAAACATTTTACTAAGTGCTGGGGTAGAACCTGTTTTATAGGTATGCTGCATTGTTATTAATAATATCCATATTCCTTATTATAGTAATGATATATAATAATAATTGTGATAATAATAATGACGGTATTTGTTAAGTGCTTACTATGTGCAAAGCACTGTTCTAAGCGCTTGGGGGATACAAAGTAATCAGGCTGTCCCACCTGGGGCTCACAGTCTTAATCCCCATTTTACAGATGAGGGAACTGAGGGCCAAGCCAAAGGTCACACAGCTAAGTGGCGGAGCTAGGATTCGAACCCATGACCTCTGACTCCCAGCCCGTGCTCTTTCCACTGAGCCATGCTGCTTCTCAGTGTGTCAATGACTGTTCTGAACACTATTCAAGATCATTAGGTTGGACACAGTCCCCGTCCCACGTGGGGCTCATGTTCTGAAAGCAACCGTTTCTCAAACACACGCTGATTTTTGGTAGGTTTTTAGAGTCAGTAACGAACGAATATAGTGCTTTCACACCTTCCATGTGCTAGATACAGCTGGTTTGGGTATATTTGATCAATTAGGCATATATCAATGGCTACTTCCTGCTTGTTTTTTGATTTTTGTCTTTTTTTAAAGTAGCCAGTAGTGTGGTCTTGCAAGTAATGTTCACAGGCTATATGTTTTTTGTGTTTATGTACTGGTAGTGATGAGAAGCTGGTAAGGGCTGGTGTTTTAGGTTGTGGTGTGGGCTAGGAGGCTCTGTCCGCCTCAGGGGGGTTGAAAGGAGGTATTCCGAATGGCCTTCGGACTTTGTTAAGACCTTGACAGTCCAAGAGAGGCTTCCAATCAGAATCTTGGGTCATGTCTCCTTTGTTAACAGATGCTAGTTGCTTTTCCATTTTCAGGGAAACTGTTAAATTGGAAGAGACCAACCTGCTTTAAATCCACCCAGAACATTTCCTGTCAGCTAACCAAGTTAGGTTTTCCTGTGACCCTACCAAGTTGGGGTGAGTCATATGACTCAATTATATAAACTTTCTAAACCATAACCTTCCACCTCCCCATGATAATGCCCCCCTCCCTTGATAATAATGATGGTATTTGTTAAGCGTTCACTGTGTGCCAAACATGCTTCTAAGTGCTGGGATAGATACAGCGTTATCACTTTGGATACCGTCGCCATTCTGCAAGGGGCTCACAGTCTAGGAAGGAGGAAGTACTATTTATTCCCCATTTTACAGATGAGGAAGCTGAAGCACAGAGAAGTAAAGGTCACACAGCAGAGAAGTGGAGGACACGGGAATAGAAACATTAAGAAGCAGCGTGGCTCAGTGGAAAGAGCACGGGCTTTGGAGTCAGAGGTCATGGGTTCAAATCCCGGCTCTGCCACTTGTCAGCTGTGTGACTTTGGGCAAGCCATTTAACTTCTCTGTGCCTCAGTTACCTCATCTGTAAAATGGGGATTAAGACTGTGCGCCCCATGTGGGACAACCTGATCACCTTGTACCCTCCCCAGTACTTAGAAGAGTGCTTTGCACATAGTAAGTGCTTAAGAAATGCCATTATTATTAGTATTATTATTATTGTGATGAAGAGAACTGATCTTAACACTGTCCTAACCAACACTGACTTCCCAGGCAGTGTGGGTATGTGGGGTTGGGGATAGGATGGGGGTGGAAGGAGATTTGGGGAGGTCCAGTTCCAGGTCACTAACCCAATTCATCTGACGGAAAATCACTTCCATATGTCTGGCTGCCTGTGTGCCCTAAACTTGATACATGATTTCTTGGGCAATGTCATTAACGTCACTAATGATTCACTGTGAACTTCAAGGGAAGATTATGAAACCAAAAACTACTCTGAGCGGGTGCAACAATCAGGACAATAATTTCCTAGTGCTTCCTGGTGAAATATGTGGTGGTTGGCAATGCACCTCCCTACTATTTCTGCTATTAATAATTAATATGGTACTTGTTGAGCGCTTACCATGTGCTAAACACTTCTCTGAACCTCAGACTGGAAAATGGCAGTGATCCTTCAACACCACCTCCTTAAAAATTTCTCTCCACCTTCTTGGTCATGATATCTCAGAAACCAACTCAGTTTTCATGTATTTATCTGTTTATTTCTCATGTATTAATTTAAGGGCTCTTAGTTCTCTCCCTCTTAACTATGGTATATTTATCCGTTTGTAACTATGATTTCTGCCCCATTTGACTGAAGGCTTCATGAGGACAGATATTGCATATTTTACTCCTTGTGGGGATTTCCTAAGTGCCTAGATCAATACTCTGCACACAGTAAGCATTCAATTCATACTGACACTTTAGTTCCTTGATCATCAGGCCGTTCTGTAATCTCCAATCTAGTTCAAATATACTCCTGAGCCCCCTGAACTTTTCCCCAAATTGGGCTATTTTCAGCTTTAAGGTCCTCTCACACTGGGTTAGGTCTTTACTGAAAATGACAGACAAGATCTCTGCCCTGAAAAATAGTCCAATATGAACAGAAGGATCTAAGAAACATGCCTTTAAGAAAAAAATGTATCTACCCAGTGTTTGAGATGATAATACACCGGTGTCAAAAGGAATTTTGTGTTTTTTAACTCAGTATCTACCCCAGTGTTTGGGGGTAATAATACATCAGTGTCAAAACGATTTGATACTTCCGGAGAGTAGGTGGTTTTCCAACAGAGAAATTTCATTCTTGGATTTGTAGCACTAAATGTAATCCTTCACTAAACTGACTTTCTGCATCTGGATTAAATGCCCTTCAAGGGTAGATATATTTATAACAATTCATTACATTTGGATTTCTTTAAACCAAATGATGGATATAAAAGATATTAGAAATTGAAACATGAACACTTCACCAAAGTCTGATAATTTAAGCATCATACTCAGGATCTCAGGATTACATATCGATTTTGTGAAATGTAACCAGTTGACCAAATTGACAAGTCTATTTTTGGTCGACTTTGGTAACGGCATTTCCTTTCGCTGTGTTCTGGCAACTCTTCTGTAAAATGGAATTAAGACACGAAATGTGTCCAATTTAATCAGTTTGCACCTACCTCAGAGCTGAGTACAGTGTTTGGCCCATTGTAAACACTAAACAGAAAACATGCGCCATAGGAAAAGAGGGGAATGTGGACTGCCATCTCCAGACGAGGGAAGCCCGCTGGAATGTCCACTGATCATGAAATTCAGAGCCTCCTTAAATAGGAAAGACCATCCGCACCCAGAACTCTCTTCCTCTCTTCAAAGCTCTCTTCCTCTCCCAGACTGAGCCCCCCTTTTCCCTTCCTTCCTCCTTCTCCTCTCCCCATCACCCCCCTCCCACCTCGCTCCTACCCCCTTCCTCTCACCACAGCTCCCGTATATATTTCTATATATTTATTACACTATTTTATTTGTACATACTATATTTGTTTTATTAATGATGGGCATTAGAATAATAAATTCTATTTATTATAAGGGCATTGAAGCCTGTCTACTTGTTTTGTTTTATCTGTCTCCCCCTTCTAGACTGTGAGCCCGTTGTTAGGTGGGGACCGTCTCTATATGTTGCCGATTTGTACTTCCCAAGTGCTTAGTACAGTGCTTTGCACACAGTAAGCACTCAATAAATACAATCGAAGGAAGAAGGAAGGATTAGAGAAGCAGCATTGCTTAGAGTTTGAAGGACATGGGTTCTAATCCCCACTCCACCGCTTGTCTGCAGTGTGACCTTGGGCTTGTCACTTAACTTCCCTGTGCCTCAGTTACTTCATCAATCAATCAATCAATCAATCGCATTTATTGAGCACTTACTGTGTGCAGAGCACTGTACTAAGCGCTTGGGAAGTACAAGTTGGCAACATATAGAGACAGTCCCTACCCAACAGTGGGCTCACAGTCTTTACAATGGAGGTTAAAACTGTGAGTCCCATGTGGGATAGAGACTGTGTCCAACTTGATTTGCTTGCACCAATCCCAGGACTTAGTTCATAGTAAGCGTTTAACAAAAAACAAGGAAAAAAAGAATCTAGACTGAAGAATACTGCCTAGTGCTTCCTTCAATTGGAGCATACGATTGATGTCCAGTCACCTTATAAACCATTTCTCTTCTTCTTCGGATGACACCTAAGAATTCCTCTTCAAACAACACTCTTAAAAGTGTAGACCTCCAGAAAGCATTCAAATCTGCAGAGGCACAAAAACTTCCATAAACATCAATTAAGACATTAGAGGGAGGAAAGGCAACCACATCATGGGGGTTTTATAGAGCTAAATTAGCACTCTTGATTTTCTGAGTCATAAACTCTGAGCCTTAGTAAGTGCAGTATGCAGAGTTAGCGGAAGAGAAATAGAAAACGGAAAAAGTTAAATGACTTCAGACTCCGCTCTGAAGTTCGAAACAGAAACCGAAGTGCAGATTCCAGATAACGTGCGAAACCACCGTCATAATGGAACTGGATTTTTGTTATCTCATCCTCTTCAAAAGCAAGGCTCTGAATCCCAGAAAGTTTGCAAAGCCACCAGAAGAGATACACGAACCCATTCAGAGCTGGTCTGTCTGTTACCTTATATGCAGTTTTGGATGACACCGTCCTCAACCAACACAACGGAACTTTGTAGGCCCAATGCTCCAAGGAGCTAAACTGGCCATTTTCCAGGCTTTTTAGACAGTCTACAAGGCCAGAAAGCAGGGTAAAGCCACGATGTACTGTAATCTAACCTCCAGTGACTAGACCTTCTGAAGAACCCATTTTCACTTGTATACGACAGTAGTAATGACAGCAATGATAATGTAGAGTAAAATTTTCCGGTCCCTAATTCTTGGAGTCTCATCCATATCACTCAATCAATCAGTGGTATTTATTGAGCACTTACTGGGTGCAGAGCACTGTACTAAGCACTTGGGAGAGTACACTATAACAGAGTTGGTAGACACGATCCCCACCCACAAGCCAAGAGCTCCAGTGAGGAGAGCAGAGGTCTTTTCTTATTCAATCAGGCTTTCACTTGTTCCAGTCAAAGAATCTCTCGCCATGGTAGGAGCTGCCTGAATTCACACAGAGAAGTGGCATAAGGGATGTGCACCTTGTGTTCCAGTGCTTAATACAGTGGCTGGCACATAGTAAATGCTTAGCAAATACCGTAGTTGCTATTATCTTTGCAACTCCAATGGCAAACTTTTCATCATCACCCAACGGCCTCACCAACCTGAACCCAGCCCCGGGTATGTCTCCAAACTGCTCTGCACCCCACTGAGGGTGCACCCAGGGTACAGGGTAAGAAAAAAGGAAGCACTGTGGCCTAGTGGAAAGAGCACAGTCAGAGGATCTGGGTTCTAATTCTGACTCTACCACTCGTCTGCTGTGTGACCTGGGCAAGTCGCTTAACTTCTCTGTGCCTCAATTGCTTCATCCGTAAAATGGGGATTAACTCCAACACCCACCTACTTAGATTGTGAGCCCCCAGGTGCATGGACTGTGCCCAACCTGATTGTCTGGTATCTACCTCAGTGCTTAGTACAGTTTCTGGCACATAGTATGCACTTAACAAATCCCATTTAAAAAAAAACAACTGGGCCCAGTGAATGATTCATTCTTCAGTCTCTATTAGATCAATAATAATAATAATAATGTTGGTATTTGTTAAGCGCTTACTGTGTGCAAAGCACTGTTCTAAGCACTGGGGTAGATACAAGGTAATCAGGTTGTCCCACATGGGTCTCACAGTCTTCATCCCCATTTTACAGATGAGGGAACTGAGGCACAGAGAAGTTAAGTGACTTGCCCAAAGTCACACAGCTGACAAGTGGCGGAGCCGGGATTTGAACCCACGACCTCTGACTCCAAAGCCCGGGCTCTTTCAATACATTGTGGAATTCCTCCATTCACCAATGACACTCTGTTCTTCTCTTATGGGGGTGGGAAAGGAATTGGGATGAATAAAAAGTACATGATAGGAGTTCCACATTGTGTTTCTCAAAAAAAAAAATTCCTTATCGGGAGAGAGAATACCATGTAAGCTGTTGTCCCTCTCACTCTCACAACTCAGGTAGACAGAGATAGGGAATGATTAGCCTAAAAACAAGGAAAACTTTACATTGGACTTCTGCATGAGGGTCTACTAGGATGGTATCTATTACACATTTTGCATATGTTCAGTTGACTGAAATTCCTATCACCATTAGAGAAGCAGCGTGGCTCAATGGAAAAGAGCACAGGCTTTGGAGTCAGAGGTCATGGGTTCATATCCTGCCTCTGCCAATTGTCAGCTGTGTGACTTTGGGCAAGTCACTTCACTTTTCTGTGCCTCAGTTACCTCATCTGTAAAATGGGGATTAAGACTGTGAGCCCCCCGCGGGACAACCTGATCACCTTGTAACCTTCCCAGCGCTTAGAACAGTGCTTTGCACATAGTAAGTGCTTAATAAATGTCATCGTTATTATTATTATTATTAGAGGAACTGGGGCAATTTACTATCCACAAACTTATTCCCAGGCAATTTCTCTGACTTCACCTCACTCACTTTGTGTAATGAGACCCTGCATGCCTCAACTTGGAAATGTATTAAATATTTAAATCTAGAGCACTTTAAATAGGGGGAAAAATCCATCTTCTTATTGGTCGATTGGTTTGGGTATAGACAAGTCTGGATATATATTAGCATAAATTAGAGTACCTTCAATCTTATGACTCTATGATCATAATGGATAGATGCATAATCTGTTACCCTTTCTCTTCCCCGAACCTCCCAGATTTCTACAGAACAACTTTGTCAATGGATAAGCAAGCTCATCAATCAATTGATCGTATCTTCTAGACTGCAAGCTCCATGTGGGCAGGGATTGTCTCTCTTTTTTTGCTGAATTGTACTTTCCAAGCACTTAGTACAGTGCTCTGCTCACAGTAAGTGCTCAATAAATACGATTGAATGAATGAATGAATAAATTTATTGAGCGCTTATTGTGTGTAGGGCACAGTTCTAAGCGCTCGGGAAACTACAATTCAACAGAGTTGGTAGGTACGTGCCTTGCCCACAATAAGTGGAAAGATGGGCATTAAATTACATTTAATTTAATGGAGAAGCATTTAATGGAGAAGCAGCGAGGCTCAGTGGAAAGAGCATGGGCTTTGGAGTCAGAGGTCATGGGTTCAAATCCCAGCTCTGCCAATTGTCAGCTGTGTGAATTTGGGCAAGTCACTTCACTTCTCTGGGCCTCAGTTACCTCATCTGTAAAATGGGGATTAAGACTGTGAGCCCCACGCGGGACAACCTGGTCACTCTGTAACCTCTCCAGCGCTTAGAACAGTGCTTTGCACATAGTAAGCGCTTAACAAATACCATCATCATCATCATCACAGGAAGGTATATAAGGGTTGTGAGACTGAGAGTGGGATGAACGGAGGGTACAAATCCAAGTGCAAGGGCCAAAGTTCACATTTCTCTGAAACCACAGGAATGCCAATAACCAAAAACAAACCTCTGACGTTGCCGCTTCTTAACAACGTGAAAAAAATCCAAGTGACTGCTAGAATAATGTAGTTCTGCTCCATAAACATTCCATGGAGCCAGTATGAAGAATGACTGATTAGAAGAGGACTGGTTTAAAGAAACCGAGTTTCTAATTTCCAATTTAATTAATCACTTAACTGTTTTTCTGCTTCTTCAGTAAGCTCCTTCCTGTAGCTACAATTACAAATGGTATTCTTTTTCACTTCCTATCCTGAGTTGCCATCTAACTTTGTTGTGTGGCTATTAGACAGCTGCTACCATCCCCTTCGGGACTGTCTACTTTGTCAATGGTGGACTAACCGAGCAGTTTGACACTGCACCTCCAAGTTTATAATGTGTTTCCATCATCCTTATGCTAGCAATAATAGCCAGAATTATTAATCAAGCCCATTATTCTCATGTCTGAATTGAATTTACCCCAACGATCAACAAAGTGCTGGACATCTAACAAGCATTTAATAAAGATCCTAACTATGATCCCATTCATCATTCATGTGCAAATTTATGTAGGGGGAGAAGCAGAAGGGCAAGAATTTTGAAACTGATTTAGCCTTTCCCAAAGAGGGGCACTCTGCCGGCATTATTTAATTAACCCAAAATAGTCCTGTCTTTCTTGCCATATTGAGAGAACTAATTTCATCTTTTTGTTGTTGTTTTTTTTAATTGGAAGAAACTGAGGAACCGAGTGAAGAATGAACATTTGCATGATTTCTCAACAAGTGGGGATAAAGCTGAGGGTGGAAACCCTGACCTTCCTCCTATTTGAGACCACTCTCTCTCATTTTCCTAATAAAGAGCAAATCCATTTGGCACAGAGGTGGTTTTCACCCCAGCCAGAAAAACAATTTGCCCCTTGTAATGTATTCTGGGCAAAAATAGAACGCAATCCATTTCTTCATGAGCATAATCTAGAGACAGTCACTCTCTTCAGATTCCAGGCACTGCCTATTTGGTGTGAATATTTCATCTCTTCAGTCAGGCTCATTTCCTTGGTGTTTTAATGGCTTAACCAAATAATTATTCCACCCTTAATGAGTACTAGATGTTTAAAGGAAAAAAGGCTACATGTTCCAAGTTTCTAAGTTTCTTCCTTTAAGCGTGCTGTTGTTTGGAAGCATAAAGGTTGGAAAAGGAGAGGAAACTTTACTGTGGTGAAAGTACGGTAATTTTAAGATGAACTTGATTACTAAAACTGAAAAGGAAGGCTGGTTATTATTAGGAAATATTTCTAAAGGCAGACCTCAGCTAAACATCCGTTTTTAGAGAAACAGCATGGTTTAGTGGATAGATTATGGTTTGGGAGTCAGAAGGTCTAATCCCGGCTCTGCCACATGTCTGCTGGGTGGCCTTGGGCAAGTCACTTCACTTCTCTGGGCCTCAGTTACCTCATCTGTATGATGGGGATTGAGACTGTGAGCCCCATATGGGACAGGAGCTGGGTCCAACCTGATTAACTTGTATCTATCCCACCACTTAGCACAGGGCTTGGCACGTAGTGAATGCTTAACAAATACGATAATAATTATTATTATTATTAAAGTACGCCCAAACCCTTAACGCAGAAACAGAGTAGTAGAGGAAGGCCCACTGGGGAGACGACGTCAATGGGGAAGATTTCGGACTGTTGGACAGGCTCCCGTGGTGGACAGGCCCGTCAGGAATCCTGAAAATATCTGGGTCATGAGGGGGACGGAGATCAGAGATGGTACCTAAGCAACTACCCTGGCAATCGCCTGTTGCTCTACAACGCTGCGTCATGACATTTGCGCTAAACTGAGGCAGCACGGCCTAGTAGAAAGAACCTGGGAGTCAGAATTTGTGGGTTCTGATCCTGGCTCTGCCCCATGTCTGCCTTCATTCATTTATTCAATCGTATTTATTGAGTGTTTACTGTGTGCAGAGCACTGTACTAAGTGCTTGGGAAGTACATATAGAGACGATAGTCCCTACCCAACAACGGGCTCACAGTCAAGAAGGGGGAGACAGACAACAAAACAAAGCAAGTAGAGAGGTGGAAGGTCTGCTGTGTGACCTTAGGCAAGTCACTTAACTTCTCTGTGCCTCAGTTACCTCGTCTGTAAAAGGGGGATCAAGATTTTGAGCTCCACGAAGGACATGGACTGTGTCCACTGATTACCTAATATCTACCCCTGCTTAGAACAGCGCTTGGCACAGAGTAAGCTTCTAATGCCAACGCTTAGAACAGTGCTTTGCACATAGTAAGCGCTTAACAAATGCCATCATTATTATTCTAACAAATACCACACTCATTATTATTATTTGGGGCATGAATGGGTTCTGCCTACCTCCTACTTGTTTCACTCCATGTCCCTGTGGAAATGTGATTGTCAGGAACAACAGAGTGGGAGAGGTATTGCTCTATAAGCAGTTCCTCCCTTTGGGTCCCCGGTCCCGAAGTTTTTGTGACTGGAACGAGGATTGTCCATCGTTTTTTGATCGGAGACTCCATCAATATTGTCAAAGGAAGAAGCCCCTTCTATAGGCACATATCTGGTTTTGGTTGTCACTGAGGACACCATTTTGCCTTTAACTCACTGCTTCCCGGTGTCTGGCTTACAGTTCAACTCCCCAGCCCCACTCAAAGTGGACTTCATCCGCTTTGGACGCTGCTTTAGAGAAACAGCATGGCTCAATGGAAAGAGCCCGGGTTTTGGAGTCAGAGGTCATGGGTTCAAATCCCGGCTCCGCCACTTGTCAGCTGTGTGACTTCGGGCAAGTCACTTCGCTTCTCTGTGCCTCAGTTACTTCATATCTAAAATAGAGATTAATCAATCAATCAATCATATTTATTGAGTGCTTACTATGTGCAGAGCACTGTACTAAGCGCTCGGGAAGTACAAATTGGCAACATATAGAGACAGTCCCTACCCAACAGTGGGCTCACAGTCTAAAAGGGGGAGACGGAGAACAAAACCAAACATACTAACAAAATAAAATAAATAAATAAATAAATAAATAGAGTAATAAATATGTACAAACATATATACATATATACAGGTGCTGTGGGGAAGGGAAGGAGGTAAAATGGGGGGGAAAGATTAAGATTAAGATTAAGACTATGAGCCCCACGTGGGACAACCTGATCACCTTGTATCCACCCCAGCACTTAGCACAGTGCTTTGCACATAGTAAGCACTTAACAAATGCCATTATTATTGTTATTATTTGGACAAATAAGTTCATCCTCCAGGCTGTAAACTCATTTTGGGGAGGAAACCTTTCTGTTTATCGTTGCATTATACTCTCCAAAGCACTTAGTTCAGTCCTCTGCGACCAGTAAGCGCTCAATAAATACGATTGAATGAATGGTATGATGTAACTGGGGGGTCAAGAGGGGAGAGGTAGAGTTTTCCAACCTATCTCCCACCACATAACAAATCAGTTGCTATCTCTGTCCACACAGCTTTGGGTAGGGGAGGAAAGGAGGACTGCAAGTCAGTGAAAGCAAAGCAGCCTGGTAAGAGGAGAAGGAGAGAGATGGTGGTAGATACATATAGTATAGTTTTGTACACAGTGAAGGGCAGAAAAGTGGCCAGAAATAGGGGAGGACTGGGTAGATGCAAGAGGAGAATTGACTTTAGATTAGATTTAACATCAGGGATGAAGTTTACAGATGCTGGTATGTTAGCAAGCAGTGCAGGACTCTCTCTTTTTTAAAATGTATTTTATGTGGGAGGTTTTGCACATTGTGGGAAGCTCATAGTATGCAGTATTTCTGCACATTAATTAATTTAATAATGGCATTTATTAAGCGCTTACTACGTGTAAAGCATTGTTCTAAGCACTGGGAAGGTTACAAGGTGATCAGGTTGTCCCTCGGGGGGCTCACAGTCTTAATCCCCATTTTACAGATGAGGTAACAGGCTCAGAGAAGTGAAGGGCCTTGCCCAAAGTCACAGAGCTGACAATTGGTGGAACCGGAGTTTGAACCCATGACCTCTGACTCCAGAGCCCGTGTTCTTTCCACTGGGCCACGCTGCTTCTCTTTATTATTTTTATTACGTTTTTATTACATTTCAGGGGTTTGGATTTTTAAATACCTGGCAATGCTATAATTTTTAATAACAGTTGCAGGGAATAAGAATGAGTAGCAGATTCAGTCACACCTACAGTACAGAGCTTCCATGTGAGAATATTTATTGGGTTTAACTTTTTAGATTGCTACTGACCAAATTTTTAGGTTGAGCTTTTTGTGCACACATAGCAGAGTGTTGTCATAATATATAACTAGCAGAATGGGCTAATAGAAAGAGCATGGGCCTGGGAATCAGGGGATCAATCAATCAATCAATCATATTTATTGAGCGTTTACTGTGTGCAGAGCACTGTACTAAGCGCTTGGGAAGTACAAGTTGACAACATATAGAGACAGTCCCTACCCAACAGTGGGCTCACAGTCTGACTTCACTACTCGCCTACTATGTGATTTGGGGCATGTCCCTCAACTTCTCTGTGCCTCAGTTTCCTCAGCTGTAAATTGGGTATTAAGTGCTTGTTCTCGCTCCCCCTTGGATTGTGAGCCCCATGTGGGACAAAGACTGTGGCTGACCTGATTATGTTGTATCCACCCCAGCGCTTAGTACGATGCTTGGCACATAGTAAGCACTTAACAAATACCGCAATGATTATTAATAATTGATTTTTTATTAAAAAAATCTCATTGTCATCAGTTGGAGTCATCTTTAAATCTGATGTACATCTATATATCTTTTCTCATGTATTGAAAATTCTTAATAAAAACAATACAAAATAAAATAATGAATTCCAAATTTAGGTGAAAATGAAGTGGAAGATGATATCATCTTTAAAAACTCATTTTTTATGGGAGAAAAATTATTTAGTTTGAAAACAAAAGACCCTACTCATAAATTATGATTATCACCACTGTACAGAAAAGGAAATTGAGGCCATAGAGGTAAAAGTGTCAGACAAGAATATGATACAATGCCGTAACATGTTTGGAGGCCTTTCCTGGCTCTGAACGTTAGGCTAGGCTCCCATCCAATGTCTAATTCTCAATACTGAATACTGACTTCCAAGAATCCCAGAAATACTGAACTTTCTAAAGGGCTTATAAAAGTGAGGAATTTCCCATTATTTTTAGATTAGAGTGTATTTCACAATTTTGTGATTAACCAGACACCAGACCCAATAGTTAGAAAAGAGACTTATTAAAAGATATACGATAGCTTCTTGGATATTGAGAAATTTTTACAGAATAGTTAAAAAAGAGACTTATTAAAAGATATACAATAGCTTCTTGGATATTGAGCAATTTTTACAGAACATTACTATGAGCTAAGTATAAATAAACCAAAAACGCTTGGACCGAATTACTGAAAAATTTGGATGAACTGAAAAATTAAGGAAGGGGATGAAAAATATTACTGGAGATTTCTCAAGATGCTTGAAAAAAAAATAAACTTGAAACTTTCCTTCAATGAAATTTTATTATCCCACTAAGTAGGTAATTACCCAAATTCCTTAATAGTTAACAAAATCTTCCCAAGACCATTTATCATGCCATAACCAAGGATAATAATTACAAATTCATTCAATCATATTTATTGAGTGCTTACTGTGTGCAGAACACTGTACTAAGCGCTTGGGAAGTACAAGTTAGCAACAAATAGAGACGGTCTCTACCCAACAACGGGCTCACAGTCTGGAAGGGGGAGATAGACAACAAAACAAAACATGCGGACAGGAGTCAAGTCGTCAGAACAAGTAGAATTAAAGCTAGATGCACATCATTAACAAAAATAAATAGAATAGTAAATATGTACAAGTAAAATAAATGGAGTAATAAATCCATACAAACATATATACAGGTGCTGTGGGGAGGGGAAGGAGGTAGGATGGGGGGGATAGGGAGGAGGAGAGGAAAAAGGGAGCTCAGTTTAGGAAGCCCTCTTGGAGGAGGTGAGCCCTCAGTAGGACTTTAAGAAACTAAATACATAGAGATAGAATATAATAAACCTAAACTAAAAAGTAATTTAGAACTCTGAATTTGGCTCCATATCGACCAGTACTTATTCTCATTAAATAGTGGAGACAGAATACTTTATTCACTTGCATTTGCTGAAAGTATGTCCAATATTTGTTTAATCCAGCTCTTAAAATTTCTTTTAAGTTTCTCTTCAGAAGAAACTCAGGAGATATTGCCTATTCTGGATATCAGATCTTTCCCTAATCCTCAACTGGGTCAGCATGTACATGCACTTGGAGGAAAAGGTTTCCTTCACTAAACACATGGTGCCTTTGACACCCCAAAATTCAAAGCTGGAAATCATCCATTAGAAAAGCAGTGTGACTCTGTGGAAAGAGCATGGACTTTGGAGTCAGAGGTCATGGGTTCAAATTCCGACTCTGCCAATTATCAGCTGTGTGACTTTGGGGAATCACTTAACTTCTTTGGGCCTCAGTTACCTCATCTGTAAAATGGGGATTAAGACTGTGAGCCCCCCATGAGACAACCTAATCACCTTGTAACCTCCCCAGTGCTTCGAACAGTGCTTTGCACATAGTAAGCACTTAATAAATGCCATCATTATTATCCATTGAACTTTTCTGACTACTTTAATTACTGGGCAGAGCGAAGGCAGTGATTTCTAAATTAACTGGGTACCAACTGTAAGATCTAATTCTACATCTGCTAGCTTTTCAAATTGACCTCCAACAAAATACCTAGTAATAAGTCGGTCTAGAGGTTACAAAGACCTGGATATCTGTGAGGTGGTCCAACCTAAATAAAAGAGAATCATGTTTTATGGCAAACAAAAATGCTGGCAGGGCCCATTTCTCATCTCCAGTGGTTGTGGAACTAGGAGTATCCTAAGTTTGAGAGATCTTTAATAACCCTATCTCAATCATGTCCGGTTTAGGCAAAGTTAATGTTTGAATATGATATTTGATGCATATTATAAAAAATAAATGCCACGAGATATATTTAATACAGCTGTCACGATATAACGCTTGTGTTTACTATAGATAAATGGAACTTTACATAGATTTCTCATGTGAAAACACAATGAATAGAGCAAATACAGGAAGTGAATATTGAAAAAATTGACTGCTGTTTTTCTCCATTCATTCCATTGTATGTACTGAGCACTTACTGTGTGCAGGGCACTGTAATAATAAGTGCTTGGGAGAATAATACAATAATAAACAGACACGTCCCCTGTCCACAATGAGCTTACAGTCCGTAGCCAGGGAGACAGAGTTCAATACAAATAAATAAATTACAGATATGTGCATATGAGATAGGCTGGGAGGGGGAAAGAACAAAGGGAGAAAGTCAGGGCACTGCAGAAGGGAGTGGGAGTAGAGGAAAGGTGGAGCTTAGTCAGGAAAGGACTCCTGGAGGAGATGTGCCTTCAATAAGGCTTTGAAGAAGGAAGTGAGTAATTGTCTGTCAGATTTGAGGAGGGAAGTTTTCTAGGCTAGAGGCAGGAAGTGGTCTAGGGGTCAGTTGCGAGATAGATGAGATGGAGATTCAGTGAGAAAATTAGCACTAGAGGATCGAGGTGTGCAGGCTGGGTTGTAAAAGGAGAGTAGCAAGGTGAGGTAGGAGGGGGCAAGGTGGTGGAGTGCTTTAAAATCAAGGGTGAGGAGGGGTTTTTTTGATGTGGAGGTGGATGGGCAACCACTGGGGTTTTTGGAGTGGGGTGACATGTCCCGAACATTTTTAGCAAACATTTCAATGTTCATGCTGAAAAACAGCCTTCTGATGTCACATTTTCATCATAGGAGAGAGAAAACTGCTGCTTTCTATTCCTATTTCATCTGCTTACAGCGTTACTCTCTTATTAACCAATGTATATCATTAACCAGCGCACAAGGGAAATAGGGTAAAACAGGACCCTAAAGATAATGAAGATCTATAGCATTACCAGAAAAAGTTCAATGGATAAAATGTCTTGCACCTTGCTCCCTTTCTACCTCAGTCTCAGTAGTTCTAGCTCCTCTTCATTAGGAATATGAAAGGATTCAAAACAGGAAACCTTTTTTACTTCCTATGGGAAAAATTACTGATCCTGTCAACAAACTTATCTAAATGGCTCTTTACCCTTAAACATGAACAACAGACACACACACACACACACACGTGCACACACTTACTGTTTCCCTGAAACGCACACATATTCACCCATTTAAAGTATTGCTTGCCTTTAAAACAACCCTCATTTTGTCAAGATAGGAAATTAAAGGTAGCATCATATAACATGCAGTGTCATTTTAGTTGAGATCAGTAAACTATCTACCCCAGTATTCTTTCTCCAGCAGTGACACTACAGAAATCTTGTAGTAGCAGTATAATTGCCTTTCCTGCTATCCAACCTCTTAACATTCCAAACATTTTCCCTTTAATTAAGTCATCATTGATTTATCACTCAAAAACAATCTAACCTGAGACTGCTAACATCCCCAAATTTTCCCTATAATATCTTATCTACTATTAGCTCTGTCATCACCAGCCGCTATGTGTGAAGATCTCAAAATACCTTCTAATAATAATGTGGCAGTTGTTAAGAGCTTACTATGTGCCAGGCACCGTACTCAGCGCTGGGCTGGATACAAGCAAATCAGGTTGGACATAGTCCCTGTCCCATGTGGGGCTTGCAGTCTCAATACCCATTTTACAGATGAGGTAACTGAGGCACAGAGAAGTGAAGTGACTTTCCCAAGGCTACACAACAGACAAGTGGCAAAGTTGGAATTAAAACTCATGACCTTCTGTGTCTCAGGCTTGGGTTCTATCCACTCTGTCATGCTTATGAACTGCCTGGGCCATCTTTCCCCAAACCCTGCCTTTATATATATAAAATCATAATAATCAAAGTTTTAAAAAATAAATACTCCGTTCAGAATTCAAGCATCATCCAAATCCCCTTGGAGCAAGCAAGAGAACCCTATGCCTACCTCCTCTCTGTCTAATCCTCCATTCACTGGCCCTCACTAGACTATTTTCCACCTAGAAATGAGTTGATACTCATTTGAAACTCTCTGTGGCTTTCTTTAATTTTACTTCAGACATACACAAAAAGAAAAGGCATAAGGCTTCATTTTCTCAGGTTTTTTAACGGGATAGTTAACAGTGTCCCAAGAGAAAGGCTTTCTCTGTATCCTTCGCTTCAGATACTGAACCTATAACTAGGGCATTGTTCTTGGATGTCAAATCAGAAGGAAGAATGGGCTTTTAGTTAAAAGGGAAAAGAGGACATTGCTTTTCTGGGCCACTGAAAGGCAATATCAAACATGGTGCCCAACCCAGGAATGGGAGGGGAAACGGTGGGCGATATAGATCTGGTAAAATGGTACAGTGAGCCTGGGGGTTGGGGAGAGAAAGGATTTAAAATGTTTCATGGCTGGGTTGGGAAAACATAAGGGCACATTTGGAGCCCTGAGCACATTGGTAAGCGGTTAGGAAGTAAAATGAGTATGACAAAGAAATGAGATGTGAGTCTTGCATTAAAAGTAAACCATAGGGCAAGTTATAAAGCTTTGGGGGAGGTGGCTGAGGATTAGAAGGGAGCTTTTCACCTAGTTCAAGTTCTAGGACCTGATCAATTATCAAGAAATTGCCCAAAGGGTGGACATGAAAGATTGGATGTGCTATGAGATGACCAAAGCCCAAGCTCTCCCAACCACAAACATGGGAATCATGACTGCATCAGATGAGCCAGCCAAAGTAGACTAGTCTTAGATTTCATCTCCTCACCAACCTGGGGAGGCAGGAGAAATTTTTAAAGTGCATTATCATCACTGTCATCTAGCCTCAATACAGTATCCATCACTCAAAAATCCCCTCTAGACTGTAAGCTCGCAGTGGGCAAAGAAAGTATCTACCAACTCTGTTGGGCTCTTAGTACAGTTCTGGACGCATAGCACTTACCATCATCATCATCACCATCATCATTATCATCACACAGTAAGCACTCAATAAATAATTAATTGATTGATATTGCCAATTCCTCGGATTCCCACTCAAGCTCTGTTGAAGTGTGTTCCCTCCCAGGTTGAGAGACTGCAAAATTAGAATTTCCACCAGTCCCACTACTGCTCAACAGACGTAGGAGAAGCAATGTGATCTAGTGGAAAGAACAAGGGCCTGACTGTCCGAGGACCTGGGTTCTAATCCCAGATCTGCCACTTGTCTGTTGTGCCACTTGGGCAAGTCACTTAACTTTTCTGTGCCTCAGTTCCCTCATCTGCAAAATGGGGATTCAACACCTGTTCTTTCTCCTTCTTAGACTGTGAGCCCCAAGAGGTCTAGGACAGAAAATTTGACAGAAAAGGACAGAAAAGTTGACTGACTGATCAAGAGGTACCTGATTATCTTGTATCTACCCCAGTAGTAGCACACTGTAAGTGCTTAACAAATACCACAGTTGTTATTAGGGAGGAAGAAAATATTTGCTTCATTTTCAGCCACTTTGGAGGTTAGCCAGGTAATAGCTATCTGGAATTATTGTTTTACCCTAGGAAAAAGTTAATCAGATTCTGCAAAAGTAAAAAAAAATAACAGCAACAATCATTTTCATCAATCACTGGTATTTACGGAGTGTGTATTGTGTGCAGAGCAGTATACTTTAAACTGTAAGCTCACTGTGGGCAGGGAATCTGTCTATTGTTGTATTGTACTCTCCCAAGCACTTAATACAGTGCTCTGCACACAGTAAGCACTCAATAAATATGATTAGCTGACTGACTGACTACTAAGTGTTTAGTACAGTGACAGTTTGGATTTAAATAGCACTTCCAGTCAAAAAACTTGTATTTTACAGACATTTAATTCATCCTCATATCATTACTGAAAGACTGGAAAGATAGTAGTATTTTCCTCTTTCTTTGCAGATGAGATAGCTGAGGAACAAAGAGTTTACCAGCCCAGGTCTATATCAAGTCAGCGGAACAGTTTCTCCTGTAGATTTTAAGCTCTGTGGACAGGAATTGGGTCTACCAATTCTGTTGTACTGTACTTTCCCAAGCTTTTGTACAGTGCTCTGCACTCAGTAAGCACTCGATAAATACCACTGACTGATTGTGTTGGGAAGGGAACCAAAATCTTCAGATTCCTCCTATTCCAGTATTCCATACACTTCCCCAAACTGAAAAAAAGAGTGTGAAACCAATGATAACCCAAAATTCAACTCTACTTGACCAGTGCTCATTATATCCATTCAGTATACTCAGTCACTTCCATTTATTCATTCATTCAATTATATTTATTGAGCACTTACTGTGAGCAGAGCACTGTACTAAGTGTTTGGGAAGTACAAGTCGGCAACGTATAGAGATGGTCCCTACCCAATAACAGACTCACAGTCTAGAAGGGAGAGACAGACAACAACAAAAAAATGAAACAAAGCAAAACAAAATAAAAAACAAAACAAAACATTTAGATATAAATATTATTAAAAACTTGGGGGAATTTGTGTTGGCTTCTTGAATTCATGTAGAGCTAAAATCCTGAATAAACAGTCATTAAAGGCATATTTATTCTGTATACCTTTTGCCCCCACTCAGTCAGTAAGGAGAAGCTGATAACTCGGGATTACTATTTTGGGCTGTCATTCAGGGAGTGATCAAGTTTTGAAC
Organism: Tachyglossus aculeatus; assembly: GCF_015852505.1. NCBI lineage: Eukaryota > Metazoa > Chordata > Mammalia > Monotremata > Tachyglossidae > Tachyglossus > Tachyglossus aculeatus. The sequence continues at coordinate 39,479,886 of NC_052072.1, forward strand.
AGAAACCTGATGTGTTTGTTATGAGGGCTCCTGACCCAAAGTATGTCTCACCTTCCTAGCAGTTGGTGTGATTAGTCGTGACTTGATTCAACTGGAGAAATAAAGTATAGTATAAGCTGTTAAGATTTCAGGGTTGACAGAAAAGTTGCCTCCTGCAAGAAACAGTGTGGTCTAGTGGATACAGCACGGATCTGTTTGTCAGAAGAACTTGGGTTCTAGTCCCAGGTCTGCCCCTTGACTTTGGGCAAGTTGCTTCACTTCTCTGTGCCTCAGTTACCTCATCTATAAAACGGGCATTGAGAAGCCCCACGTGGGACAAGGACTGTGTACAACCCGATTTGTGCAACCCCACTACTTAGAACAATGCCTGGCACATAGCAAGTGCTTAACAAACACCATATTTTTTTTAATTATGCCATTCCCAATGAAAAATTGAGCTGGAAATGGACAAGAATCCTTATCCATTAATGCCAGAGGGAAAACTGTGCTCTATTTCTTAATAGATAGGGCTAAGATTTCAATTGATTTGACCACCCTGTAGTCAATATGCTAGTAAGCCGTGTGATCTAATGGAAAGAGCATAGGCTTGGGAGTCAGAGGACCTGGGCTCTAAACCCAGATCCACCATTTGCCTGCTGCGTGACCTTGGGCAAATCACTTCACGTCTCAATGTCTCAGTTTCCTCATCTGTAAAATGGGAGTTCAACACCTCTTCTCGCTCCCATTTAAACTGCAAACTCTATAGGAGACAGGGGCTGTGTCCAACCTGATTATCTGGTATCTGCCCCAGCATTTAGTACACAGTACTTAACAAATACTCTTTACGAGTTCTTCATCTTCAAGAAGGACTGTTTCTCCAACGATTTCCACCTCTGAAAGATTTCTTTGGTGGCTAACAGTTAAAAGACAAGCATAATGAGAAAAGAAGAATCATCAACTTTAATGGCCAAGATCTTACTCCCAACTAGGCTGCCACCCGAGGGCTTCTGCACTGATTATTGCTCTCCTTTACCTCCCTGTGACTATTAGTCTAGTGCCTAGCACATAGTAAGCTGTTAAGAAATTCCATAAAAAGCTGGGAAACAAGGAAGACTTTGCTTAACACCGCACATCATCGAAGAATATTTAAGAGTCATACAACCAGTTCTCCCATAACATGTGCTTTTAATATATGCTTTGGGTAAGAGGACCCTGTTAGGAACACTTGTCTATACTGTACATGTGTGGGGATACAGCTGCTGTAACTGGAGGGAACAATTTCATACATGCACGTGGTGGAGGCCACCAAGCAGTACATATCCTAGCCCAAATTATATTTAACATAAGGTTCGTTAAGAGCGATACCCCTGTGTGATCAGAGAATGGACTGTATGTGGGGACGTAGGCTACTCACCGGGTCTTCGCTCACTCTGAAATAAAAACAAAATCATTAGGGCAAATACTTTTTATGAAGGGGTCACACGTTTTCTTCTGAGTTTGAGGGGGAAAAAAACCCTCTCATCACCCTGACATAAAAATTAAATAATTTGGGGAAAACGAAAAAGAACAGATTAAAAACACATGCGATTTTTAGGTTGATTCAATCTGTTACGGGAGTTCAGGAGCATGGTGGCGATGTGTGCCAAGTTGACCCTTGACCTCCATATGTCTTCTTAATGAAGTCTGCCGAGAAAAGCGCCCCGTGAGCCTTTGTCATTGGGCCAGCCAGTGGCAAAGACAGGCTGCACTAATGGGAGCTGTCACTTGGGCTTTTCCAGGTCACAAACCAAGAAGAGCAATTAAATCCACTTGGAGGCCTTCAGATTGGAATGAGCCCCTGTAGGCCAGGTAGCTAAGTCATTAAAGACATAGTTCTTTTCTGTGATAAATTGTTGAGGAGAGTGAAACACACTGCTTGTCATTAATCTGGGCTAATCAGGTTGAAAGGTAGGTTGTTTTATTTGGTAATTAACTGGTTATTTGAAAAAAAATGATACATGGCTTGGTGTAAGTCTATAGAGCTGCCATCCAGGAGATGATAATGGAAAACAGTGGGGACTCTCTGGAGAGTTAGTCATGCCCTTTTGATTGTAGCCAATGGCAAACTCTGAAAAATGGCTCAAGGATAGTATTGACATCCAGTAGAAAAAACATGCCAATGAACATAGCAGGCAACGTGCTGAAAGCTGATAATTGCTCTTGCTTGGACCTCTCATACACTAGGCTACGCAAAGGCTTCTCATTTTGATTTTCTACGTATATGCATATGAGCATGTGTGTATGCATGAGTGCATCTGAAAGCACACGCACCCACAGGTTATTTCTCCCAACTCTTTATTGCTGTATTGTACTTTCCCAAGCGCTTTGTACAGTGCTCTGCACAAAGTAATAAATAATAGGTGTTTAATAAATATGTTTGAATGAAGGAATGAATAAACTACACTTCTGGCACTAAACTTTGGGTACACAGTCTGTCCAAATCAGGGTAAAGCCTACAGCCACGGGCTGCTTCACTAGGAATCCACACACCTGCCATTGACACGGACTTGGCGGAGGAGTTCTTTTAAAGGTCCAGAGCTTTATCTCTACGGATAACTACTTTGCCAGCCTGTGTACCATCAGGAAAGGTATGCACTAGGGAGCTAACTGCCCTTGAAAGTGTTTATTCAGTAAATGAGGGGCTACAAGGCTGCACAGTTATCCTAGAGTCAGCATTAGGAGAATGAGCAGGAGAAAGGGTCCCACAGGAAAGTCTCATGCAGGAAAGAATGAACCATTTTTACTACAGATTAAGCAACAAAAGTTCCAGTGGTGGCGGTTGTCAGTAATAGGAAGACATTTTGGGATGGACTAGAGATAGAAACCCTCCTCTCAGGGTCGCACCTGGAGGGTTTCCATTCCTCTACCAGTCTCGACTACAGGAGGGAGAGTCAAACAGAGGAATAGCTTGGGCAGTGGCTAGCGAGTGGCAGGTAATCTTCTACAAGTCAAAACTCACTTGTGCTGGGCGCAGGAGCGGGAGGGAGTCGAGGGCAGAGACTTAAGTTGACTGCGTGGAAGGAGTCAGTGGTAAACCACTTCTGTATTCTTACCAAGAAAACTCTATGGATCCACTACCAGAACGATTGCAGCTGGAGATGGGGCGTTCTGGGAGAGATGTGTCTGTGGCGTCACTATGGGTCAGAGATGACTCGACGGCATAAGACAAGAGATAGAAACAGCTTAAAATCAGTTTCAAATTTACAGCAAGTAATTGCGGGCACTCAATGAGCTGTACAATATTCCTACTTTAAGTGTGAGTGCCACATCAGGAGGTACAAACATTAATTTCTTGATGTGGGGGTGCTGCAGGAAAAACACACACTAATTGCACCCTGGCAAGGTCTACAGGGTTATGGGATAGAGCAGTTTCTTCAAAAGTGCCAGCTCCTTGTTCTCTTACCAGCTTTAAGGCACTCAATCATCTTTCTCCCTGCTACCAATCCTTGCCCTACTCCCACTACAACCCCACCTGCACACTTCATTCCTCTAACACCAATCTACTCACGGTGCCTCGATCTCATTTCTCTCAACTTCAACCCCTTGCTCACGTCCTCCCTCCTGCCTGGAATTCCCTCCCACTTCGCATCTCACACATCCCTAGCCCCATCACCACCCTACCCATGTTCAAAGTCCCACTAAAATCTTATTTCTTTCTTGAAGGCTTCCTTGACTAACCTTTCATCTCTCCACCCTGCTCTCCCTCCCTCTGCGTTCACTTTAGTCCATATTCCCTGAATAGTTTGATTCCCCACCCCCACAGGACTTCTGTACCTATTGTTACACTCCACCTGTAAATTACTTCGGTGTCTGCTGTCTCTCCCACTAGGCTGTAAGCTCCTGGAGGGCAGTGACCACGTCGGCCAACTCTATTTTACTCTCCCAAGCACTTAATACAGTGCTCTGCATACAACAAGCACTCATTAAATACCACTATTGACTGATTAATTGATTGAAAGAGCCTCTGTTTCTCAGATCTGGTTGGTACACTAAAAATATGGGGATGAAGACTGTGGTTTTCCAACCACTCTACCACCATCCAGGGCTGCACTATTGCAAGTAAGGAGATGGATCATTCTTCAGCTTCTTTCCCAAGACTAAGGGGTATGAGGACCCCTAAGCCAGTAGACAGTCACCGGTCATAATGACAGTTAAAGATTTAGCCAGTTGATGTCTGGGGTTCCTGTCGGGAGCCTAGGGCCTGAAGAATCTGGCAGTCACCCTCCATCTGGGCCACATGGAGCTGTGTGGAATTTCCCTGCTTCCAAGGTAGAGCTGTCTAGGATAGTCTGGCTTGGCATGTGAAGATACTGGATTCCATTTTGCGGACCCAGAAGTAACAGGCTCACCTTAAAGTACATGAGGCAGGTGATGTCACTTAGCATAATGATGCTCTACAGAACCTTTTACAGCAGACCGCAGGTCCCAGGGGAGAAACCCTGGCTGACTACTGATAAGGTGTCTGCAGGAAAGTGCTTTAGGATCATTTGATGAAAAGTGCTAGAGAAATTCAAAGACATCTGCTCCATCTATGGGCCTTCAGAGACTAAGAAGCGCCAACCAAATTTTATTTCTATAGCAGGAGAAAACAAAACCAACTTTCTGCCTGTCATTGACTTTTACCCATTTCCATACAAACATAGCCCTTTGTATTCTCTACCCATATCCATTTTCAGGAATAAATTAATGAAGCCACTTTCATCCAATTGGAAATGTTTTCCAATTGACCTCCATTATTCAGGTTTCCTGAAGAATCAGCTACTAGCCCCACATGTGTATCAACACTGGCTTTAAACCATGCTCCTATTCTTATATTTAAAAACATAAATGTAATAAATTCAAGCAATGACCCTTTCCACAGTTCCTGCATAGAAGCTTGGAAATTAGCCCAGTGCTAGCTAAGTATTTCTGAAGATTCACAATCAGGGAATTTATTTTCTACCCATACAGCAAAAGGGATCTGGAATTCCTCTTGAAGAAAATTCAATCAGTTAAAATCAGTACACTGCCAACACAAACCATTGACTAGACTTTGAAGGGAATTGTAATTGTGCACAGCAAATTGTCCAAGTGCTCGGTAGGAAACTCTCCTCACTGGCTTGTTTTCAATCAGATAACTACTAATTCAAGACATGTTTCTAGTTCTAATTGCTTTATCCTCTTTTAGGAGGTAATCCTGTATGTGACCAAGAAAAAGTTTAGGTGTTGGACAAATGCGCATTAAGATACATTCATTGTCCATTTTGCAAATATGCCCAGAAGTCCAGTGATTGATGATAATAATAACTGCGGTATTTGTTAATCGCTTACTATGTGCCAGACACCGTACTAAGCAAGGAAATCTGGTTGGAGACAGTCCCTATCCCGTATGGGGTTCATGGTCTTAATTCCCATTTTACAGATAAAGTAACTGAGGCACAAAGAAGTGAAATGACTTGCCCAAGATCACACAGCAGACAAGTGGCAGAGCCAGGATTAGAACTAGGTTCTTCTGGCTCCTAGGCCCGGGCTCTACCTACTAAGCCATGCTGCTTCTTGAAGAAGCAGAAGAAGACCAGTTCAAATTGGCCTATCTCCAAAATGGCTTCAACAATCAAAGAAATATAATAGAATATATATAAAAATATATATTCTATATTTATAAATATATGTTCACATATATTTATATTTATATAAATATATTTATATAATTTATATTTATAATTTATAAATATATAATTTATATATAAATATATAAAAATTATATATAATATATAATATATTATATATAAATATATATATAATTTTATATATATAGTTTATATATAATTTATATTTATATTTAATATATAAATAAATATAAAAGAATATAAATAGACCCTGGTGGGGCTTCCCCCTTTCTTGCGTGCTGAGTTTCTGCCTATAATAACCAAAAGTATACCACTTTTACAACTTCTTCTTCCTGGCTAGTTCCCTGAGTTAAAAATGAGAATTTTCACTGTACATCGACCTTTGCGTTGTACTGTCCTTACACACATGAAAGCAATAGGATCTTGGGTAGTCGTCTTTTCCCACAGTCTCCCTGAGGGACCAAAGGGGGAGGGGGATGATTAAATGATTTTATAATATTGTAATAAATAAAAAAAATCATTTTTATAATCCACATTTTGACAATAAACAAAATATTGACAAAACCCATCACACTATAATTTTTCAGCTCTGATGGCAAAATTAGATCTGCACTTAGGCAGGTCAAAATGATGTAATGAATACTTTGACAGACTAAAAAGACAGTTTGCCTCACCTCCTTAACCGCTGTTGCTGTTCAGATAAGCAATACCTGTGCATTTGATTGATCACTCTTCGATGTATCAATTAATAGTATTTATTGAGTGCCCACTGTAAATGGAAAGGAATAGCAGATGCAAGACTCGTGTTTCTTACCCTCAAGGAGTTTATAACCTAATGGCAGAGGAGAAAACCAAGTTGTTTATAATAGTGGAAAAAGGAAGAACAAGGGAAAAAACAGGCAGCAGTTCAAAAACTCTATGAAATAACCGAATAATTTGCTATGCACATAAATATGCATGGGTGCATAGATACAGAGCACAGCTATTGGGTTGTTGTAGCAAGGGAGTTGTAATTTAATTATGGAATTAATTGCAGAAGAAGGCTACCTGTACCTCGGTCTCATCTGTCTTGCCTGCTATCTTTCGCCAACATCCTTCCTCTGTCCTGGAACGCCCTCCCTCCTCATATCAAACCTCATATCCTCATATTAGAGAAGCAGCGTGGCTCAGTGGCTCAGTAGCAAGAGCCCGGGCTTGGGAGTCAGAGGTCATGGGTTCAAATCCCGGCTCGGCCAATTGTCAGCTGTGTGACTTTGGGCAAGTCACTTCACTTCTCTGGGCCTCAGTTCCCTCATCTGTAAAATGGGGACTAAGACTGTGAGCCCCACGTGGGACAACCTGATCACCTGTATCCCCCCAGTGCTTAGAACAGTGCTTTGCACATAGTAAGCACTTAACAAATATTATCATTGTTATCAGACAGATAATTGCTCTCCCCAACTTCAAAGCCCTATTGTAGGCCCATCTCCTCCAAGAAACTTTCCCTGACTAAGCCCTCCTCTCCCCTTCTCCCACTCCTTTCTGCATCGCCTCTGACTTGCTCCTTTCATCATCATCATCATCAATCGTATTTATTGAGCACTTACTATGTGCTGAGCATTTGGGAAGTACAAACTGGAAACATATAGAGACAGTCCCTACCCAACAGTGGGCTCACAGTCTAAAAGTTCATTCATAAAAGTTCACAGTTCATTCATCCTCCCTCTCATCCCCATAGCACCTATGTATATATCTGTAAGTTATTTATTATTTATGCATGTATGTATGTGAATGTCGGTCCCCCTCTAGACTGTGAGGTCACTGTGGGCAGGGCATGTGTCTGTTCGGTTGTTCTATTGTACTCTCCCAAGCTTTACACACCGTAAGCACTCAATAATATGAATTAATGAAAGGTAGAAATTTAGGAAGGCCTTGGAAGGAAGCATGGTGAGCAGTGGGTAGGAGAGTTGAGAGTGAGGTACACTTAGATGAAGCGGAGAGGAGCCAAGAGTGTGCGCTGGGGAGAAGTGAATTAAAAGAACTGATGAGAGCAGGTGGGATGCTTTGAAGCCAATTGTGGCAGTTTATTCATTCTTTCATTCAATAATATTTATTGAGCACTTACTGTGTGCAGAGCACTGTACTAAGTGCTTGGAAAGTACAATTCGGCAACAAATAAAAATAATGATGATGGCATTTTATTAAGCACTTACTATGTGCAAAGCACTGGTAAGCACTGGGGAGCTTACAAGGTGATCAGGTTGTCCCACGTGGGGCTCACAGTCTTCATCCCCATTTTAATAATAATAATAATAATAATAATAACGATGGCATTTGTTAAGCGCTTACTATGTGCAAAGCACTGTTCCAAGCGCTGGGGGAGATACAAGGTGATCAGGTTGTCCCACGTGGGGCTCACAGTCTTCATCCCCATTTTACAGATGAGGTAAATGAGGCGCAGAGAAGTTAAGTGACTTGCCCAAAGTCACACAGCTGACAAGTGGCGGAGCCTGGATTTGAACCCATGACCTCTGACTCCAAAGCCCGGGCTCTTTCCACTGAACCATGCTGTTTCTCAACAAACAGAGACGATCCCTACCCAACAATGGGTTCACAGTCTAAAAAGGGGGAGACAGATAACAAAACAAAATAAAATAAGTAGACAGGCATCAGTAGCATCAATATAAATAAATAGAATTATAGATATATACACATATATCTATATAAGTTTAGCTTGATGTGGAGAGATAATTAGCCTTTGAATGTGCAAATTAAGGAATGGCTATAGCCAAAGAACTCGAGAAACGAGTGCAATTTCAACTGCATTTTAAATGTTCCTTCTCTACTTGATCAACATAGTTTTTGGATGGTTCTAACAAACCTCAGAAATGATCTTCGTTTCTCCTAATCTATGATTTCATCTGCCTCCCCTCTAGTCCTGCTTCTTTACTCTCTGGCCATATCAGTATGAGGCAAGCCTAATGGCAAAGTGAGATAGTTTAAGGGAATGATGATAATGATGGTATTTGTTAAGCACTTACTATGTGTCAAGCACTGTTCTAAGCGCTGGGGTAGATACTGGGTAATCAGGTTGTCCCACATGGAGCTCACACTTTAAATCCCCATTTTCCAGATGAGGTAACTGAGGCACAGAGAAGTTAAGTGACTTGCCCAAGGTCACACAGCAGACAAGTGGTGGAGGGGGGATTAGAACCCACAACCTCTGACTCCCAAGCCCACGCTCTTTCCACTCAGCCATGCTGCTTCTCTTATTCTTAGTTTCCTTGGTGATATCGTGTATGTTAACTCATATTTGGGGCAATTTGTTACTAGTCAAAATTCAGCCCAGTAGGACCCCAAAAAATGTTAGGTTGAGCTCAGGCCGACATGAATTTTTCCCATGATATTGCATCCTTAGGCTTTCCTCCTTGTTGGAACTGGGACTTCATATCTCAGTCCCCTAATCAATCAATCAATCAATCGTATTTATTGAGCGCTTACTGTGTGCAGAGCACTGTACTAAGCGCTTGGGAAGTACAAGTTGGCAACATATAGACTCTATCTAATCTAATCTATCAGATAAACAATCTTTACTCCTCAAATAAACTTAGAAAAGAGAAAGGATTTTCAAAAAATCCATTTCTTATGGGAGGAACATGGGAGCAAGGGGAGGAGTGAGGAAGAAGAGGAGATATCCTGATCCTGACTCCACTAATTCTCTGCTGTGTGATCTTGTGCAAGTCATTTTGCTTCTCTGTGCCTCAGTTACCTCATCCGTTTGATGGGGATTGAGACTGTGAGCCCCACGTGGGACAGGACTATGCTCAACTCAGTTTGCTTGTCTCCACCCCAGCACTTATTACAGTGCCTGGAAACGCTTAACAAATACCATCATTATTATCATCATCACGTTAAATAAAAGTGGCCGAAAGCAATGAGGGGTGGGGTGAGAAGCAACTTCCAAGCCATTAAAAGTGCAACACTGTAAATTTCTCATGCTGCTATTGTTTCCAAGCTAACTACTCTTCAAAAGATTTGCCTTTGAAATCCTTTGATACTCTATGGAAAAAGAGAAGTGGATTGCAGGAAGCAGGAGGAAAAGAAAAAGAGCCAGAAACCATTCAGATGACCAGGAAGCGGCAGCAAATATGAACATAATGCTCGTGGCCCCATAAAGGCCTAGTTTATTAAACCTGATTCCTAAGGTCAGAGCAGCACCAAAAGCGTTGGTCATCCCATAGTGTGAGCTCCGCAAGTTACTAAAGGCTTAACATGGACTAGGTTAATGAAAACCTCCAGCCGGGGGAACGGGCTATGGGGTTTGTGTGCTTACATCAAGGCCACACAGAAGCTTCAGATCCCTTAAGCCTTGCTTTGAAGAATGGCAGTGATGAGGCCTGATAAAGGCAAGGTCACAGACCACCACAGCCCCCTCTCCCCTGCCCGGCAGTGGAGTAAAAAATCAGTCCACATCAACTTTTAAAATTACTGTTACCAATAGACTGAACTTTACAAAAGGGTGGGGGGCTGATACATCTGATTAGGAGGTGGGGGAGGGTTTCAACCAAAGGTCCACCTACCAGTTATTTTGGATTTCAACCAAAGGTCCACCTACCAGTTATTTTGGATTTCATTTTTCTATTGGAGGCATTAGGCTTGGCACAATATCGGCGTGGCTGAGTGGAAAGAGAACGGGATTTGGTTGTTAGAGGTCACGGGCTCTAATCCTGCCTCCGTCACTCGTCAGCTGCGGGACTTTGGGCAAGTCACTTAACTTCTCTGTACCTCAGTCACCTCGTCTGTAAAATGGGGATTAAGATGTGAGCCCCACGTGGGACAATCTGATTACTTTGTATCTCCCCCAGCGCTTAGAACAGTGCTTGGCATGTAATAATAATAATGGTGGTATTTGTTAAGCGCTTACTATGTGCAGAGCACTGTTCCAAGCACTGGGGTAGATACAAGGTGATCAGGTTGTCCCACGTGGGGCTCACAGTCTTAATCCCTGTTTTACAGATGAGGGAACTGAGGCCCAGAGAAGTGAAGTGACTTGCCCAAAGTCACACAGCTGACAAGTGGCGGAGGTGGGATTTGAACCCATGACCTCTGACGCCAAAGCCAGGGCTCTTTCCACTGAGCCACGCTGCTTCTAGTAAGCACTTAACAAATACTATTATTAAGCACTTGGTACAGTGCTCTGCACACAGTAAGCACTCAATAAATATGATTGAATGAATATCAGAATTCTGAATGGGTATGAATTAAGTCAGCCTAAGCCCATCTGATGGAAACTTTTGCCCACCCCCACCAGGGTTAACCGGGTGGAATAACGTCACCCTTTCTAAATGAGTTGATTTTCATTATTCAGACTCTAGCTAGTGCCATTCTAATTAGGTCAATTCTTGTACTGGTTATTCACAAGCAATGCTGCTGAGAATCAATATTGTTCAAATCACGTATTTACAGAGAACATTGCCGGCACATTCCCATTTACAACTATAACTGTTTTGGTGAATGACACCACGATTCACATCCTCACATTTTAAAGTCCTATGTGCCGTAAGATAGAGCTTCTAACCAAGAAAAACAGAATGCATTATCAGCTAGAAAAACCTCTCTATAGTATGGCACTCTACAAACCCTGTCACAGATGCCGTAAAAGTCTCAGAAGTCATCTCCTCAGTCGAAGCACAGGGGAATATCGAAGTAATTATTCGAGGGTATTCCTGCCAAAGCAAGGTTTGGAGATCTGAATTATCCAGAAAGTTACCTTAATGCTTCATTTTGCTTTCCAGTGTAGACATAACTGAACAGTGAGATTCACAGTAAGAGATGAAAGCAAGGCTCCTTTCAGGCACCTACTAGACAGAAGAGAACTGCGTGATAGTGCTTTGGGAGATAGTGAGGAAGAAGCACCTAGGTGAAATACACAGCAAAATTTATTCAGCAAAATAAGAAGCAATTTTTGAGAGGACAATCAGTGCTGCGGGGAAGGCAGAAATTAAGTGCTTTTCGAGAATAGTGAGAATATAATAGAATAATATTATTATTATTAATTAATATTATTAATAATTATTATTATTGTGGTATTTGTTAAGTGTTTGCTATGTGCAAGGCACTGTACAAAGCACTGGGGTGGATATAGGCAAATCGGGTTGGACACAGTCCCTGTCCCATGTGAGGCTCGCAGTCTCAGTCCCCATTTTACATTTTATAGATGAGGTAACCAAGGCGCAGAGAAGTGAAGTGACTTGCCCTAGGTCACACAGCAAACATTTGGCCGAGCCGGGATTAGAACTCATGACCTTTTGACTCCCAGCACCCTGCTGCTGTCAGATATTTATTTATTTATTTTATTTTGTTAGTATGTTTGGTTCTGTTCTCTGTATCCCCCTTTTAGACTGTGAGCCCACTATTGGGTAGGGACTGTCTCTATATGTTGTCAACTTGTACTTCCCAAGCACTTAGTACAGTGCTCTGCACACAGTAAGTGCTCAATAAATACGATTGATGATGATGATGAGATAGGTGAATGAAAGGTGGGAAAAAGGGAAAGAGGCCATCATTATCTGTGTTTTGTTAAACTGAAACAAAAAAAGGAAGATTCTAAGTACGCTCCAGTAGGTTCACACCAACCCAGCGCTTAGTACTGTGCCTGGCATATAGTAAGCACTTCACAATTACCATCATTATTAATATTACTAATAAATACCACAATTATTACTATTATTACTATTGAGGCGGGGAGGGTTCCAAATTCCCATTAGAAATGCTTCTGAATTTTAGGATTGCTGAAACCTTATGTGGATCTGGAACATATTCATGAAGAGTGGGGTCTTGTGGGATTCTTTGTGTCCAGCTCACTGCTCTCTAATGTGACCCAACAGAGCCTTGTTTGAGCCTATTTGAGCGGGCTTAGCAGATGCTCTTCTCCTGGAAACACACAGGTAGAGGGACTCAGGGCAGGGAAGAAAGAGGAGATCGACTGAGTGTGTCAAAGAGGCTTTATCAGTTTTCTTCTGGGTCAAAGAGGAGAAAAAGGGCCATTAAATGCTAAACCACCACTGTTTGTGGGCAGACTCAAAGCTTAGACACACTGAGTGGTGATTGGGGCTTAAATTGGGGGATTCTGTCCAGATCTCTGTCTAATCAATCAGTAAGTCAACAAGTATTTTTGGAGTTCCTCTGGAATGCTTGGTATCAAAGACCAAGTAGGAGGAGCAAAAAAGACCAACTTATAGTCATTATAGTCAGAGAAGCAGCATGGCTCAGTGGAAAGAGCCCGGGCTTTGGAGTCGGAGGTCATGGGTTCGAACCCCAGCTCTGCCAATTGTCAGCTGTGTGACTTTGGGCAAGTCACTTCACTTCTCTGTGCCTCAGTTACCTCATCTGGAAAATGGGGATGAAGATTGTGAGCCCCCCGTGGGAAAATCTTATCACCTTGTAACCTCCCCAGTGCTTAGAACAGTGCTTTGCACATAGTAAGTGCTTAATAAATGCCATTATTATTATTATTATTATCCCTACTCAAAAGACAAAAAAGTGAAATAGTGCAAATACTGAAGTTCGGAACAAAGTGTGTCATTTATTCATTCATTCAATCACATTTATTGATCACTTACTGTGTGCAAAGCACTGTACTAAGCACTTGGGAGAGTACAACAGACACCTTCGCACATAGTAAGCACTTAACAAATGCTATTATTCTTCTAGACTGTGAGCCCACTGTTGGGTAGGGACTGTCTCTATATGTTGCCAACTTGTACATCCCAAGCGCTTAGTACAATGCTCTGCACACAGTAAGCGCTCAATAAATATGATTGATTGATTGATTGACCTTCTCTGCCCACAGAGGGTTCACAGTTTAAAGGGGGAGATGGTGGTAAATATCTGCAAATTCAAGCTCCTCAAACTATTATAACAGAGTCAACTCTCTAAGCGCTTTCCTGAATTTCAGATGCACTTTAACATTAACCTAGAGCACTTGCTTTTGAGTTGATCTGTTTTTCACCTATTTCTCCCTGTGATACATAATTGTTTTACTTCAGTTATCCCTGAATAGGAAGGCTCGAAGAGGCCTTTGGATATTAATAACCAGTAGGACAAACATCCTGAAACCACCCCACTCCCAAGTATAGGAATTTTGTTTTAATGATACACTGTTTCAGTCGGCATGGCCAGCACATTTTTAAAGAATGAGTGGCCTGCTCGTTACCCCGAATAATCTCTACACCCTGTTGCATTTATCTCATAGAAGTCTATGAAAATCTCATTGTGAGGAAGGATGAAGTAGGGCTTATTTGGAAAAACTCCCCTTGGGAATGTTCTGGGAGATTTCAACTCTGGAGTTGTGCTTTTGTATTAACCCAACTGTGGTTAAAAAATAAACAAATCACAACACGGAGAACCCTGAAAAGTCTCTGACTGACACAAGATAGAAGCATAATTTCTTTTTATTCCATTCAGCCCAAAAAATCCATCCCTTGTTCTTCTAATCAGCCACGTGGGTTTGCACAATTAAATCTCAATAGCTTCTTCCAGGTTTTTGTCAAAGCCCCCAATACCCCTGTGAGGATATTCACTGTGGTGTGCTTGGGCCCATTCTCTTCTCTCTGCAGGCCTGTCTCACTGGATTGCCTCCACTCCCCTATGAATAGCTTTCTTCTGGCTTTAGGAGCTGTCTGGGTTTCCCTCCACTGGCATAAAAACTAGAGGTGTCTTAACAACCAGCCAAGGATCAGCTGATGAGGAAGCGCAGTTACAGCTAAGAAACGGGTAGATTGCCACTTACTGAGTCCTTTAGTAAAATCCAGAGTATATTTGGGTGGCTGCTAAGTAATCTAATTGAAAATGCTAAGGTTAATGAGAAGTTAAATCCCCTTCTTCCAACCAGAAGTATTTAGTTGAGTTCCCACGTGACCCAATATATTATACAGGCATACATGCCTCTTTCCTCTTCTCCCACTCCCTTCTGCGTCACCTTGACTTGCTCGCTTTGTTCTTCCCCTCTCTCAGCCCCACAACACTTAAGTCCATATCTGTAATTCATTTACTTATATTAATTTCCGTCTCTCCTCATCTGGTCTGTAAGCTTGCTGTGGGCAGGGACTGTGTCTGTTTATTGTTGTATTCTCCCAAGCGCTCAGTACAGTGCTCTGCACACAGTAAGCCCTCAATAATATGATTGAAGGAATAGGCTGACACAACCACAGCCATGAAGAACCCCTCCACATGTCACCTGAAGATATTTGAACACTGTTGAAAGAAAGATGTCCTGATGAGATGTAAGAGCTGAAACCTGGAAGACAGGATGTCCGGAGGTGAGGGGCTTCAGCATTCCAGAGATGCCCTGTGGCTCCAGAAAGACTCTGAACAGCCTGTGTTCCACCTAAGCGGACCACTAAGGATTTCTGCAGCACTAAAGTAGAGGGAGAGCTCTGAGAGGGCCAGATTTTCAGAGTCCAATCTGATAGAAGCTCAAAATGTAACAGAAAATGTGATGTCTCGGCCATCCAAATCCCAAATCTAAATATACATTTTCCTGTTATAGAGCAGCCATTTAACGCGGCCCCGGCATTTTAAATGGTTAAGATTCAAAGGCTGCTTGTGCAGATCTCCAGAAAGTCCCATAGTCCCCAACCCAGCCCCCATTAGAGTGTCAGTATTTACCGGGAAAGATAAATATGTATAGAAAAGTCCTACTTTTGTTTGGTTTTCTGTCTCCTTAAATGAGATAAAGCTGGAACCAAGATCCCCATTTTAAGACACATTTAGCCCCCTTCCTCCTCCTCTTCCTTAGTGCTGAGCCTGAAGTTGGATGCAGGAAACAGGAGGAGGGCACGGACCAGGAATTCTCAAATCTGACTGGTCAGATGGACTACGTGACTGCCTGATTCTGCTGAATTCTTGAGACCCGAGAGTCAGCAAGGCCTTGGACCCTTGTGTTGAAGTCTCTGGTAAATATAAGCATTTATCTCCCTTTATGATGTCTCTTCTGATATGTCTCTTTCTCCTGGACAGTTTCTAAGTTGTCCTCTACAACGGATAGCACACGAAAGTTGTTTAAAGGACCCAAGTGGTCCACCCACCCCATTGGTTAATTGACGTTTGTTAATCAGCTCCCAGATCAAAACCTTCTTTCCCTAGCCCAAAGCTTACTCTCCTTTGGCAGTAAGTGATGGTGCCATTTAATCTATTTATGTGAGTAAGACTGAAATGACCAGAGAAAGCAAACAACCCCTTCCTCACTTTGCCTCCACAGTGACATTTGCTATTTGGAAGTGTCTGCTGTTAATAAGTGACAGAATTGAACTATTTTGATCTTTCCCAAACTTCTTCTATAAAAGAACCACTTCTATAAAAGAACCACAATGACAGAAGGCAGTATGTTATCATTAACACATCTATCAATCAACCACTCAATCAATGGTGTTTATTGAGTATTTACTGCGGCAGAGCAGTAAACGGGACTAGCTAGCTAGAAACATTAGCTAGCCTTGACTTCATTGATATTCTCTTCTCTTGGTTCTCCTCCTATCTCTCTTGCCTCTCATTCTCAGTCTCTTTAATGGATTCCTTCTGCCTCCCAACCCCTAACTGTGGGAGTACTTCAAGACTCAGTTCTGGGTCAATCAATCTAACAGTCAATTGTATTTATTGAATGCTTAACTGTGTGCAGAACACTGTACTAACAGTATAACAATACAACAGAGTTGGTAGACACATTCCCTACCCATGACCAGAGAAAATGAAATGGGGACTGAATTTTATTTTATTTTTTAAACAAAATGATCTGAGCAGCAGAGTGAAGTATGGACTGGTGTAGGGAGAGACAGGAGTCAGGGAGGTCAGCAAGAAGGGGAATATAGTAGTCAAGGCAGGATAGGATAAGTGCTTGGATCAAAGAGGTAGCAATTTGAACAGAGTTGAAATAGCAGATTTTAACTATGTTGTGAAGGGAGAACCAACAGGATTGAATGTCTAAGTTGAATGAGAGAGATGATTTAAGGATAATGCCAAGATCACGGGCTTGGGGGACAGGTAGAATGGTGATGCCACCATTTTTAGACTGTGAGCCCACTGTTGGGTAGGGACTGTCTCTATATGTTGCCAACTTGTATTTCCCACGTGCTTAGTACAGTGCTCTGGACACAGTAAGCGCTCAATAAATATGATCGATTGATTGATTGATTGATGCTGTCTATAGTGATGGGAAAATAATTTGGCGGGACAGAGTTTGGGTGAAAGATGAGCAGTTCTATTTTGGACATGTTAAGTTTGAGGTGTTGGCAGGATATCAGCCAATAGATCAATCAATTATATTTATTGAGCACTTTGTACATGCAGAGCACTGCACTAAGTGCTTAGAAGAATACAATGCAACAACTAAACAGACCCAGTCCCTGCCCACAACAAACTTACAGTTAAGATATCCTCAAGGCAGGAGGAAATATGAGACTGTAGAGGAGAAGGTTCCAGCCTGGAGTTGTAGATTTGGGGATCATCTGCATGGAGATGGTGTTGGGATCCACGGGGGCAAAATAGTTCTTCAAGGGAGTGTACATGGAGAATAGAAGAGGATTAAGCTTGTCATGGGTAGGGAATGTGTCTACCAACTCTGTTGTATTGTTATATTGCTAGTACAGTGTTCTGCACACAGTTAAGCATTCAATAAATACAATTGACTGTTGGATTGATTGACCCAGAACTGAGTCTTGAAGTACTCCCACAGTTAGGGGTTGGGAGGCAGAAGGAATCCATTAAAGAGACTGAGAATGAGAAGCAATAGAGATAGGAGGAGAACCAAGAGAAGAGAATATCAATGAAGTCAAGGCTAGCTAATGTTTCTAGGAAATGGGGGTGGTACACAGCATCGAAGGCAGTTGAGAGGTCGAAGAGAATTACACACATACACACACACCCCTCAGTTTATATTTTTAAAGGATGATATCATTCACAAACACATTCGTTTGTTTTCTTGTGTATTTCTATGTATTTTTTTCCTCCTGTTGGGCTCTAGGAATAGCAACATGTTCATAGAATTCAACTCTAAATATCCACTCCGTTAATCGCGTGTTCAGCTGAGGATCTATTCCTTAGGGGAAATTAGAAGAATAACACCTGGCCTTATGTACAGCAGAGACAATTCTCTCTAGCACTCCATCCCATCAGGTAGGTAGGGAGAAAGTGTTCTTATCTCACTTTTCACAAGAAGACACAGAAACCCCAACAAGAGGCAAATCAGTGGCAGACCCTAGTTATTTAGAATTCTTTCCACTAGCCTCTGCTGCCTCTCTAAAGAGTAGAGGTTTCATCAATTTGGTATAGAACAAGGAGAATTGATTTCTAAAGAAGAAACCCGTACAATGCAGGCTGCTCCCAAGTGGTGCATGCCTGGTTTCACTGGAGAGAGTGCAGGTGAAGATCTTTCTGGTAAGAGTTGCTTTACAAGAATGCTAGAGTCAGGAGACAAATTATCTGCAGAAATGGTCAGAAAGAAGTCCACCTCATTTCTATACTCATCCAGTTTATAGAAACATACAGATTTGAGCCCACTGTTGGGTAGGGACTGTCTCTATATGTTGCCAACTTGTACTTCCCAAGCGCTTAGTACAGTGCTCTGCACACAGTAAGCGCTCAATAAATACGATTGATGATGATGATGATTTGAAACAAATAAAACCCATAAAAAACTCCAATCATCATCATCCATAAATATTAACAGGTATCTTAAATGAACATGGCTATTCTTATAGCAGCCTCGATTTACAGCCAGCGGTTTGCTAAACTATTTCATGATATTCCATAACAAACTCACCCACAATAAAAAACTGCAAAATAGACAAAGTGTAAATCTCCACAGTAATAATAATGATAATACTAATAACAGTTTTAGGAGTATTCACTTAACCACTCCATGCCTCAATATTCTCCATCTGCAAAATGGACATCATCTCCTTAGACTGTGGGCTCCATGGGGATTAGGGACTGGTATATCGACCCCAGAATTTATCAACGTGCTTTGGCCATAGCCAAAGAATATCTTCTGGAAACACGTGGGTAATGATACAGTATAAGAATATGACAACTTCTTGAACAATTTGGGAAGTAAAAACTGAAGAAAAAAACCCAAAATTTTTACTCATTGGAAAAAGTATTGACTCCAGAAGAGTGTTGTAACTTAGAGATAATCAGTTAACAGTATTTTTGATCATCTATTATGAGAAAATCACCTTCTTTAGGGTTTGGGAAGGTACAATAGAGGCAAAAGATGTAATCCTTACCTTCAAGGAGTTTGCAATCATATACAATCACAAAATTGTAGCACTGAAAGGAAATTCCAGAGATCATCTGGTCCAGTCCCCCTCCTCCAGATAGGTGAATAAGTAAACTATCCAGGACAGAGGGATCGATTCATAATTCTGAAATAACACATGCTTCCAATATGCACTTTGATTAGAATGCAATTACAGAATTAGGAAACATTCTTCTGAAAGCATGAAACTATTCAGGCTCAACATACCGTTTTGAAGAAAATTATTGTGTGCATATGTGTGACATCAGAATGGGTGAATGCCACAGCCTAAGTTTTCCTTAACACCAACTTTCATAAAAACAAAATCCTTGTGTTACCAAAAAGCTGGAGTATATATATTTATATTCTTTTCTTATATAAAGCGAAGTATGGTGACTCCTTAATTTCCCTTAGTAGTCTCTTTGAGTCTTTAAACTCTCTGACATTTAAGATATTTTTTGTTGTTCAATTGAAATCTCTCTCGTCTCCATTTAAATCTATTTCCTCTGATTTGATCCTCTGTGGACATGGAGCACAACTGGTTAGCATTCTCTTAAAATAAAGCACTTCCCACATTTGAAGGCAGTTAAGCTCACCTTAGGTTTCTTTTCTTCAGGCTAAACAGCCCCAATTTTTTCTTCTTTCCTTTTAAGACCTATTTTCCATTCCTTTAATCATCTGGGTTACTCTTTTCTGGACCCTATCCATCTTAAATAGCTTAGACACCTGGAATATTTGAGTGAAAATGAAAACCCCAAGCAATCTCAGAAAAAAACAGAAGGCCAAAACCAGAGACTGGCTCAGGAATAGAGGAGGAAACTAATTAAGAAAAATCTGAAAAACTGAAGATGACTAGACTCAAGGGCTATTAAGAGAAGTGATAATTTGCTGATAATTTTGAAACAATTCACTGTTTAGTATCTCCCACTCTGCTGCTTGTCCACACATGAACAAAAAAAAGCTCTGCATTCATTCATTCATTCAATCGTATTTATTGAGCGCTTACTGTGTGCAAAGCACTGCACTAAGCGCTTGGGAAGTACAAGTTAGCAACATATAGAGACGGTCCCTACCCAATAGCAGGCTCACAGTCTAGAAGGGGGAGACAGACAAGAAAACAAAACAGATAAACCAAATAAAATAAATAGAATAAATATGTACAAGTAAAATAAATAGAGTAATAAATATGTACAAACATATATACATATATACAGGTATCTACCTATCCTAGCCTGTATTCATTTCCTTGAAATAATAATAATGGTGGTATTTGCTAAGCACTTACTATGTGCTGAGCATTTTTCTAAGAGCAGGGGGAGTTACAAGATGATCAGGTTGTCCCTCGTGGGGTTCACAATCTTAATCCCCATTTTACAGATGAGGTAACTGAGGCACAGAGAAGTTAAGTGGTTTGCCCAAGGTCTCACAGCTGACAAGTGGCAGAGGCAGGATTCGAACGCATGACCTGTGACTCTCAAGCCCATCATCATCATCATCATCAGTCATATTTATTGAGCGCTTACTATGTGCAGAGCACTGTACTAAGCGCTTGGGAAGTACAAATTGGCAACATATAGAGAGCCCATGCTCTTTCCACTGAGCCATGCTGCTTCCAAACTGTGTAGTGACTATTTGGATAATTTAACAGTGTCCTTTGATAACCCCTAAAATGTTACGCACAGAATGTAGTGATTTAAAAAAAAAATACACAAAACACAATGCTTGTCACTATAGCTCAAGGCTTACAATAAATCTATTACCAGAGTGACAGGAAGACATTTTGATTCTTATGTACCCAAATATGATGGCACATATAATCATTTTAGCTTATGCCATCATATCAGGAAATTTGTTCAAACCACAGTTGTTTTTTGCGGTTAGCAGCCAACTCTTAGTTGAAGCAGGATCTGGAGATCAGGAGAAGGAGCAGATTCAGGGTTTGGTAACACCACAAATGTTTGAGCCGGTAGTGGTGGCTGTTTAGTTGGAGAGGATCCTGGAAATGTTGTCAGGGAAGAACAGAGGGGATTTGGTAATAGAATGTATGGGGATTGGAAGAAAGAGAGAAGTCAGAGATAATGTCAAGGTTGCGGGCTTGAGAGTCAGGGCAGATGGAAATATTGCCGAGTACGAATGAGTTAGTGGAGGAGATGATTGAAGAGGAAAGATGAGAATTTTAGATTTGTAGTTTGAGGTACTAGGGGACATCCATGTGAAGGTTTTCTGGATGCAGAAGGAAATGTAAAATTGCAGAGAAGGAGAGAGATCAGGGCTGGTGAAGTAAATTTGTTGACTCACCCACATAGGGGTGGTGGCTGAATCCCATAACCTTCAGGAGAAGCAGCATGGCCTAGTGGAAAGAGCACGGGCCTGGGCACCAGAAGGACCTGGGTTCTAATCAGGAATCTGCCCATTGCCTGCTGTGCAACCTTGGGAAAGTCACTTAACTTCTCTGTGCCTCAGTTTCCTCATCTGGAAAATGGGGATACCTGGTCTCCCTCCTACTTGTGAGGCCCCATGTGAAACAAGCACTGTGATTGACATGTCTAACTTGTATCTACCCCAGGGCTTAGAACAGTGTTTGACACGCAGTAAGCACTGAATACCATAAAACAAACAAACAAGCCTTCCCCAAATAGTTCATAGCTCCCTTGTCATGTCAACCCAACCTCCACCCTTAACAGTTATGTATTTGCTTTTTTTAATTACCTATTTAATCACTTATGCATATAAGCATGTTTCATTTGGATTTACATTTCTATGTTCAATTATTTATTTTCCTACTTCAACCTGGTATAATTGAACTGCTTACTACTAAGTTCTCCTATACGCATTACTAGCAAATCCTTTTTGCCTTTCTGCCTTTCTAAATTGTGAACTTCTTGAGGGCAGGAATCGTGAGTCTTGTTTTTATTGTACTCGCCCAAGTCCTTAGTACAGTACTTCGCACTTAGGCGCTCAATAAATACCACCGACTGATGGCTGATTGAAAGGCTGGTTTGTATCAGGCAGCTGGCACTATAAGTGAAAGAAAAAGAAATGAGAGTAGTCTAGCACCAGTTGAAAGAGTTTTTTTAATTCAAAATTAAGCATAAACCTACTGGCTCACTCCCCACATCCCTGCTTCCACTTTCCTAGCTTTTTGTTATCAAATGCTAAGAAAGTAAAAGGTTAAATAAAAAAGGGAACTTCTTTGTTACTCGAATAAGTTAGCAAGGGAGCTGATCCCTTTTCCCCTCATTGCTAAAATTTCAGGCAATGCAAGCCACACAGTAAAACTCTTGTTCTTTCATGAAAGCTCAAGTCCCGCTTTGTTCTAGGGATGTGGAGGCTTCAGCAGCTGCCTTTGTGGTTAAAGAAACATTATGGACAATAGATTCACCATCCTCAAAAGTGGTAATTTGACATTAGGCGCAATATCCGCAATCCACATAATCAATGACCAACTCGGGGTTGGTTAATAGAGGAAAAATTACAGTACATTCCTCTAAGTAAAGCAGCACTTGAACTTCTTCCTTCAAAATCCAACAACTGTCCACTCTGCCAGTCTGAAAGCAACATCTCAGTACATAAAGACTCAGTTAAGGACTCCTGAAAGCACACCCAACAATTGTTTACTCTTGGTAGAGCTGAAAGAGGCACCTCAGTTTGGTAATATTCAGGTGGGAGTTTCTAATTGAGGTGTTTCTTATTAGAAAACCACAACCATGCCCACTTTCGGATCTGGGTAAGATTTCAACTATAATTGATTATTTCAATTTGCACATATACTTTATAAAGGTCAATGGAGCTTTATTTTAGTTGTGGAGGTGGTGTTTTCTTTTTCCCTCTGTTTCAGATGCACAGGCTCAGAAACAGAATGCATAGAGCTCAGCAAATGTGAATAAAGTTGCATAGCCCTGCACCCATTCTATGGATGACTACTGTATCCTGAACTCCAGAAAAGTTAAAGATGTTTGCCCAAGACCACAAGGCAGAACATGAAAAGAAAGGAAAACTTCCTGATTTAATAATAATAATAATAATAATGGAATTTCTTAAGCGCTTACTATGTGCAAAGCACTGTTCTAAGCACTGGGGGGATACAAGGCAATCAAGTTGCCCCATGTTGGGCTCACAGTCTTAATCCCCATTTTACAGATGAGGTAACTGAGGCACAGAGAAGTTAAGTGACTTGCCCAAAGTCACACAGCCAATTGGTGGAGCCAGGATTTGAACCCATGACCTCTGACTCCAAAGCCCGTGCTCTTTCCACTGAGCCACGCTGCTTCCCTTGATTTCCTTTAGCATCTGTGATCCAAAGACTCTTCCCTAGTCTGTACCTTTTTCGGTTGAACTGGTAAATAGAGTAAGTGGTGACAGTGTGGTATTGGATATTTTCAGTGCTTTTCTTCCTAGGATTCTTACCCACTGGCAAGAGATAAGTTTATTTTATAGATGAAAAAATTGAGCAGAAGGGGCAAAGATCAAAACTATTTAAAAACTGAAGAGAAAGAAACATAACCCTGATCTCTTGATTCCCGACTGTGATCCCCTTCTAGACTGTGAGCCCGTTGTTGGGTAGGGACCATCTCTATATGTTGCCAACTTGTACTTCCCAAGCGCTTAGTACAGTGCTCTGCACACAGTAAGCACTCAATAAATGCGATCGAATGAATAATCTTCTTCTTCTTCTTCAATCGTATTTATTGAGTGCTTACTGTGTGCAGAGCACTGTACTAAGCGCTTGGGAAGTACAAGTTGGCAACATATAGAGACGGTCCCTACTGAACAGCGGGCTCACAGTCTAGAAGGGGGAGACAGACAACAAAACAAAACATATTAACAAAATAAAATAAATAGAATAAATATTTACAAGTAAAATAGAGTAATAAATATGTACAAACATATATACATATATACAGGTGCTGTGGGGAGGGGAAGGAGGTAAGGCAGGGGATGAGGAGGGGGAGGAAGGGGAGAGGAAGGAGGGGGCTCAGTCTGGGAAGGCCTCCTGTAGGAGGTGAGCTCTCAGCAGGGCCTTGAAGGGAGGAAGAGAGCTAGCTTGGCGGATGGGCAGAGGGAGGGCATTCCAGGCCCGGGGGATGACGTGGGCCGGGGGGCCGATGGCGGGACAGGCGAGAACGAGGCCCGGTGAGGAGATTAGCGGCGGAGGAGCGGAGGGTGCGGGCTGGGCTGAAGAAGGACAGAAGAGAGGTGAGGTAGGAGGGGGCAAGGTGATGGACAGCCTTGAAGCCGAGGGTGAGGAGTTTCTGCCTGGTGCGCAAGTTGATTGGTAGCCACTGGAGATTTTTGAGGAGAGGAGTAACATGCCCAGAGCGTTTCTGCACAAAGACGATCTAGGCAGCGACGTGAAGTATAGATTGAAGTGGGGAGAGACAGGAGGATGGGAAATCAGAGAGGAGGCTGATGCAGTAATCTAGTCGGGATAGGATGAGAGATTGAACGAGCAGGGTGGCGGTTTGGATGGAGAGGAAAGGGCGGATCTTGGCGATGTTGCGGAGCTGAGACCGGCAGGTTTTGGTGACGGATCGGATGTGAGGGGTGAACGAGAGAGCGCAGACGAGGATGACACCAAGGTTGCGGGCTCGTGAGACGGGAAGGATGGTACTGCGTCAACAGTGATGGGAAAGTCAGGGAGAGAGCAGGGTTTGGGAGGGAAGATAAGGAGTTCAGTCTTGGACATGTTGAGTTTTAGATGGCGGGCAGATCCTGCCATAATCCAGTCTACCTTTTCTTTTACATTGGGAATGACCTTCATAAACGCATATAGCTTAGGACACTAAGAAAGGCTCTTCAACATAGAAAAAACAGTGCGGTCATGGGACAGAATAATGGACAAAATTGAAATGATAGTCCAGTAATAATGAGCAATTATACTCCAGGAATGAAAATATGCTCTAACTATCCATATGAACTGTGAGATTTTCTTTTAGTAGGATAATCTTCTTTAAATAGAGATGCCACTCAGAACAGAACACAGGATTGTATATTAGTATTTTACATATATTGTCCTGGAACCACCGAAAAAAGCCCGCAGCAGACCTCAAAAATTTGTGATTTGCCATTCTGTCTTCACAGAGTTGTCTCCATAGAGAGGCAAAGTAGTCAAGATGCAACTCTCTATATGCTTGCTGCCTCCTTCAAGGTTTAACAAAGATGAGGTCCTAGTGGAAAAAGGAGAGAGAGAGAAATTCTCCATCTCTTCACTTTTAACCATTTTCCCTTTCTCTTTGTCCCTTTTTAAAGGTTGTTTTTTTCCCCCCATCTTTCCAAACTTGATGCCAAGCTGTCAAATTGGAGCTCCTTCTACAGGAATTAGGCTGCGGCAATCTTCAGTTAACTTGGATAAATGGTGGGAGCTCAGGGTGCAATTTAAATAATGACTCCAGCCAGAGAACTCCGTTACTGGAAGTTTTCTTTCTATTAGAGTTTCGGGTAAGCATTAAAAAAAAAGGATGAATAGCCCCAGAAAAAAGTTTTTAGGGAAGGTATGTGAAATCTGTATATCTTTCCAGCTGAACATCATGATTTGGGAAGATGACTTTATCATTCCTTGTGTTTGCGGTCTTCAACACTCTGGATGAAGAATGTGCCACTGTGAGATAATGCTGGCAGACTTCCTAATCATACAGGTTGGGGGTCAAGATGCCCTAGTTTTGTTTTTGTTTTTCATTTTCTTCCCTGTTTTTTTTGCAGATGGTTCCTTGTAGGAAGAGCAGGATACATGTCACAGCTCTATCATTGAATTATTGTATAACTGTGGACAAGTCCCTTAACTTCTCTGTATGTATCTGCTTTTCCATCAGTTAAATGGACATAAAATGCAAGTCCTCCCTTCCTCTTAGTACAGTGCTTAAGTGTTTAGTACAGTGCTCTGCCCACAGTATGCACTCAATAAATAGATAGGATGAATAGACCGCGAACGCTGTGTGGGTCAGGGACAATGTGCTATCTGAGTGTATTGTATCTACCACAGCGCTTGTCAAAGAGTAAATACTTAATAAATGCCATGATGATTATTCTCTAAGACATCCTACAACAGAGAAGCGGCATGACTTAGAGGAAAGAGCACGGGCTTGGGAGTCGGAGGTCGTGAGTTTTAATCCCGGTTCTGCCACTTATCAGCTGTGTGACTTTGGGCAAGTCACAACTTCTCTGTGCCTCAGTTACCTCATCTGAAAAATGATAATAATAATAATAATAATAATAATGGTATTTGTTAAGTGCTTACTATGTGCCAAGCACTGTTCTAAGCGCTAGGATAGATACAAGGTAATCAGGTTGTCCCATGTGGGGCTCACAGTCTTAATCCCCATTTTACAGATGAGGTAACTCAGGCACAGAGAGCCTAAGCAACTTGCCTAAAGTCACACAGCTGATAAGTGGCGGAGCCGGGATTAGATTAAGATATCGAGCCCCATGTGGGACAACCTCATTACCTTGTATCTACCCCAGGTGCTTCGAACAGTGCTTGGCACATAGTAAGCGCTTAACAAATACCATCATTATTCTTATTATTATTACTCTCCCAAGTGCTTAGTACAATGTTCTGCGCGCCATAAGTGCTCAATAAAAATGCTTGATTGAGTGTCTTCCAAGGCCTTTTTTTTGCAGCTCCTTGTCAATCTCAACAACTTTCTATCTTTGTTTAAAGGAACACACATTTATTTTCTCCCCCTGTGCATGTCCCTTGAATTCTCCAGGTGTAAAAGAATATAAATAATTAGTTGTAAATCATCATACCGCCAAACTCACCAATAAGTCTTGCTGAGACTAGACAGTCATCAGCAATAATGCCACCAAGTGAGCTTATCCTCAAATATGAAGGGGGTCAAGAGTTACAGCACCTTGTTATGGACATTTAGTCCTTTCTAGGTGTTTTATAATTATTCATTTGCTTTTCCACACTCAAACCAATCATTCTCTTCCCAGTTCTACAGGGGAATAAACTGAGGGACAGAAAGAGGTAAGTCACTTACCCTTGGGGAAAAACCTTCTGGGGTATTACTTTGAGCAGATAAAACATTGAATTCCTTCCAAGACACTTCATCATGTGCACCAGCCCTTATGTAAATCGAGAAAGAGGAGAACGCTTTAACAAAATGCCGCATTAAAACAGTCCCTCAGTTGATTCATACCAATCCCAGCTCTGGAAAGCTCTCAGATAAATGGAATGGTGAGAAATGATGGAAGCAATTTCACTGGCTAATGGGCAGGACATCAATTCTGCAGACACATCCAGCACACGCCAACCGAGGACATACCCCTATTAAATCATCAGGGACCCGGAGAGTTCACATTCATCTTTGTCCCAGGATGACAGTTGCCCTCCACCAAAAGCCACGACAGGAATCGGAGAAAATAAGATTTCCAGAGCAGAACAACCGTCCGCTTCCGCACACTCTCTCTTGGGGGAATTTTCTTTAAGGAGCCTCAGCAACCTGAAACAGAAGGCCCCTCTCTCAGCCCTTCCCAGGGAAAGGGCCAAGAAGGGTGACCATAGGTGGCAAGAGACAGACTACAGGTCTGAAGACAGGCTGGAAAACACACCTCCCCCTTTCACTCCACCCAATCCTAAAGACGGACAGATCCGGCACGGACAGAGATCGAGGAACACAGTAGAGGAAAAAGGAGTGAAATAATCTCGGATGCTGCCAACATTAACAGTGTCCCTGGCAGGCCTCTTTCAGGATGTTTTCCACATGTGCATATTAAATCAATCAATCAAACAATCATATTTATTGAGCGCTTACTGTGTGCAGAGCACTGTACTAAGCGCTTGAGAAGTACAAATTGGCAACATATAGAGACAGTCCCTACCCAACAGTGGGCTCACAGTCTAAAAAAGTTTCCCATTTGGCATCTATGTGTTTGTCCCCCACTCTTCTGAGACCTCCCCCTTCCTCCCTTCACCACCTTCTCCACTTGGTCCCATCAGGGTTTCAACATTTCGTGACCACATTCAGGAACAATGTTGATATCAATGTTTCTCTCTGGCAAGGCAGTTTAGGAATAAATTAAGAAAGCATCAAAAAAGAGAGGTTAGGAAGAGTCCCTTGCTTACCTTTTATTCCCATTGCTAATAAGTTTGGGGTAAACCTTGCCATGTGTCACTCCCCTTCTACCACTGCGGCAGGAGTCGTCATTCTAGAAACTGCAGAACCTCGGCTGATGATCCAATTTTAAAAAAATAATTAGCAGCAGGAGGAGAAGGGGAATGGAAGGGCTTGGTTCTGATGCAGTTCTGCAATTGGTTCCAGGAGGAATTTGCTTTTGTTCAAGGTAAAATCTAAGGTCAAGGTATATAATTACTCGGGGATGCGTCGAGGAAATAAAGGCGAGCTTGGCAAGTGGCATTCACATTTGCGTCCTAGTCTAATTTAATCTTGAAAACATAAAGCCTAGAGAGTGGGAAAGGAGCAGCAGCTGGGAGACAAAGGTGGGGTAGAGCTGGGGAGGGGGCAGTGGGATTGAGGAAGGAGGTAAGGAGGATAGAAGTCAGGGGAGGGAGCACTAAAATAACTTTTACATTTTAAATGAGGCATTCACCAGACCCCGGAGCCATTAAGTAAGCCATCTCTGAAGCCTGGCAGAAATGCCAATCGGTGCTCCAGGCGGTGCCTGGGTATCTCATGAAGCTCTTTCCTCTCCCAAAGGCAGAAGTATGGATAATAATAATAATAATAATGGCATTTATTAAGCGCTTACTACGTGCAAAGCACTGTTCTAAGCCCTGGGGAGGATACAAGATGATCAGGTTGTCCCACGTGGGGCTCCCAGTCTTATTCCCCATTTTACAGGTGAGGTAACTGAGGCCCAGAGAAGTGAAGTGACTTGCCCAAAGTCACACAGCTGACAAGTGGCGGAGCCGGGATTTGATCCCATGACCTCTGACTCCAAAGCCCGTGCTCTTTCCACTGAGCCACGCTGCTGGATCTGATCAATCAATCACTCAAAGGTATTTATTGAGCACTTACTGTGTGTAGAGCACTGTACTAAGCGCTTGGGAGAGTACACTACAACAGAGTTAGTAGACACATTATTGGGTAGGGACCGTCTCCGTATGTTGCCGATTTGTACTTTCCAAGTGCTTAGTACGGTGCTCTTCACACAGTAAGCGCTCAATAAATACGAATGAATGAATGTCCAAGTCAACCTTACAGTCTACATCCTAGGTGACATATTTATTTATTTTATTTGTACATATCTATTCTGTTTATTTTATTTTGTTAGTATGTTTGGTTTTGTTCTCTGTCTCCCCCTTTTAGACTGTGAGCCCACTGTTGGGTAGGGACCGTCTCTATATGTTGCCAATTTGTACTTCCCAAGCGCTTAGTACAGTGCTGTGCACATAGTAAGCGCTCAATAAATACGATTGATGATGATGATGATGATAATAATAATGATGGCATTTATTAAGCGCTTACTATGTGCAAAGCACTGTTCTAAGTGCTGGGGAGATTACAAGGCGATCAGATTCCCTTTCAGATCTAGGCACTTTCATTTTTAGACTGTGAGCCCACTGTTGGGTAGGGACTGTCTCTATATGTTGCCAATTTGTACTTCCCAAGCGCTTAGTACAGTGCTCTGCACATAGTAAGCGCTCAATAAATACGATTGATGATGATTCAGTTGTATTTATTGAGCGCTTACTGTGTGCAGAGCACTGTACTAGAGCTTGGAAAGTATAATTCAGCAATAAAGGGAGACAGTCCCTGACCACCCCACTTGATTGGTAACTCTAGTTTCACCTTGTTTTTATAAAGACAATGAACTTCTAGCTTGCAGAGTTTATTGGGCTTGTGACTCCCAAGCAATTTCTAACCTGATATTTAGATACTACAACCTTTTATTGCAGTTCACTAAAGTCTCCCCAACAAGACTGTAGGAGAGGGCAGTTTGTTTCAAGGGCGACTGGAAGTAACCATGGCAGGGGGTAATGTTTAGTTTCAGAGAGCAGGCCATTGCCTTGTGTTGGCAGAGTAAACATTTGCAACTCCAGATCACAACAACCCCCCTGTTTACTGAGAGGGTTATACCAGAATCTAATGCCAAGTTGCACTTCATGGTAACAAAGAAAACAATGCCATTATCTCGTGATTGTCAACAGTGTTACAGTTTTGGTTCAATATTTGCCAAGCCACCAATGAGTAATGTCTGTTTTGCTGTGTTGACTTAGATCCATCAATTACTAGAAAAACCTGATTGACCCTTCCCACCTTCAAACTCTGTTCACTTCAACTGCTGATTATTAGGGGTTGGCTGGCAAATTATTCTCGAAAATTGAATCTTTAAATGTTATATGTACCTCCATTCATATTGAATTCAATCCCCCTTCCCACCCTTTCCCCCACACTCACATAGTCCCTTGCAGATCCAGTGGGGAAAAAGGGAAAAAGGAAGGCTGAATTCTCAAATAATCAATAGCAACGAGTTACACACAGGACTGCACTCTTGCAAAGCCCTGACAAAGAGGAGGGGCAGGAACAAAGCTGGTGCCTAATTAAGCAGGGTTTTTGGCTACCCGTTGGAAAACCCAGTAAGGAAAAAAAAGGGAATCAGAAACAAAGAGCAAATTCTTCTAAAGCCCAAACAAACAACCCATTTCTCCTAACCCCACCAGCAGAAAAGGGAGCAGTGATGCCTTTAATCATCTTCGAAAAGATGAATGTCAAACTACCATACGTTCGCCCCATTTCCCTGAATGAGGAGGTGCCTTCTCTAATGGTTTGGGAGGATGGGTTGCTGCTTATTTATGTATTTATTTTTTAATGGCATTTGTTAAGTGCTTACTACGAGCCAGGCACTGTTCTAAGAGCTGGGGTAAATACAGTGGGCAGGTATTGTCTCTATTCGTTGCTGAATTGGACTTTCCAAGCGCTTAGTACAGTGCTCTGCACACAGTAAGCGCTCAATAAATACGATCGAATGAATACAAGGTTATCCGGTTCCCCCGCTGTGGGAAGGAAATGTGCCTCTTTACTGTTATACCATACTCCCCGCTTGCTTAGTACAGTGCTTTGCACACAGCAAGTACTCGATAAATATGATTGAATGAATGAATGGACCCAGTCCCTGTCCCACGTGGGACTCACAGTCTTGGTCCCCATTTTACAGATGAGGTAACTGAAGAACAGAGGGGTTAAGTGACTTGCCCAAGGTCACACAGCAGACATGTGGTAGAGCCTGGACTAGAACCCAGGTCCTTCTAACTCCCAAGCCCGTGCTCTATCCACTAGGCCACACTGGTGATCCACACTAGGCCACACTGGTGATCCACACACAGTCATCATCAATCGTATTTATTGAGCGCTTACTGTGTGCAGAGCACTGTGCTCAATGAATGCCAACGATTGGGCGACTAATTGTTTGAGAGGGGAAAAGTGAGGCCTCAGAGAGATGGAGGGAGTAAATCAAATCACCGTGACCTATTAAAAAGAGAAAACGCCTGGGAGTCAGAAGGACCTGGGTTCTAGTCCTAACTCAGCCACTTGTCTGTCGTACGAACTCGGGCACGTCACTTAACTTCTCTGTGCCTCAGTTTCCTCATCTGCAAAATGGGGATCAAGACTGTAAACCCCATCTGGGACAGGGACTGTGTCCAACCTGATGGGTCATTTATCTGCTTGGCACATTCATTCATCCATTCAGTTGCATTTATTGAGTGCTTACTGTGTGCCGAGCACTGTACTAAGTGCTTGGGAGAGTAATAATAATAATAGCATTTGTTTTGTGCCAAGTACTGTTCTAAGCCCTGGGGTAGATGCAAGGTAATCAGGTTGTCCCAGGTGGGGCTCACAGGCTTAATCCCCATTTTACAGATGAGGTAACTGAAGCCCAGAGAAATTAAGTAGCTTGCCCAAGATCACACAGCAGAAGCAGCGTGGCTCAGTGGAAAGAGCCCGGGCTTTGGAGTCAGAGGTCATGGGTTCGAGTCCTGACTCCATCACGTCTGTTGTGTGACCTTGGGCAAGTCACTTAACTTCTCTGAGCTTCAGTTCCCTCATCTGTAAAATGGGGATTAAGACCGTGAGCCCCACATGGGACAGCTTGATCACCTTGTATCCCCCCCCAGCGCTTAGAACAGTGCTCTGCACATAGTAAGCGCTTAATAAATGCCATTATTATTATTATTAAGTAGCAGAGCTGGGATTAGAACCCAGGTCCTCTGAGTCCCAAACCCATGCTCTTTCCACTAAGCCACGCTGCCTCTCTAAACAGACACATTCCTTGCTCACAATGAACTTACAGTCTAAACGCTGAACAAATACTATTATTATTAGTTGGTAGACACCATCCCTGCCCACGACGACCTTACAGCCTAGACGGGAAGCTCTTCATCATCATCACCATCAATCGCATTTATTGAGCGCTTACTATGTGCAGAGCACTGTACTAAGCGCTCGGGAAGTACAAATTGGCAACATATAGAGACAGTCCCTACCCGACAGTGGGCTCACAGTCTAAAAGGGGGAGACAGAGAACAAAACCAAACATACTAACAAAATAAAATAAATAGAATAGATATGGACAAATAAAATAGAGTAATAAATCTGTACAAACATATATACATATATACAGGTGCTGTGGGGAAGGGAAGGAGGTAAGATGGGGGGATGGAGAGGGGGGAGAGGAAGGAAGGGACTCAGTCTGGGAAGGCCTCCTGGAGGAGGTGAGCTCTCAGCAGCTCATGGCAGGCAGAAACTCCTCACCCTGGGCTTCAAGGCTGTCCATCACCTCGCCCCCTCCTACCTCACCTGCCTTCTCTCCTTCTACTGCCCAGCCCGCACCCTCCGCTCCTCCACCGCTAACCTCCTCACCGTACCTCGTTCTCGCCTGTCCCGCCATCGACCCCCGGCCCACGTCATCCCCCGGGCCTGGAATGCCCCCAATCCCTCTGCCCCTCCGCCAAGCTCGCTCTCTTCCTCCCTTCAAGGCCCTGCTGAGAGCTCACCTCCTCCAGGAGGCCTTCCCAGACTGAGCCCCTTCCTTCCCCTCCCCCTCCTCCCCCTCTCCATCCCCCCCGTCTTACCTCCTTCCCTTCCCCACAGCACCTGTATATATGCATATATGGTTGTACATATTTATTACTCTATTTATTTATTGATTGATTTTACTTGTACATATCTATCCTATTTATTTTATTTTGTTAGTATGTTTGGTTTTGTTCTCTGTCTCCCCCTTTTAGACTGTGAGCCCACTGTTGGGTAGGGACTGTCTCTATATGTTGCCAATTTGTACTTCCCAAGCGCTTAGTACAGTGCTCTGCACATAGTAAGCGCTCAATAAATACGATTGATGATGATGATGATGGCGGCAACCCGCTTGGCAAGGAATTGGGATTTGCTGTGGCAGGACTGGAGCTGGGTTTTCCTCCTCTCAGCTCCTCCTTCTCCCCCTCTCCCCTTCCCTTCTGCCCCTAATAACCATTAATTTAGCCAATTTCCTGTGCTGGGCAGTAATCCTGGTGCTGCAGTTCAGTGGGCAGAAGCGGAACAAGGCTCCCCGCGGATCTCCTTCCCTTGCAATTACTTGGGGACAAGGCCTGAAAGGTCCCCGCCATCACTCGGGGGAGAAAATCCCAGTAAAACAATGCCCATATGTCATGGTGATTCCCAACTCGGGCTTAACCCGGCCCGGGAAGAAAAGCCTTTTCTTCAAGTTGCAAAGGGGGTCTGAGATGCTAAGATACCATTCTGTTGGTCAAGTAATGTCACAAGACTTGTGCCTCGGCCTTTAGAAATGAAAGGCACAGCCCCGCGCTCTTGCTCTGGACAAGTGGCTGGAAAAAAGCAGACCCTGTGGCAATTCTTTCGGGGGAGAGAAAGGAGGGAAAAGGCAGGCGGGGGTGGGAGGGAGGAGGGGGAAGAGATCAGGATTCCTGGCAACCAAGGCTTTCTGTACTGTTTGCCCAGAGGATGAGCTGGGAGGCCTTTGGGTCTCACCTGCTGATCCTCAGGAGTCATGAATATTCTTCTAATCCCCACGGGGTGAAGCCGCTTCCTTTCATCTGAGGGGGTAGGTCTGCTCTTCCTGCTTCCCTCTCCCCCTCTCAGCTCCAGCTATCCATGGAATTCCACTTCTTCCCCATGCCGGGCTTCCAAGCTTCTCCCCGGCCATCGACTTCCCTTTTTTAACGCTGAAAGGATTGGGTTGGTCCCTTTCGTTTGTGAGAAGGGGAACGGTTCATTCACTCAGTCTCATTTGTGGAGCACTGGCTGTGTGAAGAGCACTGTACTAAGCGCTTGGGAGAGTGCGATATAACACTAAGCAAATTCCCTGCCCACAATTAGTTTACAGTCTAGAAACGTTGCCAACAAGATGCGAAAAACTAGCACTTGCCGCCAAGACAAGAGAAGCAGCGTGGCTCAGTGGAAATCAATCAATCAATCAATCAATTGTATTTATTGAGCGCTTACTGTGTGCAGAGCACTGTACTAAGCACTTGGGAAGTACAAGTTGGCAACATATAGAGACAGTCCCTACCCAACAGTGGGCTCAACAGTCTAAAAGGGGGAGACGGAGAACAAAACCAAACATACTAACAAAATAAAATAAATAGAATAGATATGTACAAGTAAAATAAATAAATAGAGTAATAAATATGTACAAACATATATACATATATACAGGTGGAAAGAGCACGGGCTTTGGAGTCAGAGGTCATGGGTTCAAATCCAGGCCCTGCCACTTGTCAGCTGTGGGACTTAGGGCAAGTCACTTAACTTCTCTGTGCCCCAGTTACCTCATCTGTAAAATGGGGATTAAAACCGTGGGACAACCTGATCACCTTGTGACCTCTCCAGTGCTTAGAACAGTGCTTTGCACATAGTAAGCGCTTAATAAACACCATAATTATTATTATTATTATTATTAGAGCACAAGCCTGGGAGTCAGAAGGTCATGGGTTCTAAACCCTGCTCTGCCACTTGTCTGCTGTGTGACCTTGGATAAGTCACTTCACCTCTCTGCGTTTCAGTTACTTCATCTGTGAAATGGGGATTAAAACAGTGAGCCCCATGTGGGACATGGACTGTGTCCAACTGGATTCACTTGCAACTACCCCAGTGCAGGTTCCTGGCACATAGTAAGCGCTTAGTAAATACTAGAGAAGCAGCGTGGCTCAGTGGAAAGAGCACGGGCTTTGGAGTCAGAGGTGACGGGTTCAAATCCCAGCTCTGCCATTTGTCAGCTGTGTGACTTCGGGCAAGTCATTTAACTTCTCTGTGCCTCAGTTACCTCCTCTGTAAAATGGGGATTAAGAGGGTGAGCCCCCAGCGGGGCAATCTGATCAGTTTGTAACCTCCCCAGCGCTTAGAATAGTGCTTTGCACATAGTAAGCACTTAATAAATGCCATCATTATTATTTATTATTTACTACACACACGAGAAGACATCTTGGTATAATGAATGTGGGGCACACCCTTTCCATTTCCAGCTAAGTACCAACTTTAGACTTCCTTAGAATTGGTGAGTCGCCCCGAAGAATTCTCCACTTTCAGTAGGAATCCTCAGAAGATTTGGCAGATTGAAAAGGGCTTCTGGAGTTTTAATCCAAGAAAATAAACCTAAAAAGCTAGCCTACAGAAGAGGCAATCAAAGAAAATTAAGATTCTTAGAAAAAGAGCAATTGCTGTACTTATTCTGTATTGGGACCGCACAAGCATTTTGATCATTGCCAGCATGACGGTGACCCAGGAAATATAACAGTGGTCCTGGGATGACAGCAGGTTAAGTGGAAATTCTGGGGTCACAAGTTTGATCCTACCCTAGCTATTGTCCTACGGAATAACTGGCAAAATGAAGGTATTACACATTAATGCTGATTGCAGGGTGAACCTAGGAGAGAAATGTAGAGCAGAGAACAGCCATCTTAAGGAAAAGCAGCGTGCCTCAGTGGAAAGAGCAAGGGCTTTGGAGTAAGAGGTCATGGGTTCAAATCCCCGCTCTGCCAATTATCAGCTGTGTGACTTTGGGCAAGTCACTTAGCTTCTCTGTGCCTCAGTGACCTCACCTGTAAAATGGGGATTAAGACTGTGAGCCCGCCGTGGGACAACCTGATCATCATCATCATCATCAATCGTATTTATTGAGCGCTTACTGTGTGCAGAGCACTGTACTAAGCCCTTGGGAAGTACAAGTTGGCAACATATAGAGACAGTCCCTACCCAACAGTGGGCTCACAGTCTAAAAAGGGGAGACAGAGAACAAAACCAAACATCCTAACAAAATAAAATAAATAGAGTAGATATGTACAAGTGAAATAAATACAGTAACAAATATGTACGAACATATATACATATATACAGGTGCAGTGGGGAAGGGAAGGAGGTAAGATGGGGGGGGGTGGAGAGGGGGATGTGGGGGAGACCTTGTAACCTCCCCAGCACTTAGAACAGTGCTTTGCACATGGTAAGTGCTTAATAAATGCCATTATTATTATTATTGTTATGGTACCCTATATACTTGTTATTAAACAATCAACAATGGTTTGACAGGAAACAGCTAATGCCCCTAAAGTATAGTACTTAAATCCCCACTCCTAATAACAAAACCAAGAGGTCTCCTTTTGTTATTGGGAGGAGTAATAAAAAATGAATAGAGTTAGTTTTAATTTTCAAAGGTCTGGTTCAGAAAACCATCTTCTAGACTGTGAGCCCGCTGTTGGGTAGGGACCGTCTCTATATATTGCCAGCTTGGACTTCCCAAGCGCTTAATACAGTGCTCTGCACACAGTAAGTGCTCAATAAATATGATTTGAATATACCATGTCAATAACTGTTGACAGACAATGAAGCAGCATAACCTAGTGGAAAAGGCAAAGGCCTGGAAATCAAAGGACCTGGGTTCCTATCCCACTTCTGTCACTTGCCTGCTGAGTGACCTTGGACAAGTCATTTCACTTCTCTGGGCCTCAGTTTCCTCAAATGTAAAATGCAGGACTCAATATCTAGTCTCCCTCCTACATAGATTGCGAGCTCCACGTGGGACAGGGACAGTGTCTGTCCTGATTGTATCTACTTCAGTGCTTAGAACAGGGCTTAGTACATAGTAAGTGTTTAACAAATGCTGCACTTATACTACTATCAATCAATCAATCGTATTTATTGAGCGCTTACTGTGTGCAGAGCACTGTACTAAGCACTTGGGAAGTCCAAGTTGGCAACATATAGAGACAGTCCCTACCCAACAGTGGGCTCACAGTCTAAAAGGGGGAGACAGAGAACAAAACCAAACATACTAACAAAATAAAATTAATAGAATAGATATGTACAAGTAAAATAGAGTAATAAATATGTACAAATGTACTACTACTACTAATAATAATTAAAAATGAAGCGAGGGCTTGCCCAGACCCACTGAAGAGTTACAGAAAGCTCTGAGGAAAGGGAAGACCTGAGGCCCCAGAACTAGCCCTCCAGAAGCATGAAGCTAACACTAACCAGCCTTAGGACAGACTTCCCCCTCTAAATCAATCAATCAATCAATCAATCATATTTATTGAGCGCTTACTGTGTGCAGAGCACTGTACTAAGCGCTTGGGAAGTACAAGTTGGCAATACATAGAGACAGTACCTACCCAACAATCTAAATTCTCTCAAATTTAGCATTATCAGCAACCCTAAATTGGGGAGCTGCTGGGATCACTGGATTGCATTTAAACTATCAAATAATCCTGAGATTTATGGCCCCCAAAATAGGCCATGCGCATGGGGTATTTATAGCTTTATAAGTTCCCCATGCACATACTCCAAGTCACGACCTCAGGAGAATGGCCATATCTGAAGCAGTCCCAGACTTCCATTCATTCATTCATTCAATCGTATTTATTGAGCACTTACTGTGTGCAGAGCACTGTACTGAGCGCTTGGAAAGTACAATTCAGAAATAGAGAATAAGCCTGTCCGCACCAGGCTTACAGTCTAGAAGGGGGGAGACAGACATCGAAACAAGGAGACAGGCATCAATATAAATTAATAGAATTATACGTATGTACATATACACTCAAGTGCTGTGGGGAAATTCTTAGAGGGAAAGGCCTGTCTATAATCTCCCTCCTCAAGGCCCTGGGGACATGAGCAACTGTAGAATTCGCAGAAATCAGAGATTTCTAATCTGTCTTTTACCGTATCCCACTGCCAGTTCCCTCCTGCCTTGCAACTCACAACTCAAGATCACTTCCTCCCAAAAGTTTTCCCTGATTAATTCAAACCTGTCAAACTTTCTAATTCAATTTTCAGCCCACCCCTCCTGCCATGCCTTCATTATATCCTTTTTACTTCTCCTGCTCCTATTTGTAAATATTTTTTGTCCGTTTACTCAATTAGACTGTAAACTCCTGGTAGGCAGTGGTGGAATGTCTTGTTCTGTTGTGCTTTTCCAAGGACT
The DNA here is from genome assembly GCF_015852505.1 of Tachyglossus aculeatus. Lineage (NCBI taxonomy): Eukaryota > Metazoa > Chordata > Mammalia > Monotremata > Tachyglossidae > Tachyglossus > Tachyglossus aculeatus. The sequence goes on from NC_052072.1 coordinate 39,518,178, forward strand.
TTGTACAGTGTTTCACATTCAGTTGGTTCTTTTTTTTTTCATTTATTAAGCGCTTACTATGTGCAAACCACTGTTCTAAGCGCTGGGGAGGTTACAAGGTGATCAGGTTGTCCCACGGGGGGCTCACAGTCAACCCTCATTTTACAGATGAGGTAACTGAGGCCCAGAGAAGCTAAGTGACTTGCCCAAAGTCACACAGCTGACAACTGTCAGAGTTGGGATTTGAACCCATGACCTCTGACTCCAAAGCCCGTGCACTTTTCCACTGAGCCACGCTGCTTCTCAATATCTGGTTCTTAATATCTGGTTCTTAATATCATTGATGATGATGAAGTGTTGATAATATATTAATATCATCAATTGTATTTATTGAGCGCTTACTGTGTGCAGAGCACTGTACTAAGCGCTTGGGAAGTACAAATTGGCAACATATAGAGACGGTTCCTACCCAACAGTGGGCTCACAGTCTAAAAGGGGGAGACAGAGAACAAAACCAAACATACTAACAAAATAAAATAAATAGAATAGATGTGCACAAGTAAAATAAATAAATAAATATGTAATATATGTAGTCATCTATCTTCTCCAGTAGATTTTGGATGCTTTAAAAACTGGAACAGTGACTAAGTTACTCCCCGTCGCTTTACGGAGCCTTTTATTAGGCTCACAAGGCTAGCGGTACTACGTGGAAATAGAAACCCTGGTCCTGATAGAGGAAAGGGCGGAAGAGGAGGAAGGAGATAAGGAAAAAGGTCACCTCGGATGAGAAATGATAAAAATGGCTTTTTTAAAAACAGGTCGGTGGTAAAAGGCTGGTTCTCTGTTGCTCGTGGTTTTCTTTCAGGGCACTGAGTGGGTGGGGGTGGGAGGGAAGGGGCATCAGAGACTACAAAACATGCTTGCATGACTGTAGGAGATACAGGGAGGAGAAGGGAGAAAGGCTTTTCTTTACAAAGGGAACTTTACACACTTGCCAAGCTGTTTAGAGGAGGCCAGTCGGGCCTCCTGAACCAACCTGCAAATCATCCCATCAGAAGGAACAAAACTTGATCTGAAACCTTTCAGGGACGGCCCTGAAGCCATTGCCCTGAATTCAACCTAAGATACAATAGCCTGTTTGCACGTGGGAGCCAGAGTCCAGGGTTTCATATGTAAAACGGGCATGTGTGGGGTTTAACCTGAGCTTCCCATGGAGAGACCTCGTGCTATAAAATAGGAGCCCTGAACTTTAGAAGGCTGTTTATTGGAGGAGATTCATTCGTCCATTCAATCGTATTTATTGAGCGCCTACTGTGTGCAGAGCACTGCACTAAGCGCTTTAATCAGCACCATATAGAGGCGGTCCCTACCCAACAACAGGTTGAGTCTAGAAGGGTCTAAATACTTTCCCTTTTGGATGGGAGAACACCAGATATTAGTAGCCTCCCAGCAAGGAATGCAGGTTTGATGAGGCGCACCTCTGCCAGCCCAGTGAGTGAAATCTCCATTCTGGAAATATTCCTAGAGCAGCGCCATAAATCCCGCCTGGAAAATTGGAAATTCAATCTGTTTTTGGTTCCCATTGCTCCACAAATGCCCTTCTTTTGAATCACAAAACCACATCGCCAGACTCTGCGCTGCTTTGCCCTTATTGACTCCCCAATAAAACTGCGGCACTTACTATGTACTACTGCCGGGTTGACACAAGATGACCGCATCAGATGGAGTTTAAGGGAAAGAGAGAACGGGTATTGAATCCCTTCCATCCCCTTGATTCACTAGTACTGAAGATATAAAAAATATTTATTTAGAAAGAACACCAAGACTATGAACTCACCTCAAACAGAAGCCCCATGTGAGCTGACTGGAAAGCAGATGGATTTTGGAAGAAAATGTAATGCATTTCTATTTTATGCTGTAGCATTTAGAGCAGCAAGGGTGGGCTGAGCATATTGCTAAAAGCAAACTTCAATCGATCGATTAATGGTATTCATTTTTTTTAATGACATTTATGAAGCGCTTACTATGTGCAAAGCACTGTTCTAAGCGCTGGGGGGAATACAAGGTGATCAGGTTGTCCCATGTGGGGCTCACAGTCTTCATCCCCATTCTACAGATGAGGGAACCGAGGCCCAGAGAAGTCAAGTGACTTGTCCAAAGTCACACGTAGCTGACAAGTGGCGGAGCCGGCATTTGAACCCATGACCTCTGACTCCAAAGCCCGGGCTCTTTCCCACTGAGCCACGCCGCTTCTCTTAAGCAGCGAAGTGCTTAAGTGCTTAAGAAGTGAAGTGACTTGCCCATAGTCACACAGCTGACAACTGGAGGAGCCGGGATTAGAACTCGTGGCCTCTGACTCCCAAGCCCGGGCTCTTTCCACTAAGCCATGATGCTTCTCGAAATCGCTGCTTTGCAACGTCGCTAAAATCCACGCGCCGCACGCGAGTCTGTGGGAAGCCCGACCTCGCCTAGCTCTCCACGGGATAATAATGATTCTGGTATCTATTAAGCACTTACTATGTGCCAAGCACTGTTCTGAGCACTGGGGGAGATAAGAGGTGAATAGGATGGACACAGTCCCTGTGCCACGTGGGGCTCCCGATCTCCATCCCCATTTTCCAGATGAGGCCCAGAGAAGTGACGTGACTTGCCCGAGGTCACACAGCAGACAGGTGGCGGGGCTGGGATTAGAACCCACCTCCTCTGACTCCCAAGCACGGGCTCTCGCCGCTAGGCCGGGCACGTTTACGTTTCTTCCCGGATAATAATAATAATGTTGGCATTTGTTAAGCGCTTACTATGTGCCAAGCACCGTTCTAAGCGCTGGGGAGGTTACAAGGGGATCAGGTTGTCCCCCGGGGGGGCTCATAATCATCATCATCATCATCATCAATTGCATTTATTGAGCGCTTACTGTGTGCAGAGCACTGGACTAAGCGCTTGGGAAGTACAAGTTGGCAACATATAGAGAAGCAGCGTGGCTCAGTGGAAAGAGCCCGGGCTTTGGAGTCAGAGGGCATGGGTTCGAATCCCGGCGCCGCCACGTGTCTGCTGTTGACTTGATTCATTGGGTGTTTACTGAATGCAGAACACTTTAATGAGCATTTGGGAGAGTACAATAAAGTTGGGTACTTTAGCCAATTTTACAAATTTGACTAAGTGCTAAGCGATTCCTACACTGTTCTGCACACAATAAGTGCTCAGTAAATACCACTTATGGTGATGATGAGATTAATTCTGAGTAGTTAGTGATGATATTTATTAAGCACTTACTCTGTGCTAAACACTGAGGTAGAGAAAAACAATTTAGAATAGACGCAGATATAGGGTTTACAATCCTTGGTAGGAGTGAACAAGTATTAATGTCTGTCTCCCCACCTAGTCCGTAAACTCCTTGTGGGCAGGGAAGAGTGTCTACCAACTCTGTTATACTGAATTCTCTCCAGCCCTTGTTTTACACACAGTAAGCCCTTAATAAATACAATTGATTGATTGTGTTTATCAGAGAAGCAGCATGGCTCAGTTGAAAGGGCACTGGCTTTGGAGTCAGAGGTCATGGGTTCAAATCCTGGCTCTACCACTTGTCAGCTGTGTGACTTGGGGCAAGGCACTTAACTTCTCTGGGCCTCAGCTACCTCATCTGTAAAATCGGGATTAAGACTGTAAGCTCCCCCCGTGGGACAACCTGATCACCTTGTAACCTCCCCAGTGCTTAGAACAGTGCTTTGCACATAGTAAGTGCTTAATAAATGCCATCATCATTATTATTATTGATTGATTAAACAGTTAAAAGAAAAAGCTAATAATGGAATAATATCAAGCAACAGAGTTGACAAGCCAAGATCACTGTGTCAAGATGAGTGAGAGAATGAATCTTGAAAGTGAGTGTCTTTAGACTTCCCACTGCTCCTTGTTAAGAACAACCGGCAACCTCCCCAGAGTCCTAATAAAAATAATATTATTATGGAATTTGTTAAGAGTTTACTGTGTGCTAGACACTGTACTAAGTGCTGGGGTAGATACAAGCAAATCAGGTTGGATACAGTCCCTGTCATCATCATCATCATCAATCGTATTTATTGAGCGCTTACTATGTGCAGAGCACTGTACTAAGCGCTTGGGAAGTACAAATTGGCAACATATAGAGACAGTCCCTACCCAACAGTGGGCTCACAGTCTAAAAGGGGGGGACAGAGAACAAAACCAAACATACTAACAAAATAAAATAAATAGAATAGATATGTACAAACAAAATAAATAAATAAATAAATAAATAAATAAATAAATAAATAAATAAATAGTCCCATCGGGGCTCACAGTCTCAAACCCCCATTTTACGGATGAGGGTATTGAGACCCAGAGAAGTGAAGTGACTTGTCCAAGGTCACACAGCAGACAAGTGGCGGAGTTGGGATTAGGACCCATGATTTTCAGACTCCCATGCCTGAACAGTCTATCCACTATGCCATAATAAATGTAGCTTTTTTGGCCACAGCACTTGGGGAGGAGCCAGGCAGGGCAGGAGACCCTGGAACCTGGGCCTATTCTGTTGTGTGTTTGTGTGTATGTGTGTGGTATGTTGTGATTGTGTATGGGTATAAGTGTTTGGGAGGGGAACCGGGATATTCCTCTGTGCTTTGTGTTCTGCATCTGAAGAGAATAGAATGTGAGTGGTGATGGGCAAATTATAGGGCTTTTAAATTATAGTCTTTTAGACTGTGAGCGCACTGTTGGGTAGGGACTGTCTCTATATGTTGCCAATTTGTACTTCCCAAGCGCTTAGTACAGTGCTCTGCACATAGTAAGCGCTCAATAAATACGATTGATGATGATGATAGGGACTAGAATCAATTTCTTCATGCAGGTTTTGGTCCTCGTGTCACCGTGACTGAATGGAAGCTTCTCCTTTGTTTATGACAAGGAGATACCATCTCCATCAAGGGAATCAGTTCCCCGGCGGAGTTTTGATAGAGTTGGGAATTTCCTTGGTATCCACAGGCAAAGTGTGTTGAAATTCAAGGAATACAGAGGCATGGATGCTGTCCAAAGGGATGTTTGTGTCATTTCAGGTTCAAACTTCATCCTATAACTGGAATGGTTATTCTTTTTGTGACAGGTATTTATTCTATGTCCCCCAGGGTACAACAGGGACTGTGAGCCCATTGTTGGGTAGGGATTGTCTCTATCTGTTGCCAAATTGTACTTTCCAAGTGCTTAGTACAGTGCTCTGCACACAGTAAGCACTCCATAAATATGAATGAATGAATAATAATAATAATGGTATTTGTCAAGCACTTACTATGCACCAGGCACTGTACCAAGCTTTGGAATGGATACAAGCAAATTGAGTTGGACGCACATCCCTGTCCCATGTGGGGCTCACAGTCTGAATCCCCATTTTACAGATGAGGTAACTGAGGCTCAGAGAAGTGACTTGCCCAAGGTCACACAGCAGACAAGTGGCAAAGCAGGGATTAGAACCCATGACCTTCTGACTCTCAGGCACATGCTCTTTCCACTAGGCCATGCTGCTTCTCTGTCTCAGTGACGAACAAAGACACGTTGATGTCTGCCCAGGCTGCCCAGTTAGTGTTACCGAAGAATGCTACAGAAGAAAGTTTGGCTCCGCTACTATATACCAGGATTCTGGGTGTTTTGTTGGATTTGTCCCCCTCTCCCTCCCACGCAGTCATCCTATCAATCCATTCTCAGCTGTGGGAGCCACAGTTCAGGTAGAAAAGGTATTCCCTTCATCTCCCCTCTAGACTGTAAGCTCGTTGTGGGCAGAGAATGTGTCTACCAGCTGTTATATTGTACTATACTGTACTATATTGAGAAGCAGCGTGGCTCAGTGGGAAAGAGCCCGGGCTTTGGAGTCAGAGGTCATGGGTTCAAATCCAGGCTCTGCCACTTGTCAGCTGGGTGACTTTGGGCAAGTCACTTCACTTCTCTGGGCCTCAGTTCCCTCATCTGTAAAATGGGGATGAAGACTGTGAGCCCCACGTGGGACAACCTCATCACCTTGTATCCCCCAGCGCTTAGAACAGTGCTTTGCACATAGTAAGCGCTTAATAAATGCCATCATCATTATTATTATTACTATCCCAAGCTCTTAATACAGTGCTCTGCACACAGTAAGCGCTCAATAAACACCACTGATAGATTGATTCATAACTGTGCTGTAGCTTCAGTTAGTGAGCGAGTTTCATAGTAACTAGTTTCTACAGCCCCAGCTGTTACACCCTAGTTCTGCTACTGTTGGAGAGTAACAAAATCCAAATGTAAACCCCACATCCTTCAACACTTAAACATCTTTTGGAATTAGCAGCTAGATGTACTTAGCTAAGGAGGGCAAGATTTTGGGCTATTCTGAGGTGCACCAAATACCTACCCTCCAACAGGCCTATAAACGCCTAGAATTTCAACCCCACCTCTTCACCTCTTTAGACTTCACAAAGGATGACTCAGCCGGCCCCCTTAGAATTCAAAAAACAACTTTTGATGAAAAATGTATTTTTAAAAGGAGAAGTACTTGTTTGGTTTTAACTTATACGGCCATAAATGTCTCCGCCCTTTCGGTCTCTTTGTTGCCAAACGGGGTGACGGGCAACTCGTCTTGAGAAACGAAAATTTCTCCATTTTCATGTTTTAATCCGTCACTTCGAAGGGGGTCGGGCACGTTGTGACTCATTCCGGGACGCATCCTGCTCAGATGGCTTCAGCAGAGTTTCCATTAACTCCTCAACCTGCAGGAAAATTATTTGAAACAAAAGCTTCCCAAATGTCCCCCTCTCCTTCGACAAGTCTGGAAACAAATGGTACGGGGATGAGGTCAGGAAGGAATCATCCGCTTACCATGCCGCTGAATTCATTTACCTACCTCAGAGCCCATTCAGAGAAAGGGGTGGGACAGAGAACAAGGGACACTATAAAGCAGAATGAAGCTTTGGGGACGGTCGCTACATTACAAGATTTGACAGGCCTTTGCCAGCCATCAGCTTCTTTGTGTCCCCCACATAATAGAGAAACACAAACTGAGCAGCACAAGATCTGTGGTTGCACTATTAGACAGAGCAAACGCTTTGCAAATGCTAATAGTATTGTAGCTTCCTGTCAACCAGTGATACAAAAAAGGATGTTGATTTTCACATGAACCAGAACAGGCTCGCTGAATAGAGATTTGGGGCAAATGCGAAATATCTACACATCAAGAGCTCAGGCCTATTGTACAGTATACCTCGGGTAATGTAGGACAATGAAATGCCAAGAGAAAGAATAAACACCTTATTGCACCGGCTTAAATAGTCACAATTGTTGACGTGCTAAGAATCAGAGATAATTCAATTAGAACAGCAATTATTTGCCGAGCCTTTAATTATCTGGATTTTTTTAAAAAGAAAGAGTGAAACATTGTCAGTGGAGGAGAAATGATGAATTGGAGTGATTAACAAGTAGATTAAACATCTCGAAAATACCAAGTGATGGGCACTAAGCAGTAACTTGAGACGGCATAAAACTCGAAAAAAACCTACGTTTAGGTACGTTTCTCAAGCTAAAGGACGTCATCCACTTGAAGAAAGGATTTTACGAAGCATGTTTCACTGAAAAATAGTTCCGTTGAATTCAACAGAATCATTTTGGTTTGCAGTAAAATCCCAGAACCCTAGAGCTGGAAGGATCCTTTCCTAATGGTATTTGTTAAGCACTTACTAAGTGTCAAGCACTGTTCTAAGCGCTGGGTTAGGGGCAAAAATAATCAGGTCGGGCTCAATCCCTGTCCTGCATAGGGATCACAGTTTAATTTAGAGGGAGGATCCTTGTCAGGTAATTGAGATAACAACACCACCCATAATAATAATAATAATGATACTTGTTGAGCGCTTAGTATTTGCCAATCACTGTTTTAAGTGCTGGGCTAGATATAAGTTAATCAGGTTGGATATAGTCCCTGTCCCACATTGGACTCTCACTCAATGCCTATTTTTTACAGATGAGATAACTGAGGCATAGAGAAGTCTAGTGAGCCCACTGTTGGGTAGGGACTGTCTCTATATGTTGCCAACTTGTACTTCCCAAGTGCTTAGTACAGTGTTCTGCACACAGTAAGTGCTCAATAAATACGATTGATTGATTGATTGATAGTGACTTGCCCAAAGTGACACAGAAGACAGTGGTGGAGCCGGGATTAAACCTATGACCTGAGCTCTAGCCACTACACCATGCTGCTTCTCGACCCATATCTGCAGTTTGGCTACACCTGCCTAGGTTATTTTCCCCCAAATCAATCCCAGATATGGAGGTTCTACAAGCTCGAAAGGTAACTATTCCACTGTTTCATCACCCTCAGAATCAAGAAGATGTTTCCTTCAACCATAATCTCTCTTTGAATTAAAGCCCATTTATTCTTTTGGACCTGAAGAACGTTTGGTCAGTACCCTCAGTAAAATAAAAAAATAAACATGATTCCCACCATTTATTTTCTACAGGCTAGATAATGCCTTTAACATTGCTGAGGACCTATAGTCTAATGCTGCACTCATTTTTCTTTCATTGTTGCTCAGTGGTAATCAATCAATCGTATTTATTGAGTGCTTACTGTGTGCAGAGCACTGTACTAAGTGCTTGGGAAGTACAAGTTGGCAAAATATAGAGACGGTCCCTATCCAACAGTGGGCTCACAGTCTAAAAGGGGGAGACAGAGAACAAAACCAAACATACTAACAAAATAAAATAAATAGAATAGATAGGTACAAGTAAAATAAATGAATAAATAGAGAAACAAATATGTACAAACATATATACATATATACAGGTGCTGTGGGGAAGAGAAGGAGGTAAGATGGGGGGGATGGAGAGAGGGACGAGGGGGAGAAGGAAGGGGCTCAGTCTGGGAAGGCCTCCTGGAGGAGGTGAGCTCTCAGTAGGGCCTTGAAGGGAGGAAGAGAGCTAGTTTGGCAGATTGGCAGAGGGAGGGCATTCCAGGCCAGGGGGATGACGTGGTAAGAGCCCGGGCTTTGGAGTCAGAGGTCAGGGGTTCAAATCCCGGCCCCGCCGATTGTCAGCTGTGTGACTTTGGATAAGCCACTTAACTTCTCGGTGCCTCAGTTACCTTATCTGTAAAATGGGGATTAAGACTGTGAGCCCCCCGTGGGACAACCTGATCACCTTGTAACCTCCCCAGTGCTTAGAACAGTGCTTTGCACATAGTAAGCGCTTAATACATGCCATTATTATTATTAGTATTATTTTCTGGACTCTCCAATTTACCTATCTCTGTTTCAAAGTGTATCCCCAGTACGCTAATAAAGGTCTTACTAAGATCTATTATTGAGGAAGACTTACTTCCCAGTTGTCCCACTGCATCTGTTAATAGATTCCAGAATATTAATTTTAAAGGTGGCCTTATATTATTGACTCATATTCTCAACAACTCGTGGTTATTTGTACCACTAAATCTTTCTCTATTTTTCCCAGTCTTGTGTAGTGGAAGAACAATACCTTTCCTGATTATGGCCAAAAGTTTTTTTTCCCTTCTTTGATCTTTTACAATCTTCAGGGTTTTCTTGAGTCCGCTTAAAGAGAGTCAATTTTTTAGAGCTCAAAGTGGGACGGATGAAGATCTTCAGGGAGTAGAAGGAAAGGTTCAAGCAGGGGAGAGACATACAGAAAAGAAGCAGTGAGTACATGCCACTCACAGACACTCACACAGATGTACATACTGGTACACAGGGAAGTTCGGGGGATATTTTAGACTGTGAGCCCACTGTTGGGTAGGGACTGCCTCTATGTGTTGCCAATTTGTACTTTCCAAGCGCTTAGTACAGGGCTCTGCACATAGTAAGCGCTCAATAAATACGATTGATGATGATGATGATATAGCCTGTAGGCTGGGCCTGAATGTGCAAACTTCAGGTAGTCCTCAGGGAAGGCAGACGAAGAGGAAGAGGTCTCAAGTGAGCAAGTGCATTAAATAGGCACCAACACATCAGTGGTTTCCAGTTGCCCCACAGTGAGAAATTTAAATAATAATTCTGGCATTTAATAATGATGGCATTTGTTAAGCGCTTACTATGCGCAAGGCACTGTTCTAAGCGCTGGGGAGGTTACGGGGTGATCTGGTTGTTCCACTGGGGGGGGCCTCACAGTTTTAATCCCCATTTTACAGATGAGGTAATTGAGGCACAGAGAAGTTAAGTCACACAGCTGACAGTTGGCGGAGCCGGGATTTGAACCCATGACCTCTGACTCCAAAGCCTGTGCTCTTTCCACTGAGCCAAGCTGCTTCTCTTCTGGCATTTGTTAAGTGCTTATTATGTGCCAGGCACTGTACTAAGCGCTGGGGTGGATACGAGCAAGTTGGGTTGGACACAGTCCACGTCCCACAGTCTTAATCCCCGTTTTACAGATTAGGAGACCGAGGCACAGATAAATCAGGTGACTTGCCCAAGGTCACGCAGCAGACAAGTGGCAGAGTAGGGATCGGAACTCATGACCTTCTGACTCCCAGGACTGTGCTCTATCCTCTATGACACACTTAACTGTGTTTTAGACTGTGAGCCCACTGTTGGGTAGGGACTGTCTCTATATGTTGCCAACTTGTACTTCCCAAGCGCTTAGTACAGTGCTCTGCACACAGTAAGAGCTCAATAAATATGATTGATTGATTTTGTAGAGGGGGAAGGGAAGCAGGAAAGATTTGAAGTAGGGGAGGAACCTCCAACGGCCTTCAAATTCGACACACTACCACTTTCCCCACCTTCAAAGTCTTCCTACATCTCCTCTAAGACATCTTCCTCTACTAGGTTCTCATTCCCCTACTCCCTCTCCTTTCTGCATCATCTACACACTTGGGTCTGTACCCTTTAAGCACTTGATAATCATCCTACCTTCAGTCCCACAGGACTTACGTACATATCTGCAATTTATTTTAATATCTATCTCCTCTCTAGACTGTTCGCTCCTAATGGGAAAGGGACATGGATACTAACTCTGTTGAACAGTACTCTCCCAAAGCTTAGTACGGAGCTCTGCAAACAGTATACAGTTTGACCTAATAGAAAGAGCAAGATTGTGCCTGGGGTTAGAGGACCCTGGTTCTAATCCCTGCACAGCTACTCTTCGGCAAGTCACTTAATGTTCCTGTGCCTCAGTTTCTTCAACTGCAAAATGGGGCTTTATTACTCATTCTCCCTCCCCCTTAGTCTGTGAGCCCCATGTGGGTTAGGGGCTGCATCCCACCTATCTTGCATTTATCACAGCACTTAGTACAGTGCCTGGCACATAGTAAGCGTTTAACTAGTATCATAAAAAAATAAAAAATGTAAGCACTCAATACCATTTATTGATTCCTTCCAGTAGCTGCATTTCCAGGCCAGACGTAGGATATGGACGAGAGGTCAGTGGCGAGATAGATGAGATGGAGGTACAGTGAGTAGGTTAGCATTAGGGGAGTAAAGTGTGCTGTCTGGGTTGTAGTAGGAAAGCAGCAAGGTAAGGTAGGGGGGTGAGCTGATTGCTTTAAAGCAGATGGTAAATAGTTTTTGTTTGATGCAGAGGTGGATGTGCAACTGCCTGAAGTTCTTGAGGAGAAACATGGACTGTACGGTTTTGTTAAAAAGTGATCCGGGCAGCAGGGTGAAGTACGGGGAGGTCAGCAAGGAGGCTGATGGATGGGATAGGCTAAGTGCCTGGATTAATGGGGTAGCAGTCTCCTCACTGACCTCCCCGCCTCCTGTCTCTCCCATCTCCAGTCCATACTTCATTCTCCTGCCCAGGTCATTTTCCTTAAACTGCTTGGTCCACCTCTCCCTACTCCTCAGAAACCTTCAGTGGTTGCCCATCCATCTCCACATCCAACAGAATCTCCTTACCGTTGGCTTTAATAATAATAATAGTAATAATGATGGCATTTGTTAAGCGCTTACGATGTGCGAGGCACTGTTCTAAGCGCTGGGGGGGATACAAGGTGCCTCCTTCCCTTCCCCACAGCACCTGTATATATGTCTGTACATATTTATTACTCTATTTATTTATTTATTTTGTTTGTACATATCTATTCTATTTATTTTATTTTGTTAGTATGTTTGGTTTTGTTCTCTGTCTCCCCCTTTTACACTGTGAGCCCACTGTTGGGTAGGGACTGTCTCTATATGTTGCCAATTTGTACTTCCCAAGCGCTTAGTCCAGTGCTCTGCACATAGTAAGCGCTCAATAAATACGATTGATTGATGATTGATGATCAGGTTGTCCCACGTGGGGCTCACAGTCTTAATCCCCATTTTACAGATGAGGGAACTGAGGCTCCGAGAGGTTAAGTGACTTGCCCAAGGTCACACAGCAGACATGTGGCGGAGCTGGGATACGAACCCATGACCTCTGGCTCCAAAGCCCATGCTCTTTTCCACTGAGCCACGCTGCTTCTTTAAAGCCCTGTCACCTCTCCCTTACCTAGCTGATCTCCTGTAATTCAGTCAACATACTTCACTCCTCTAATGCCAACCTATTCGTTGTACTTTGATCTCATCTGTCTTGCCGTGGACCCTTTCCTCAAGTCCTCCTCTGGCCTTGAAACTCACACTCTCATCATAGCTAACAGACCACCTCTCTCCCCACCTTGAAAACCCTACTAAAACCACACCTCCTCCAAGAGGCCCTCCTTGATGAGACCCTCGTTTCTCCTATTAGCCCTCTCTTCTATGTTGCCCATTCACTTGTATATGAACCGTTTAAGCGACCGATACCCCATCTCCAGCCTCACATTACCTGTGTAAATATCAAAGTACTCATTCCCCGATCAGTAATTCATTTTTAATGTCCGTCTCATCTTCTAGTTTGTGAGCTCTGTAGGCAGGGAACATATCTACTATTCTACGGAAGTATTCTCTCTCAAACGCCTGTACTGTGCTCGGCACATAGTAAGCATTCAGTAAAAACCATTGATTGATTGATCAAATAATCAGTTTACCCTCCACCAATTTTCCAAGTTATTCGCCCAGCGGGCTTGATAGTAACATGCATCAATCCTTCTAGACCTCTAGGACACACATATTCAGGCCTTGATGATTGAAATACAGCCAGTTATTTTAGATTTTCTTTAGTTTCTTTGCCTACACAAGTTTAGATTTCAGGTCCCGACCCCGAGGTCGTTGTTCTTTCCATTAGGCTACGCTGCTTCGCAGAACCATGGCATGAAGGAATCATGGCAGTAGAATCACAATCTCCCATCACTGCTGAGAAATTTGTAGGTTCATAAGATCCTGATAAATACAGGATTTTTCTAAGTAGCAATGGAAAAAAGAAAGCAAAGAATGTGCTCAACCTGATTTTACTATCCACAGTTTATTTCTGACCAATAATTTAGCAGTAAGAGTACTCCCTCAGTAACCCCAGAAATAAAAGTACCTCTGAATACTTGACAGCTCACTTGGAAGCGGAAATGGACTCGAAAGTAGCAATTACAGAAATGGTTTTTTCCCCAAAGTGCCTTGGAAACTGGGATTAATAAAATGTTTTATTCATTCATTCAATTGTATTTATTGAGCGCTTACTGTGTGCTGAGCGCTTGGGAAGTACAAGTTGGCAACATATAGAGACGGTCCCAATCAATCAATCAATCGCATTTATTGAGCACTTACTGTGCGCAGAGCACTGTACTAAGGTCCCAAGCCAACAGCGGGCTCACAGCCTAGAAGGGGGAGACAGACAACAAAACGAAACATATTAACAAAATAAAATAAATAGAATAGTAAATATGTACAAGTAAAATATAATAATAAATCTGTACAAACACATATACATGTTGTAGGGAGGGGAAGGAGGTAGAGCGGGGGGGTGGGGAGGGGGAGAGGAAGGAGGGTGCTCAGTCTGGGAAGGCCTCTTGGAGGAGGTGAGCTCTCAGTAGGGCTTTGAAGGGAGGAAGAGAGCTAGCTTGGCGGATGGGCAGAGGGAGGGCATTCCAGGCAGGGGGAGGATGTGGGCCGGGGGTCGATGGCGGGACAGGCGAGAACGAGGCACAGTGAGGAGATTAGCGGTGGAGGAGCGGAGGGTGCGGGCTGGGCAGTAGAAGGAGAGAAGGGAGGTGAGGTAGGAGGGGGCGAGGTGATGGACAGCCATGAAGCCGACAGTGAGGAGTTTTTGCTTGACGTTCTTGCGTCCTTACCGTCACTCAAGATGTTTTAAAAACACGATACTCGCTAAGATGTAAGGAGGCTGTTTCAGATTTCACTTTCTCCTTCATTCTTCATTAGATCACAGGTTTGGAAAACTGAGCCTCAAAAAATGCTTCCTAAAGGTCCGACTGCTATTAGCAGAGCAAATTCTTTCACCATACATCCAAATATTTCCCTAATTTCTTCCATAATTCAATCATTTATTGACCGCTTACTCTGTGCATCATGATGGTATTTGTTAAGCGCTTACTACGTGCCAAGCACTTTTCTAAGTATTGGGGTAGATACAAGGTAATCAGGTTGTCCCATGTGGGGCTCACAATCTTAATCCCCATTCTACAGATAAGGTAACTGAGGCACAGAGAAGTGAAGTGGCTTGCCCAAGGTCATACAGCAGACAAGTGGCAGAGCCAGGATTAGAATCCATGTCCTCTGACTCCCAAGCCCAAGTCTTTCCACTAAGCCACGCTGCTTCTGGAACCACAAGCAAAATGTCCATCTACTTTCCTTGTTTTCATTTTTAAGAAGCAACAAGAAGATTTTAATTACCATTAGGGCACTCCTGATTTCTTTGGCCTATTTTTTTTTCGGCTATTTTGTCCTCATTGGAGTGAAGAACGCCAAGTCTGGGTTTTCTGCATATTTAGAGACCTCTGTCTTGATGTTCCACTTGGAGAAAAGATAAAGTGTTTGTTACTCCTAGGACTGGGGACCGTACCCATTTCTCCCTCCAGCTTTGGCATAGCCCAAACCCATTCTTTTCCGATGCCATCTTCCCCAAATTGGAGTTGGCCGCAATAGGACTCAGGAGAAGGATCTGAGCTTCAGCTGGTCCCTTCCCCTGCTTCCTGGTGTGGTCTGACTGCCATCTGTTCCCTCTGCCCAAATCGATCAATCAATCAATCATATTTATTGAGCGCTTACTATGTGCAGAGCACTGTACTAAGCGCTTGGGAAGTACAAACTGGCAACATACAGAGACAGTCCCTACCCAACATTGGGCTCACAGTCTAAAAGGGGGAGACAGAGGAAAAAAAAAGCCAAACATACTAACAAAATAAAATAAATAGAATAGATATGTACAAGTAAAATAAATAAAGAGTAATAAATATGTACAAACATATATACATATATACAGGTGCTGTGGGGAAGGGAAGGAGGTAAGATGGGGGGGATGGAGAGGGGGACAACCCTTAGAGCTGAAATGAGATCTGGGGGTTCAGCTGCAATGAGGCTGGGGAGTTAGGTTTCCATCAATCAATCAATCAATCGTATTTATTGAGCGCTTACTGTGTGCAGAGCACTGTACTAAGCGCTTGGGAAGTACAAGTTGGCAACATATAGAGACAGTCCCTACCCAACAGTGGGCTCACAGTCTAAAAGGGGGAGACATAGAAAAAAAAGCCAAACATACTAACAAAATAAAATAGAATAGATATGTACAAGTAAAATAAATAAATAGAGTAATAAATATGTACAAACATATATACATATATACAGGTGCTGTGGGGAAGGGAAGGAGGCAAGATGGGGGGGATGGAGAGGGGGACAACCCTTAGAGCTGAAATGAGATCTGGGGGTTCAGCTGCAATGAGGCTGGGGAGTTAGGTTTCCGTCAATCAATCAATCAATCAATCAATCGTATTTATTGAGCGCTGTGTGCAGAGCACTGTACTAAGCGCTTGGGAAGTACAAGTTGGCAACATATAGAGACAGTCCCTACCCAACAGTGGGCTCACAGTCCCCCATAGATGTTGCACCACTGTATCCTCCACTTAGCTGAGGATTGGAAAGAGTAAGTACAGCTGCAACGGGGCCGGACAGAAGGAACAGTCCCTGTCTGGCTCCTCTCAGCTTGTGTTAATAATACCAATAATAATAATAATGATGGCATTTGTTAAGCACTTATGTGTCAAGCAGCATGGCGTAGTGGATAGAGCCGTGTGACCTTGGGCAAGTTATTTTACTTCTCTCTACCTCAGGAACCTCATCTGTAAAATAGGGATTGAGACTGTGAGCCCCACATGGGACAGGGACTATGCCAACCTGTTCTTCTTGTAACCACCCGAGCGCTTAGTACAGTGCTTAGCACAGAGTAAGCACTTAAATACCACAATTATTATTGTTATTTCTAAGTGTTGGGGTAGCTACAAGCTAATCAGGTTGCACACAGTCCTTGTCCCACACAGGGCTCAGTCTTAATCCCCATTTTGCAGATGAGGTAACTGAGGCCCAGAGAAATTAAGTGACTTGACCAAGGTCATACAGCAGATAAGTGGCAGAGCCGGGACTAGAATTCCCAGCATGAATAGGTCATGCTGCTTCCCAGGGCTAGTTCGGGGTTAGTTTTAGGCACAGGCAAAGCACATGGTCACCCAAGGGGGCCAAATTGAAGGATGCCTTCATCGCTAGCAAAGTACCCCTGAAGACCGAAATCCCACTGGCCTTATCTCTCTCGTCCTGAACCTTCAAATGTTGCCATGGGCAAGGCAGGGGTGAGGGAAGAAAGGTGTGTGAAGACTAAAGAGTGGAAACGCTCATTCATTCATTCAATCGCATTTATTGAGCGCTTACTGTGTGCAGAGCACTGTACTAAGCGCCTGGGAAGTACAAGTTGGCAACATATAGAGACGGTCCCTACCCAACAGCGGGCTCACAGTCTAGAAGGGGGAGACAGACAACAAAACACAATGCATTAACAAAATAAAACAAAACATATTAACAAAATAAATAGAATAGTAAATATGTACAAAAATCTACTGCTGCAGTAGCTGTGCCTTTAAAACTGCTCCTTTCCTGGGTCAAGCTTAGGGTTTCTGGATTCTGGAGCTGCCACCCCTTGGGAAGGGGTGACCTGATACGAAAAACTATTGCCATTTTTGCCCCTTTCATAGTACTGCCATATGCCCCATAATGGCAGAATTACTCCCATTATCCCCCAATCCCCGGTATCTTGGGAGTTGGGGGAAGGAATAGAGATCAATCTGGCTGCACTGGGAATCGAGGGAGGGAAGGGTTTTGAATACCGTCCCCTGTACCTCCAGCGTCTCAACCATTTTAATTGCCTGGCCCCCAGTCCCTTTCTGATTCCCACTTTCCACTCTATAGTTGGAGTTCAAGATCTTGGAAAGAACAATGTCTTCTCTACTCTCATCATCATCAATCGTATTTATTGAGCGCTTACTATGTGCAGAGCACTGTACTAAGCGCTTGGGAAGTACAAACTGGCAACATATAGAGACGGTCCCTACCCAACAGCGGGCTCACAGTACTCTCCTTGTGGCTTACCAAGTCTCTAGTATAACGACTTGCATATACACTCAACAAATGAACAAAAGACTAAAAGGATGGACGAATGAATGAACAAGGGAAGGGAATGGGGGAATACTGGGTTGGGATGGTCATCGCCTCTAGCTCATAACCTACAATGAAGAATTTAACTTGAGTGTTTTCTGAATCTGGGGGCTGGGAGAGCACAGTCAGACCCATCCCTTCCATGGACCCTCGGCACCGAACGATGCCTTTACTCCCTAATACTACTAAGAATTGGGGCTGGAATGGAGTCCACTAGTCATGGGCTCTGAATCTGTCTCCCAATCCTTGCTGTGACCAGGGAGGAAAAGAGTATGAAAGCACCAGGAATGACAGCAGGATTGGGGGGGACAAGGATGACTGAAGGGTATAGGAAGGAGACCTCTCTACTCTGGGCCTGATGTTTGGGGGATGTGGTCCTCAGAGGAGCAGAGGCCAGAATCCCTATTGCTCAGAAGCTTCAGGACAAGGACACTGATGTTGAATGGCTACTGTGGTGTACTTTTAGCATGTGTTACACCTCACTGATATCACCGTGCTTTCCCTGGTAATATATGAACATACACACACATGCACACACACAAGACAATGATGTAAAGCCAGAATAATATATTGAATAGTCTACTTTTTGTATTGAAATCCTGCTATTTTACCTAACAAATTATCTACATATACATTGCCATCATGCAGAGTTTTGAGACGTTTGACGAGCATATGTGAGGTAATTACTGGCAATCAGCTGGCTAATTATCCTATATTCTCCGGAGCTTTTGGTTCAGGAAGCTGGTACAAAATCACAGCAGCTGCAAAGCCATTTTATATACTTTATCTAGAGGTAGGACCCCTCCAGTCAGCTCCTTTTGGGCAGGGAACATGTCTACCAACAATGTTGTATTGTACTCTTCTAAACACCTACTATATTGCTCTGCACACAGAAAGAACACAATAAATACCGTTTACTGATTCTCTGTGGTGTTTTCCTGAGCTCTCTTAATCCAAGTCCATTTCAACTTTCTGGAATTTTACCACGTTTTGTTTATTCTTGCTAAATCTTCACTGTTTACATTATTAAGCCCATTCAAGTTCTTCCCAATTAGAGAGCATAAGCTATCCAGTTCTAGTTAGCAAGGGGCAGCAATATTTTTGAGCTTCTACAATGAAGAATTTAACATGAGTGTTTTCTCAAGTCCATTTCAACTTTCTGGAAGTTTACCACGTTTTGTTTATTCTTGCTAAATCTTCACTCTTTACATTATTAAGCCCATTCAAGTTCTTCCCAATTAGAGCACAAGCTACCCAGTTCTACTTAGCAAGGGGCAGCAATATTTTTGAGCTTCCACAATGAAGAATTTAACATGAGTGCTTTCTGATTTTTGAGCCGCAGACCGGACATGAGGGTTGAAGTGTTCAAACTCTGAATTTATTTGTCCTTCAATTACATCTGCATTCAATAAATACCTAGCTGTCCACAAAAATAACATGCTAAATCAGAGATGAGCAGTAATGGGAAGTTATAACTCTCAGGAGAACTGGTATCATTTGGAAAAAGTATGACTGGGCTACTGGATGGAACTTCAAGCAACATTTATACAGGGATTTAAGTTAAAACATTAATCTCTCTAAATAAATGCAAGAGTCTTTTTACATGTATAGAAGAGACACAGTGCAACATTGACTTTGAACAGTACCATTTACTTAACTCACAATTCCGAAAACTCTTTTTCCAAAATTGTCAGAACTATCTACCTTGACCCATCATATGTGGTAAATAATATAATCCGGTTTCCTTTTTCTCCTAAAGAAGATTTTTCACACTAAAAACACCAAGACATTCATTACACCTTCCAGCTGATGAGACACCTTTATGGATGGTTAAAAGATTTTAATTTTAATGACACCTACCATCTGTCCTTTTACTGATAAGAGCCAGTGAACACTACTGTAGAAGAAGCACCCTTCTTCTTAACATTGTTTCTTAGATTCGATAGAACAGTGAATTGAGACACTTCCTTGAACCCCGATGACCTAAATACCAATATTCACACAGGGCTCTTAAGTACAAGACATGAATTGGGACCTTTAAAAATTTTACCAAGTAAGAGCCATCATAATTTTAAGATAATCACCGGAAACTTTCCAGATCAAAGGAGAATTGCAAGGTTATTGATGGTATTATTATAAAAAAGTATTGGGGAAGAAATGCATAATTTAATCATATATTTTTGAAATGGAATATTCAGGAACAAGGAAACTGAGTTGAAGCATTCAGAATGTCATTCGGGGGATAGTTTAATCATAGAGAGTGAAATAACTGAAACAAAGGAAAAATACTGTAAGTAAAAAGGGGACCATTTCTTTGTTTAAAAATAAATGAGTTGCTCAAAGTTATACTGTTTGGGAAAGCTACGTGATTGATTCAGCTGACCATCACTGAATTATTTATATGTCACTAAACTTTTATAGTCAGGAACCACAAAGGGATGGTCTACATTATTCTAATTACGGAAAGCACTTCTGGTTTCTTATAGGCAAAAGAAATCTTTTTAAAAAAATATTTGAAATGTTTATTGGGGATATCCAATTCAAATTATGGCCAACTGACCACCCTTAATCCTTTTCATTTCTTGTTTACTATGCAATAGTTCTGTTAACAGAAAACCTCAGTCAAGGGGATGCGACCTAAAATAAATTCAAAATTGACCCAGATGAAACTATGAAATTAAAGAATAAAATATTGCTAATCTATTTTCTGAACCATATTTTCACTCTGGTGGCAACGTTTTAAGTCCATTTTTAGGATAATTGAATATTTATGTTGTTCAATGATTTCCTGCTAGTTCCCTCTCACACAGATACTTTAAAGTGAATAATAATCAAATCAAACTTCAATATACAGCATTGCAGATATAAACATATAGCTTGAAGGGTATTATCTTTATGTACAATGATAACATTTTCATTTCAGATACCCAGTGTTATTTTCTGGCAAAGAAACTGGTATTGAGACAAACTGTTTCACGATTTCGATGAAGCAGTGGCACAGCAAAGAGAAGGTAAAGCATCATCCTCAAGGACAGAACTTAATGGTGCACCACAGATAATCACCCAGTCTCATTTAAACACAATAAAAATAAGGTTTTAATATCATTTTCTCTGTTTTTAATTCAAACTGCAGCTTGATTTCAAAGTTCCCATCCCACACAAGAAATTACTTTCCTCCCACGACTTCATAGGGTGTTTAGAAAGGAGGGAAGTCAGGAAGGAGGAGACAGGCCAAAGGAATTTTAAGGAGTCATCTTTGTTCAATGTGTTCAGACAGGCAACTGTGTTTACTGGTAAGGACTCTGTGAAAATAAAAAAAAGTATATAATAAAGTTAGACACTAACGATAGACAAGCTTAAAATGCTTTTTATACTGCTATATACTACAAAAAATGATGAGGCAAAATGGCCTAATGTAAAGGGCATGAAACTTGGGAGTCAGGAGACTTGGACTCCAGTTCTGGCTCTGTCACTTGCCTGATGTGTGACCTTGGGCAAGTCACTTAGTTTCTTTGTACCTCAGTTTCCTAAATGTGCAAAATGGGGATATGTTTTCCCTCGCAGACTATGAGCGCCATTTGGGACAGGGACTGTGTCTGAAGCACGGGAAGCAAGCGTGGCCTAGTGGAAAGAGCACGGGCTAGGGAGTTAGAGGTTATGGGTTCTAATCCTGGCTCTGTGACACTTGTCAGCTGTGTGACTCTGGGCAAGTCGCTTAACTTCTCTGTGCCTCAGTGACCTCACCTGTAAAATGGGGATTAAGACTGGGAGTCCCACATGGGACAACCTGATAACCTTGTATCTACTCCAGCACTTAGAACAGTGCTTGGCACATAGTAAGTGCTTAACAAATGCCATCATCATTATTATCATTATTATAAGACTATCCTCCCTCTTTCTAGCCCAGCTTTTAGCATACTGCCCTACACTTGGTAAAATGTTTAATAGCGTTATTGATAATAAGATGAGATTGTGTAAATTAATTCCTTTGATCTGAATGCTGATTTACTGTACCTCACCACTGGATACTAGTCTGACTCTGGGATATCATTTATAATGTAAAATTTCTTTCAAATCATCCCAATGCATGTCTCTCCCCTCCAAAAAGGAAAGGCAACTGCTAAACAAAAAGATAAGACATGGTGTGTGTATTGACCCTAGTCGGTGAAGATTATGGACTCAAAAGATAAACTTGGAACTGAACTTGAACAGAGTTGTAAGCTCCACTTAGTTTTGCTTTCAAAGTGCATGGGAATCTACCAAAACCCCTGCACTACTGCAAGAAATAGACTTCACTCATTAACTGGTTTAGCAAACAACAGTTTCAAAGGCACTTCCTTTTGAAGGCCTTCATAAAAACAGTGACTATTTGTGGAGAAGCTCCTTAAATCTACCTTTACAATGCGCACCTCAATGGAAAATCTATGAAGACAGGACACAGTTTGGGGTTGGTAGGGAATTACACGCGTTCCTTTCATATATTTTCTCAGACAACCCAAAGGCAGGCAGGCTTAATTCCCCCTTTATAACTACTCCATAACTGAAAGTCATCTTTAGCCAATTACCAAGGCACTCACACTTTTTTTTTTGGTTAAAAAAAGTCAGAACCCCAAAGATCTAGGAAAGTATTAGCGATTTATGTTTCGGTAGTTTCAACAGCACAACAGGTTAAACACTGTACACACTAAGTGAGATTTAGTACCTCCTATAAAAAAACTTGGTAAACAAATATGCGTTACGCCAATGTACATATATTTTTAATAGTGTTTTTGCAGCTGTACCTTTTGGATTTTTTTTAATGAAAATCAGTGGCAAAGTGACAAGACAAGCATAATTTACCACTTTTACGAACTACATGAGTGAAAGAAAAAAGCAACTGTTACAGCTTGCCTCTTGTATTTTATCACTGCATTACTCAACCAAATGTCACTGTTAATTTAAATGTGTTTTGGACGACAGATTTGTTTGTGAGAAAGCAATTATGGTAACCAAAGTGACAATAAAAATTTAACATTCGTGCCTTAGTTTCAAAAGCTATGGTAATTAGAATTAGTACCTTCAAAATTAATAAAGTCAAGGAGGTAAGGGGAAGTACCATGATACTGTGAAAATACTCCATCTCTAGTGATACTACAAAGGTGGTAATTAGATATAAAAATGCACATTACCTGCTTAGACGATTTATTTCTCCTGATGGAGAGCTTCAATAAAACATTCAAGTTTTTCCTGTATTTCTCTAACTTTTTCTGGAAAGAGAGACCACAAAATGTTTGAATTAAGAGTCAGTTCTTTAAAGACTTGGTTGTTTCAATTCCTGTATTTAAAGATGATGAAATTACTGTGAAATCATGTCTTCCATATTGTACAGATTTCAAAAACTTTATTTTGTAAAATGACACAAAATTGCATTGTATTTTAACAGATACTCCATTTCTAGCACCTACAATTTCTAGATAGAAGACATCCTCCAACAAATGTGAATAAATATTTTGAATTCCCAAATTTCCTGACAGGAAATGCATGCAATAACAATTACTATTCCGAATTTCTTTAAAAATAAGTCTATAGCAATAAATGTGAAATTGGTATAAAAGTATATATTCTTATTTAGGAATAGCTAAATTTGAAACAACTCATATTTCACTATACAGTTAGCACCTATGCACTTGGATTGGTACACTTAAGCACTTTGATACTCACTGCATATATACTTACACTCTATTTCCCTTATTAACATCTGTTTCCCCCAGTAGACTGTAAGCTTCTTGTAGGTAGGATACCTCTACACATAGTAAACCCTCAGGATATAAAACTGACATACTGATTGCATGTCTACAAACTCAGTTGTATTGTTCTTTCCCAAGACCTTAGTACAGTGCTCTGTACTAAGTACTCAGTACTAGATATCACGGGTTAATTTCAACTACTTCATGTATGTTTGAACTACTGGATAAATAATATTTTATAATTTTAATTACGTATTACACACAATTATATTTAAACCACTTATATGTAAGTCTCTTCTTTACTCGAATTCATCAATTATAAGGGTTTTCAAAAAGTTTTATCGAAACGAAGGTTAAACTTTATTATTCAAACTGTCAACCCACGGCCATTTCTAAAAACACAAATGACCGGAAGAGAGACTACTGGATAAATAATATTTTATAATTTTAATTACGTACTACACACAATTATATTTAAACCACTTATACGTAAGTCCCTTCTTTACTCGAATTCATCAATTATAAGGGTTTTCAAAAAGTTTTAGCAAAACGCAGGTTAAACTTTATTATTCAAACTGTCAACCCACGGCCATTTCTAAAAACACAAATGACCGGGGAAGAGAGAACTACTGGATAAATAACATTTTAGAATTTTAATTAGGTATTACACACAATTATATTTAAACCACTTATACCTAAGTCTCT
The DNA here is from genome assembly GCF_015852505.1 of Tachyglossus aculeatus. Taxonomy (NCBI): domain Eukaryota; kingdom Metazoa; phylum Chordata; class Mammalia; order Monotremata; family Tachyglossidae; genus Tachyglossus; species Tachyglossus aculeatus. The sequence continues at coordinate 39,542,110 of NC_052072.1, forward strand.
TCTTTACTCGAATTCATTAATTATAAGGGTTTTCATAAAGTTTTATCAAAACGCAGGTTAAACTTTATTACTCAAACTGTCAACCCACGGCCATTTCTAAAAGCACAAATGACAGGGGAAGAGAGAACTACTGGATAAATAATATTTTATAATTTTAATTACGTATTACACACAATTATAGTTAAACCACTTATACGTAAGTCTCTTCTTTACTCGAATTCATCAATTATAAGGGTTTTCAAAAAGTTTTATCGAAACGCAGGTTGAACTTTATTATTCAATCTGTCAACCCACGGCCATTTCTAAAAACACAAATGACAGGGGAAGAGAGAACTACTGGATAAATAATATTTTATAATTTTAATTACGTATTACACACAATTATAGTTAAACCACTTATACGTAAGTCTCTTCTTTACTCGAATTCATCAATTATAAGGGTTTTCAAAAAGTTTTATCGAAACGCAGGCTAAACTTTATTATTCAAACTGTCAACCCACGGCCATTTCTAAAAACACAAATGACAGGGGAAGAGAGACTACTGGATAAATAATATTTTATAATTTTAATTACGTATTACACACAATTATATTTAAACCACTTATACGTAAGTCTCTACTCGAACTCATCAATTATAAGGGTTTTCAAAAAGTTTTATCGAAACGCAGGCTAAACTTTATTATTCAAACTGTCAACCCACGGCCATTTCTAAAAACACAGATGACAGGGGAAGAGAGAGAAATGGGGTATGCTAAATAATGTAGAACAATATAAAAATTCAGAAGCAGAATTATAAAACTACAATCCTATTTTGTTATTTCACGATCCGTAAATTCTGTGGATGGCAATGGTGGAAATGTGGAATAATTTTATATCCACACCAAGACCAGTCAGCTGACCGAGCTTTCCTCTTCTGCCCTGTCAATGACCTCCACGGCTCAGCTGGAGGGATTACTTGGGGAAAGTCAAACTGGAAAATAAAGCAATTTTAAGTCACAGGAAACTCTTCTGAACAACTGTGCTGGAAAAGTAAAACTGAGAAAAATGGACATGCTTCTGTACGGTCCAAAAAACTGAACCCAAATTTCTTAAGATTCATTTTGTTTTGATAGGTCTAATAATCCGTTAAAAAGAAGTCACGGAAATTAGGCCACGCAGTGCTGTTTTCCAAAATACAACTGCAAATACTCTGCCCTCAACTACTTACATTTGAAGACCACTGCACGGAGAGACTGTCTTCAGACAACAGTGACAAGGAGGAGATGTAGAGTCACGGAAAACATAGTTAAGGAGGCAATTAATATGACAACAAAGCTGTTTTGAAGCAATTTTTGTGAAATTTATTTTGATTTTTTCCCTTCTGCATGGAAGACTATTATTATGGCTACAATACTTTGCTTTAAAGGTCAGAATAAATGGTTTTAATCTAATCAATCATATTTATTGAGCGCATACTGTGTGCAAAGCACTGTACTAAGCGCTTGGGAAGTACAAGTTAGCAACATCTAGAGACGGTCCCTACCCAACAGTGGGCTCACAGTCTAAAAATGGCTTAGAGACACATATGAACTTGATAAAATACATGAAAAATGACATTTTCAATGAGAACACTTACCATTTTGATCTTTTGATTATTTTGTTAGAGGCCCCATTACAATTATTAGATGGCTGCATGTGAAAACTACAGTTTTTATATATGTGGTTTAGAGAACTGGGCTTCAGAAATCTCTAGAAACACTTCCTCAGTGTTTATAAAGGAGCTTATGGCCTGGAGGACTAGAGTCTAGTGGGCAGGGAATGTAACTACCAACTCTGTTACACTGTACTTTCAAGCGCTTAGTACAGTGCTCAAGAGCTCAATAAATAGGACTGATTGAAGGGTACAAGGTGAACTTTCAAGTTCACCAACGCACGAGTAAAAACCAGCGTGGAAATAGTTTCATCCATCAATCAAACATATTCATTGAGTGCTTACTGTGTGCAGAGTACTGTACTAAGCGCTCAGGAGCGTACAATATAACAGAGTTGGAAGTCACATTCCCTGCTCACCATAGAGGGGGAGATATTAATACTAATTAATACTAATCAGCATTAGCAATTAGCATTAATTATATCAATATCACTAACATATCATTTATTTATTTATTTATTTGACTTGCACATATCTATTCTATTTTATTTTGTAGTATGTTTGGTTTTGTCTCCCCCTTTTAGACTGTGAGCCCACTGTTGGGTAGGGACTGTCTCTATATGTTGCCAATTTGTACTTCCCAGGCGCTTAGTACAGTGCTCTGCACACAGTAAGCGCTCAATAAATACGATTGATGATGATGATGATGATAGCATTATTAATTTATATCCGCATATATTTTATACACGATAAAATATAGTAATAATGTTTATTATTATATAACGTGCTATGTATTTACTATATTAGTATATTATATATAAGTGGCAGTAATCACTAGTATTACTGCTAATACTAATTAATACTAATAAATACACCATGGATGTATTCATAACCGCTGTAGGGATTATTCGTGATTATTCTATTTCTTCTCGATAACGGCAAAGAACGTTGTGCATCCGATGAGTTAGCTAATGGATTTTACTTTTGCACCAGTTTAGGCTGAAATTAATAAATTCACGGTATTTATGGAGGCAATGGTAAACCACTTGGGTATTTTTCCCAAGAAAACTTTATGGATACACTACCAGAACGGCTGCAGATGGAGGTGGGGCGTTCTGGGAGAGATGTACCCATGGCGTCGCTCTGGGGCAGAGCCGACTAGAAAGCATAAGACAACAAAACGAGCACTTGTACGCAAAGGACTGCAATTAATCTATGGCATTTATTTGGCACTTACTGGGTGCAGAGCATTGTACTAACTGCTTGGAAAACATAGTTCTGATTTCATATTGTACTTGAAAAATGTAACTCAAATGCCTTTTCAAATGGGGGTACAAAAGGTACCCACCACCTTATGAAATTCAGCTATTTCCAGGAGTCTCAGTACGGCGATAAACTGGCAATATTATTGGCTTTGGTGAAAGCGTGATGATTGGTCTATATGAAATGACAGTGTTAGATATTCAATCGCACTTATTGAGTGCTTACGTATATATTGAGTGCTCAATCAATCAATCAATCGTATTTATTGAGCACTTACTATGTGCAGAGCACTGTACTAAGTGCTTGGGAAGTACAAGCTGGCAACATATAGAGACAGTCCCTACCCAACAGTGGGCTCACAGTCTAAAAGGGGGAGACAGAGAACAAAACCAAACATACAAACAAAATAAAATAAATAGAATAGATACGAACAAGTAAAATAAATAAATAGAGTAATAAATATGTACAAACATATATACATAAATACAGGTGCTCACTTATTAAGCGCTTGGAAAGTACAATTTGGCAGCAGACAGAGAAAATCCCTACCCAACAATGGTTTTATTTATTTGTATTGATGTCTCTCTCCCCCTCCTTTATTCATTCATTCATTCTATCGTATTTACTGAGCGCTTACTGTATGCACAGCACTATACTAAGCGACTGGAAAGTACAATTCAGCAGCAAAGAAAGACAATCCCTGCCCGCAATGGGCTCACAGTCTAGAAGGGGGGAGACAAACATCAGAACAAGTAAACAGGCACCAGTAGAATTAATAGAGAGAGAATTAGAGATATATATTCACATTAGAACAAATAAAACAGGTATTAATATAAATAGAATTATAGATTTGTACATATATACACAAGTGCTGTGGGGCAGAGAGTGGGGTAGAGCAAAGGGAGCAAGTCGGGGCGATGGGGAGGGGGAGCTGAGGGAAAGGGGGGCTCAGTCTGGGAAGGCCTACTGGAGGAGGTGAGGTTTCAGTAGGGCTTTGAAGGGGGAATTAATATAATTAATTGAAGGGGGAAGGGGGGAAGAGAGCTAGTTTGGTGGATGTGTGGAGGGAGGACATTCCAGGCCAGGGGGAGGACGTGGGCCGGGGGTCGATGGCGGGACAGGCGAGAACGAGGCACAGTGAGGAGGTTAGCAGCAGCAGAGGAGCAGAGTTTGTGGGCTGGGACACGGAAGGAGAGAAGGGAGGTGAGGTAGGAGGGGGCAAGGTGAGGTGGCAGTGGTTATCACTTGAAGTGTTGTGATTATTACTGATGTTGTGATTGTTATTACGATTATTCTGCATCTATCCTTCAGGAGGCCTTCCCAGACTGACCCCCTTCCTTCCTCTCCCCCTCGCCCCCCTCTCCATCCCCCCATCTTACCTCCTTCCCTTCCCCACAGCACCTGTATATATGTATATATGTTTGTACATATTTATTATTCTATTTATTTATTTATTTTACTTGTACATTTCTATTCTATTTATTTCACTTTGTTAGTATGTTTGGTTTTGTTCTCTGTCTCCCCCTTTTAGACTGTGAGCCCACTGTTGGGTAGGGACTGCCTCTATATGTTGCCAACTTGTACTTCCCAAGCGCTTAGTACAGTGCTCTGCACACAGTAAGCGCTCAATAAATACGACATTGATCTACCTAATTTTATTTATAATAATAATGATAATGATGGTATTTGTTATGTGCTTACTATGTGCTAGGCACTGTCCTAAGAACTAGGGTAGATACAAGCAAATCGAGTTGGACAAAGTCACTGTCCCATTTGGGGCTCGCTGTCTCAATCCCCACTCCACAGATGACGCAACTGAGGCACAGAAAAGTGCAGTGATCTTTCCAAGATCACAGAGCATCCCTTTGCTCTTCCCCGACAGACTGATGGATGGACAGATGGACGAACAGACGGACAGATAGATGGTCAGTCGGATGGACAGATGGGCGAGCAGATGGATTTCAGTGTCCTACACTGGAACTTCTCTGGTTTTCTGTAATATCCCATAGTCAATGACTTTTCAAGCAGCATAATTGTGTTTAGTTTACTATGACATTAGAAATGATCTTCACCAGAATGTGTGTGCAGTTAATTTAGCAAATTCTCTTTGGATTGTTAAATATTAGATTTACACATGGTTGAATGTCTAAATAACTATAGCACCTATAATTTTTGACAGTCACCCTAATTAACCAATTACACCTGATCAGGAACACCATACCACATCCATGTTTGGTGTATGAACAAGTCTACATGCAATGAATACTCATTCTACATTTAATTTCCTCAATGTTTACATAAAAGATGAACTACTGAATACATGTATTCATTATGCTTCCTAATCAGGGCATGAATATTACCATAATCCTCCCTCTATACTTTCGCTATTGCTGAAAGAACTTATTTTTTCAGATAACTTGACACCCATTCATACTTAGGATCCTTTTATCGTCACATGAAATGAAACTGCTATCCTCATTTTATTTTTATTAATCCTCGGATATAAGCTCAACTAAGCCTCAAAAACATACTAATTGATCTGTAATTAGGTTCTGAATACAGAAAAGCCAGACCAAGAGATGCTTTATTTTGGAGTTAAGAATACTTTAGGTTGGTGCAAATGGAAGAAAAATCACAAATCCTTAGTTTTGAGTAGGTAATTTGGAGTAAAACTTTATAGTTCTTTAGTTTTATTGGCTGGGGGTGGGGAAGATAGAAAACTTAGGTGAATAATTACACTTTCAGTGCTATAGCTAGTCTTTTTCCTGGTCAAGATGGGCTTAACCACAGTGACAGCTATTTTAGAATAACTCCTTAGTTTAAAGAAGCATTGATGTGCCAAGGTAAATGGCTTGCAAATTAGAAATCGGCATTAAAAATAAGTGGCTTTCTATTTGATTTATGAAGCATGTACTACGCTACACAGAAGGCGCTTAGGTGCCAAAGGAAAGGAATTGGTCTAGGACTCTTTTAAAGTTGAAGTTTCCTTAAAATACAAAAGAATGATCCCTGCCAATTTTTCACTCTTCTAAACCAAGATTCAATGTTTTCAAAACAATTTAAAGTAGTATTTTTGACATATTCTATTTAAGACAGTGCAGAAAGCATATGCTTCACTTAAAAAAAAAACCCTTAAATCTTTAAAAGCACTTTATTTGCATAGGCAAATAATTCTACTCACGGGCTTACTAATAAGGAAGTTACAGCAAGGACAATTTTGCAGAGATGTCTGAAAGTAGTTAAAATGATTCCTATCTTTCAACTCAATGTACTGTACTCACTCTTTGGAATTTCTGCAAGTATTTCACCTTGCCTCTGGTTAAAACAAATGATAATTTTCCCTGCTGGTTGAACTCTTCTGCTCCTACATTGAGAGATATTTTTTGCCTCCAGACAACGGGTTCTTAAGGTACCAATATCATAGAGTTTCGAGAAAAGGCTGCCTTCTCAGGACTAAAAAAAAGTATTTGCTTCTATGAATCCCAGAAGGTTCCTTACTCTAGGTAGGGAAAAATAAAATCCCTTCTTCCAGTGAATTTCTAGCCCACCCAATGAGATAAATGACTCTCAGAGAACGATAATCTGGCTGACAATATAGTACAGAATCAATTTAATATGCAGCAGCAAAAAAAGGAAAAGTTGTGATTTTCAACAGTCAACGTGATCAACTTTTCAATACTAAAAAAAGTTAGTTTTTTAAACATCACTTGTATCTATAACCACTTGGCTGCATCTGTAGACTCTGAACTGGAGAACTGAAATGCGGTAGTTATACCGACACCCAAATGTAAATTCAATACTTCAGAGAAAAATGACTTTTGCTTTCTGTAATCATCTTTTTTTTAAAAAAAAGAGAGACGTTATGTTGTGTTCAGACACTTATTTACTCTTCCAAAAACTGAGCAGGACAGACTAGAAAGCTACTCCGTGCAAACAAAAGTGATAAAAACCACATTAACATCTTCTGCGTGACACCATTTGGAAAGACTAAAAGACTATATTTATAGATGATCAGTGAAGGGTCATGTCCCACTGAAGGGAAAAAAAAAAACATTCTTGAAATGATCCACTTTTCCCCCTTTCTTTCCCGTGCCATATTTTCCTCTGGATGTAGCCGACGGTAAAGTTAAAACTTTTTAAGAAAAGGAAAGCCACCCAGGCAGCCTTTAAAGAGATAGAGGCCATCATTTATCACCTGCGAAGACAGATTTATAAGAGGGCCCCCTCCGTTCCTTTAAGACTGCAAAACAGATGGGAAGTGAATGGATAGTCAATGGGTCAAGAAAAAACATGGGAGGTGCTGCTTGTCTGCTGCATGTATGTTCCCAGCGTAAGAAAGAGGTCAAGATTGTAACCGCATGGATGGGTGCGGGAAAGAGCCTTTCTTCAAGCTGTTACAAAGACAAACGTTGTTCCTCATCCTGCTGTCAAACTGCTCTAAATATTGGTTTGTCAAAAGATTTTCGGTGGCCAAGGCTTTAAAAAAAAAAAAGACATAGCAAAAGGATGACTCATGTGACTGATTCTTAAACAGTCATTAATGTAATCAAAAGTGGACTGAAATACCATGAGACGAAGTATATTTCTGATTTATTTGGGACAAATTATTGAAAAACAAGGAACTTCTATAAAATTTGCCTTACAACGAATTCACAGATTTCTAGACTGCGACCCTGTTGTTGGGTAGGGACCGTCTGCATATGTTGCCCACTTGTACTTCCATCGTCATCATCATCAATCGTAGTTATTGAGCGCTTACTATGTGCAGAGCACTGTACTAAGAGCTTGGGTAGTACAAATTGGCAACATATAGAGACAGTCCCTACCCAACAGTGGGCTCACAGTCCAAAGCACTTAGTACAGAGTGCTCTGCACACAGTAAGCGCTCAATAAATACGACTGAATGAATGAATGAAAAAAGCTATTCCTTACTTGAATAATGCAGGTGCAAAATTACCTGCCGAATAAAAGATTTCCAATTATTTTAAAATTCATGGGAATTAAACATTAGAAATAACCTGCAAACTTGCACTGTGACATTTTGGTGACTAAGAAGGCCGGGACAACTTTTACCAGGTGACGGACAAAGCTTGATAAACCTGACTCTTCTTCAGAGGCTTAATAATCTGAATATACCCAATCAGAAGAGCCTTCAGGAGATGAGAAGGGGTACTTTTTTTTATTACTTTGATGCGAGACGCTTTCTTCTCTGTCCCTTACTGACAAGTTACTTGAGACTCTACAAATACCTTTCTGTTCTGTGTCCCCATGAAATAGTTTGGGATTCATATACATGCATACCCAGGCTTAATAGTCATAGGCATTTGAGAGAAATAGTACATCATTCAGGGGCATCAACACAAAAAACTTGGAGGAGTCCAGCCTGATGGAGGTCAAACACCCACCATGACATTCTCCATCCTGGCCTCACGGTCAACTAAATCATGGTCAAATCGGCAGACCTCTTGGCTATATGTATGGCTCATTGTGGGACAGGCTTACCAACTTTGTTGTACCGTACTCTTCCAAATGCTTAGTACAGGGCTCTGTGGCTCACTAAATACCACTGACGATAATGACCTTCCTCTCCTGCACTCTACAATTCAAAGAAACCAACAACACCGACCCGCCATGGTGACGCATTTGGCAGTAGTGGCCGAAACAGGACAACAATTTTCTTTCCTTTCTATCCCCAAACCTAGGGATCCCATCTTGGATTTTCACTGTCAGGATTCTTCTTTCCACCAATTCACAGACCACTGCTAAAGGCCGCTCCCCAAAATGATAAACCCACACCCAAATAGATTTGCTTTGATTAGTCAAAAAATGGGCAAATGTTGAGCCAAAGGTTCATCTCAAAACTAAGGCCATTTCAACTGGTGGGAAATGAACTATTGACTGTTTGAGATAAATCATTCTTTTCAAGTCAGAGCTAGTTCTTGACACTCTGAACAAAGTCAACTCGAATATCCTCTGGTGGGGAAGTGGGATAACTTGGATAACAAGTACACAGGTTAAAAAAAAATTAGGAATTAGATCCAATGTCGTCTTTTTCACCAGATTTATTGAGAAGCAGCTAAACAGAGTTGTTTATATTTCACCTCTCATTCTGCTTCTGTCCATACTCTCCAATGGAAGAGCTAAACACAGTCAAATGGGCAAAAGGTAGGTAGTCAGAAGGAAAAGGAAGGGAAGCATTTGATCCTGAGCTGATTGTTAAAATGTCTTGTCTGTTTTAAAATACATGGAAAGAGTCTAGGAATTGGAAGACTCGGGTTCTGATCCCGGCTTTGTCACTTGCCTGCTATGTGACCTCGGGAAAGTCACTTTATTTCTCTGGTACCTCAGTTACCTCATTTGAGCAATGATGATTCAATACCTGGTCTCCCTACTCCACTAGCTCCATGTGGGACAGGGACTGTGTCTAACCTGCCTTGTATCTACCCCAATGCTTAGTACAGTGCTTGGCATGTAGCGCTTAAACATAATTATTATTCTTAGTATAAACAGTATTAAACTCTGACATGAAAAAGTTAACGTTCACTTTGTTTCTCCTCTTGGGCTCCCCAAAGTGTACTACAGCATCACCAGGAACCTCGGTCCTAGGCACTTAGGCTTGCTAATGAATAAAACTATGGCACTGAGTCCACTACTTAAAGATGGGAACCATTATGCTTCCTTAAAAAAACTTTAAATTTAAAGTGAGCTCCTTAAAAATAACTGCATCCAAACATATGGGCTTTATACTCCTTGTTGAAACCTAATAATTGATTTATCACCATTTCCTTGAATAAGAATTAACACCATAACCATGCACAAAAATTAATCACACGAATACTAGTGCACACATGAGAAAGGGGGTCATCAGAATAATTAAAAGGAAAGTGTTCAATGAGATATTTTGGTCCATAAATGAGATGGCTGCTACTCAATTTTACTCGGATGATAAAAGTAGTTGATAAATCTTTAATAGAAGACATGTTAATTTACATGGGTCTACCAGTGTCATTATTACATTATGACATGAAAATCAATTTTGTCTATAAATTGTACTAAAATGTGTATCTATTGGGAATATAGAAAGATTCACAAGTCATTCTAAAGCTTCCTTAAAGTGGAGTAGAGTTGATTCTTTTAATGTGGAGGGAAGCAGCATGGTCTAGTGAAAAGAGATAAAGAGTCGGGAGTCGGAGGACCTGGGTTCTAATCCTGGCTCCACCACCTGTGGGCTGCGGGACCTTGGGCAACTTCTCTGTACCTCAGTTATCTCATTTTTAAAATGGGATTAAGACTGTGAGCTCCATGTGGGACAGAGAATGTGTTCACATGGGACAGGGACTTTGTCAACCCCAGCGCCTAGAACAGTGCTTGACACATAGTAAGAGCTTAACAAATACCAGGTATCATTATTATTCTACCTATGGGTTTTCATTCAATAAAATCTTGATGTCTCTACAGTTTTTGTCCTGTTTTCTTTCAATAGCAAGGAAGAAATTAAGAACAGTACAACTGAACCGTCAAGGTATCCTGACAACTCCTGACTTACAACTGCATCATTGCGGCACGTTAAGATTCAAACGGGGAAAGTGTTTTCTCCCTTTCATGGCTTGGAAATGACATCAACACCTATAATTATCTGACAAACTGTGCCTATTTTAAGAATGACAAATAGTTCCTTTAATTTGAAATACTGTTGAGGAAAGATACTTAAGATGCGTAATTCTCTTGCAGTTTTTCTAACAATAATGTGGAAAGAGCTGAATTTTTGGGGAAAAGACTAAACATGTAAGTAAAGGACGCTTACAGGATTGTTAGCCTGTGTTAAGATGAATAAACAGTAAATACCTGTTAAGTCTCAAACCAATTTATCATTATCTTTGAGGCTGACATTAAATGATGGCTCAGCCAGTGAAAAATGGACCTAACTGTGGTGCTCCATTTCTGGGTCTGGATCTCAGTGCTTGACTCCTCATCAATAACTACGACATCACACCACTTGGATCTTCGTCATCTGGGATGCTGAAGTTAAATAAACCACCACTCCATCAGAGAAGTCTTAAAATTAATGTTTCTTCTCTCTGGAGGACTGCTTCGTTTTTTGAGATTCTTCTGCCCGCACGTCTTTTTTTCCATCATGACACAAAGCAGAAACAAAGTTTATCTGCACTCAAGAGGTAAACAGTCCTCTACATTCTTCTCAAAACTCCTGCAAAGTTATATAGTTTTCCCAAGTATGTGGCAAAGGGTTTGTTTCAAAGTTCAGATCACCATCACCCTGAAACTCTACTCGTTTTAATTGGCACAGATTGTGATAAAACCTAAATTTAAAAAAAAGTAGATGCACATCAAACCTCCCTTCTCAACTAAATGCATCTTATACCTCTTAATGATTACTTTTCATTTAATGACAGCTAAATTTTATAGGAATGAAACAGAAAGAGGAAAATGAAAGTTTTCTACAGAAATGTAGCTGGAAAGTCCTAAAATAGTCTTTGTTAAAGGGGAAAAAAAATCAAGGTACTTGATCCATGATTTTCATAATCAAAATACTTTGACTCTACAAATTAGCTGGGAAAATTAAACTAAAAGGATGAGACATTTATTTAAAAGAACCAATCCTTCAAATGATGCTGCCACAATGAAACTGTGCCCACTGAATAATGCTCACTGTAAGTACACATGCACTCCAAGGATCACTAAGATGAGTTTTTATCCCATTATATTTTCATTCTAAACAAAACAGTTCTGAAGGAGTGTACACTTTGCTGCACTACAATAAAGGAACACAAAGTAAAAGTGGTCAAAGGTTGAAACCAACAGTGAGAGGCTTCTGGGCAGTTTAGAGGGAGGAGAGAAGAGAGCATCGGAGGAGAGGAAGAGAGAAAGAGAGAGAGGATCACTAAGATCCCACTCTAAGACTCAGGAATAGGGTGAGCCACACCTTATTAAAGGGTGTGATTCTTCATCTTTTAAACTGCTGAGGGAACGAGCCACCATTTGCCAACAACATTATCATAGCCACAGCACACAGGGAAAGCAGCTTTGAGGCCTCTGTTGTGGTAGAGGATCGATTATTCAATCAATCAATGGTATTTATTGTGTGCTAACTGCGAGCAGAGACCTCTACTAGGAGATTGGAAGAGTTCAATACAACATCATCATCATCAATCGCATTTATTGAGCGCTTACTGTGTGCAGAGCACTGTACTAAGTGCTTGGGAAGTACAAATTGGCAACATATAGAGACAGTCCCTACCCAACAGTGGGCTCACAGTCTAAAAGGGGAAGACAGAGAACAAAACCAAACATACTAACAAAATAAAATAAATAGAATAGATATGTACAAGTAAAATAAATAGAGTAATAAATATGTACAAACATAGATAACATATATACAGGTGCTGTGGGGAAGGGAAGGAGGTAAGAAGGGGGGGATGGAGGGGGGACGAGGGGGAGAAGAAGGAAGGGGCTCAGTCTGGGAAGGCCTCCTGGAGGAGGTGAGCTCTCAATAGGGCCTTGAAGGGAGGAAGAGGACTAGCTTGGCGGATGGGCAGAGGGAGGGCATTCCAGGCCCGGGGGATGACGTATGATACAACAGAATTAACAGACAAAATGAGCTGACAGTCATATTCATTGAGTGCTTTCTATGTGCAGAGCACTGTACCAAGCGCTTGAGAGAGTACAGTGTAACAGAGCTGGTAGACAAGTTCCCTGCCCACAACAAGCTTACAGTCTAGAGGATCCTCTGATGAATTCATAGACCCTACATCAATGCACACAGGAGGCTCTCAAATATTCTGCGGCTGCTGCTGCTGCTGCTACTGCTTTCACCATTTGGTCTATTTCAGTCTTTTTGTGGGTTCTGGAAACTGTACTGGTTCTTGATCTCAATTCTTAGCAGTGAGCAGTACTTGGTGCTCCCTAAGATGATCATCAGCCTCATGGAAACCACTGAGTATCTTCCTCCCGCTGGTGCTCTGAGTGATCTCCAGGGTCTTTAAGTGCATCCAGAAGACACATTTTTCACTCACCCGGATGCTTCAGGTTTCACACGCAGAGGCCTGTGCCCCAGAATATCTTCAGCCCCATTATTTCTGGTTACCACTGTCCATACAATGATAATCAACTATTCTGCCTGTTCCTTCCTTTTCTGTTTCTACTTCAGGTAGTCAGAAGATTGACGATGGATTCTGAGAGGAAGATGGAGCTGGAGGTTAACAACTCTTCTAAGGCAGCTCAGAGGGACTGCCAGACTAATGCTGCCTAATGAATGTATTAGTATACTTCTGTTCCCAGTGGGAATGAAATAAACTGTCTCGATTCATCCGGGAGGCGGGTACTCAGTTGGTGTCCTCAAATTTCGAAGGAGGGATAGGTAGGGAGAAAAGGCTCCTGCAGGAATGGTGTTGATGGAATCTCCCGTCGGGAAAGGACCGATGGGCTTTGGTCCTGAGACTTCAGAACTGCGCCTAGTACAGTGCTCTGCACACAGTAAGCGCTCAATAAATATGACTGAATGAATGAAAACCTGCCCAGGGGAACTGATTATAGGGCTAGGGCTATATTTTGGAAGTGAATGCCTGATGGTGAAAAGAGTGTTCCAGATTCTTCCTCTTCAGGGGAAGGGAACACCTGAGCTAAAATGAAAGCCATCTGCTGAACAAAAGATACAGCAGCATCTGGGTCTAACCTAATGAGAAGGGACTTAAAGTAGTCACACACCAAAACCCAAGTGACAAGTATAGAAGACATTTTGGAAATTCTAGTGTGGATACAGGGTAAGAAGAATAAGGGAAAACAGTTAAACTTTACAGGAAATGTTTTGTTCACAAAGAACAGAAGAACAATCGTGGCTTTGTAAAAAGGGGACCTCGGTTTTAATTGTGCCTCTGCCACTTGACTGCTGTGTGGTCTTGGGCACGTCATTTAACGTCTCTGTGCCTCAGTTTCCTCATTGGTAAAATGGGGTTTACATACCTGTTCTCCCTTGCACTGCTCAGACTGTGTAGTCAGAAAGTGTGTCTCACCTGATTACCATGTATCTACTCCAGTGCTTTATATTGTGCTTGACTTAGAGCCAACACTTCATACCATAATTTATTATTATTAATATTATTATTCCTACTATTACTAGTCTTTGTTGAAGGCTAGAACTATTATTGACTAAGAACTAATGAGATGTGGTGGAAAGGGAAGTTAGGAGTGGACAGACATAGGTTTTTCAGGAGTTTAGGCAGGTTAAAGGAGTGACTTTGCCTTGAATATCAAGGTTAATTATCTGTGCTCTGAGGTCCAAGAAATAGAAGGTCATCAGGTCTTGTAATGGGGTCAACAAAATGATTAGTGAAAAGAGAGAGGACTATATATCTCTGGTAAAGACTCTGAATCCAGAAGGAAAAACGGCTGAAATCTTTGGTACAATCAACAGTATCTGGTCAGAAATGGGTGATGATGGAAGATTTTACTGTTTGCTGAGCCCTGTACTAAGCACTTGGGAGTGTACAATACAATAGAGATGGTAGACATATTCCTGCTCCCAAGAGTCCACAGTCTAATTATGCAGTTATTTAGTGGGGAAAAAAAAACCCAATTCAATGGGACACAGATCAAGCAAGTTTTCTGAAATGCATTAGGGGCACTTTTCTCCTGTATAAACTAGATTTCTTTTTTGTTCGGGACTTATGAACAGGACAGACCACCAACGATTAAATACTGAAGAAGCAATCATAATATAAACATAGAAAAGGGACGAGAAGCCAGCAAGATATAGAATAAAAGGCATTAAGTAGGTCTTCAATATCATTAAACTAAAGAGGCCTACTGGACTTCCCTCTGCTCCCTTGCCAAACAACCTCCACCTGTGAACGGGAAGCGATCCATGGTAACAGAAGAGTGTTAAAACAGAAATGTCATGATATTAAATGGCCATTACCAAGACGTGGAGAAACTGGAGAATGTTGGAAAAGGACAAAAAGTATGAAAAAATAATGGAAAACAAGTCCTTCATATAAAGGTTAAAGAAGTGGGAGAAAAGCTAACAGTGGAGATTGGGGAGACTCCATCTCTGAATAGCTTTCAGATAATAATAAAGCAGCCATCACTTCTGGATAATTTAGTCCTTTCCCTGCCTGAGGGGATGGACTGGACCAGGGGATTTCTTGAGATCCCTTCCAGATCATGAAAGCAGTCCTCCGCACTGATGTTGTGCTTAATATTTACATGTCAAAGAGTCCTGTCAAACTGCAGGGAGTAGGGATAGGGAAAGAGGGGTGACAGCTGAAGAGAGCCGAGCCAAGGAGCTTGAGGACAAAAAGGGAGGAGATGCAGGAGGACTGCCCAAGGTCAGGGTATGGGGAATTGGCCTCTGCCATTCTCCTCAACTCTCTTGCCACACCTAGAAGAGTCCAGAGTCCCACGGTCCAACTTCTCCTTGGCCACTTACTTTTCCTGGGGGTAATACAAGAGCAGGAGTTTCTGATACACAACTGACCTTCTTGCTATATTATTAATATGGTAGATTGAGCCCCGGGAATGAGCAAGTAATGTAGAGAACTCGCAAAAACAGAACAAAAAAAGGATACCTGCCTCTAGTCATGTCTATTCTTAATGAACTCCGACAGACATACTTCATACTTCTCTCTCTTTACATGTTTATTTTGGTTGCCTTTAAAAAAAATAAATTGCTGTATATGCAGATATTTATGAACAGCCTTAATGCACAGCTGGCTATTATATACTGTTCCTTATTATAAATGTAGATAATAAATAGATATTAAACTCATCAGCATCTAAAATAGTGTACTGCATGAAGTAAGCATTTGATACTGCTAATCACCGCGCTGATAGTGCTAATCTTAAGAACTGGCAGGCACCATTAATATATTAACATGAAGCTATAATATACTGACTCCCACTTGTTTATTTTCTTGCACAGGAGCTGGGTCTAAGTATCACATTTGCAGCAGGTCCAATTCACCCTAATTACACAACAATGATAAAAGATTCGAGGATAGCACTACATTCTGTCCTGAATTGCCTCTTCAGCTCATGCTCCACATTCTTATAGAACAGCAGAATCTAACTTGTGTAACTTCACACACTTCTAAATGATTCAATTTTGAAAATGCACACATTTACGAAGAACCGAAGGGGTGACTTACAGATGACACTCAGCGTTTCACACTGGAGACGTCACTGAAATTGGGGTAATAACTTTACAGTGAACAGTTTAACAAACCTAGTCCTTCAAAAAATATACAGGCAAGAGGAGTTTCACTGCTTCTGATTACACAAATAAATTACATTCAAGTTGTTATAATTGAGTACAATAGCCCATTGCTTAGCT
Source organism: Tachyglossus aculeatus (assembly GCF_015852505.1). Classification (NCBI taxonomy): domain Eukaryota; kingdom Metazoa; phylum Chordata; class Mammalia; order Monotremata; family Tachyglossidae; genus Tachyglossus; species Tachyglossus aculeatus. Next base: position 39,558,348 of record NC_052072.1, read on the forward strand.
CTGAACCTCCTCTTTGCACATTCAAAGAATTGCCTTCCACAATTTCAATGGACCTTTGTGCTGACTAGTATTTAGCTAGTCTACTACACCTGCACAGGTGTCACTCCAAAGCATGGCCCCAACAACCGATCACCCCGCTACTGTTTATTTTTCATCTCTCCACTTTCTGCTATTATAAATATTCTTCATTATCCCTTGTTTCTAATTTGATTTTAAAACACTTTTTTGGGAACAAAGAAACTTAATCACGTTAATAAAATATCACTCGAAAAAGATGTCTACAAATGATACTGTTGGTTACGGAATGACGGAATAAGATACATTTTGACTCCCTGCCTCATTTTTAAGTAGCCAAGGTTTCTGAAGCAGTGTGGCTCAGTGCGAAGAGCACGGGCTTTGGAGTCGGAGGTCACGGGTTCGAATCCCGGCTCTGCCCCATATCTGCTGTGTGACCTTGGGCCAGTCACTTCACTTCTCTGAGCCTCAGTTACCTCATCTGCAAAATGGGGATTAAGACTGTGAGCCCCCCATGGGACAACCTGCTCTGCACACAGTAAGCGCTCAATAAATACGACTGATGATGAGGACAACCCGATCACTTTGTATCCTCCCCAGCGCGTAGAACAGTGCTTTGCACATAGTAAGTGCTTAACAAATGCCAACATTATTATTATTAAGTTAATAAAGACTGGGTTTCTTGCACAGGTGGTGTGGCTCTTTAATTTTTTTGTCCAAGCAAATCTGACTTTCTAAGTATTCGACTTACGGTTAAAGGCAGAATGAGAGTCATACTATCAAAACGAAAAATCTGTGCCTTTCTAATCACAAAGTCAATTGAGGGGGAGGGACAAAGTTCAGGGAGAATGGGACAGTAAAGAAAACACAGGGCAAGTCCCAACGGCACTGCCTATTCCCCACCGCCTTCTTCCAAGAGAAGCGAACTTTAAATTTCGCGAAACAATCCTCTGCTGCCTGGGAGATGCTCAGGCATCAAGCCGGGAAGAACAGCAAACAGAGGCAGGAGGCCTGGCATGCGGCTTCTCCGGCTCTTTAATCCTCCAAACCTTCTTATATAAAAGCCAGTTGTGGCCACCCGGTGTAGTGAGTCAGTAAAGAAAACCAACTACAGCTAGATGGGAAAAACACTGGATATTAACAAGTCCTCACTTACCTCCCCTTTAAATTACACAGTTTGCCACGAAAAAGCACATCAGATCAATCCAGGACAATGTTCATGACAGAAATAAGTATCACTGTACTCAATTCACTGCTAAATTGACAATAGCATTAAAATGCTAACCAAGTATGGATGTTGCCCACTGACTAGTGTGAACTGCGGCACAAATAATTCCCATACATAATGCTCATATCATTTAGAGTTTTTTCCTCGTCCCTCAAGGAAGGCATAAATTAAGTCAGAAGAGGTTCTTCTGAAAAATTAAAAAAGCTATTTTATACTTCAAATTCTGAGTATACTACTACTTTTAGGAAGTTCTAATCTGCCAAATAGGCACCCAGACTACAAAACAAGAGCAACAATATCAGACATGTTGGTTTTAAAACCGTATTTTACAAAGTCACGTAAATATAGTCATATTGCAACAATGCTTGGCAAAGTGGAAAAGTCAGCACGTAACTGACTGGTTGATTATGCTTCACTGCCAGATAAAAGTGAGGTGAATTAAATATAAATTGATTTACCTGAAAATTGCTTGAAATATATAGAACTAATATGATCTGTGAAAGCATTATTTATCTCTATTATATAAAGCAGGTAAGCTCTACTTGAGCAATTAAAATATATTTTAAAAGCAGCAAACGTGGTCTTTATGAGTTTTCGTCTTAGCATCTAGTAAAAGCAAAGAAAAAAGCCCTTACTTTTCCAAAGTAAAGCCTAAAAAAAGTGCTATCATATATCACTTTCCATTATCGTCATTGATAATTCTAATTTAAAACCCCGATTACTCTGTCTTCAAGGTCTGGGTTGCTTTTTTTTAATTTTACAGCTTCCAAGTTTTATAGGACACCTTTTTAGTGTTTGGCACATAGTCAGCCCTTAAGAAATACCATCATCATTATTATATAGTTACAAATACTTTAAAATGGACTGGACCTTTTCCTTATGAATAATGTGATGTAGAAATATATCCACAGACTGAAATAATAATAAAAATGATAACAATAATAATGATGTCCTTTGTTAAGCGCTTACTTTGTGCCAAGGACTGTTCGAAGCGCTGGGGTAATTATTATTATTAATAATAATAATGGTATTCGTTAAGCACTTACTATGTGCGAAGCACTGCTCTAAGCACTGGGGTAAGATACAAGGTCATAAGGTTGTCCCACGTGGGGCTCACAGTCTTAATTCCCATATTACATATGAGGTAACTGAGGCACAGAGAAGTGAAGTGACTTGCCCAAAGTCACACAGCAGACAAGTGGCGGAGCCGGAATTAGAACCCATGACCTCTGACTCCCAAGCCTGTGCTCTTTCCACTAAGCCATGACACACTTCTGCCCACGATGAGCTCACAGTCTAGAGGGGTGAGAGAGACATCAATATAAACAGATAAATAAATTAGATATATACACGTGCTGTGGGGATGAGAGGGAGGATGAAATCGTACGAGTTTAACATAGTGAAATAACAAATTTTATTAAACAAGAGGCTGCAAACTTCACTAGCTGCTTATTCATTCATTCAATCGTATTTATTGAGTGCTTACTGTGTGCAGAGCACTGTACTAAGCGCTTGGTAAGTACAAGTTGTCAACATAGAGAGACGGTCCCTACACAACAACAGGCTCACAGTCTAGCAACTGGCATTATTTGAAACTCAACAAAGCGGGTTCACCATGCTACAGTCCTAAAACTCAACGCACTTGGCAACAACGCTTAACTCTAATAATAGTTGTTACGAGTGCCTAGATACCCTGCTTCACAGAAATGAGACAAGTTCCAACATGCTGATGGCATAAAAGAAATCGCTTTGATATACTGCTACACTTACAGGCAACTTAAAACATTAATAAGTTCTGGTTAGTAAATTGAAATGACAATTGATTTTAAATGAGTTCACGGCTTTCTCCAAGAAGAAGAGGGAAGATTTACAACGCAAACTTCAAAGAGTGCCCCCCCCGCAACAAAAATCTTTAAATGATCAATGCCTGTGCTTGCGATGAGGCCAAGCATTATTGGTTTAACAGAAAGAAAAAGAAAAATCAATTACCTACCTAAACGCATACCATGTTAAAAAGAAAATGAAATACACTTACTGAAATTCTCACCTATCTGTATGTCTTTGCATTGATGGAAATGAGATCATTTTAAAGTTTCTACTTAAGCTCGATCTATTGAAAGTATTTTCACCATTTGTATTCAGATGTTTCAATTATGAAACACAGAAATATGAAGTAAGGCAGGGGAATCCCAAGAATCCTGCTATTTCAATTACTTCGTCTGAAACACTGGGGAAAGACAGGTAACTGGCCTTCTAAGAGATTAATTTATTAATTCATTCAATCGTATTTATTGAGTGCTGGGAAAGTACAATTCGGCAACAAGAATTGTTGTTGGGTTGTTCTCTACCCAACAACGGGCTCACAGTCTGGAAGGGGGGAGACAGACAACAAAACAATATCAATAGCATCAATATATCAGGAGGGCTTAATTTACCCCAAATTCTTATGTATAAACGGCATTAGGCATTTCATTTTACATTAGTCATATAAGGTCACCATGAGGATTTCCTCAAAAATACTGTCATGAGATTTACCTTGCTAAAACACATTCTACCGTTACCATCCTGCCTTGACATCTTGCAAAAATTAAACAAATTCATGGGATAAAAATACCCTCTGAAGAGATAATTTTGCAGAACAATTAAATGTAGTTACCATCTTCATAGGTACTGGGTTGTGGTAGGAAATCAGTGAAGATAGATGATTTAGTGTTTTAAATTCTTGGCTTATAGAAAATAGACTTTAGACTGTGAGCTCGTTGGGGGCAGAGAACATGTTTACCAATACTGTTATGCTGAACTTTTCCAATAAGCAGCGTGGCTTAGAGGAAAAAGCACTGGCTTGGGAGTCTGGGGATGTGGATTTTAATCCGCCATTTGTCTGCTGTGTAACCTTTGGCATGCCACTTTACTTCTCTGTGCCTCAGTTACCTCATCTGTCAAATGGGGATTAAGACTGCGAGTCCCATGTAGGACGTGATTACCCTGCATCTACTGTGAGCCCACTGTTGGGCAGGGACTGTCTCTATATGTTGCCAATTTGTACTTTAGCGATGTTTTGAGTGTTGAACCGACAGGATTTAGTGATAGATTGAATATGTGGTTGAATGAAAGAGACGATTCAAAGATATTTTGTTGCCAATTTGTACTTTAGCGATGTTTTGAGTGTTGAACCGACAGGATTTAGTGATAGATTGAATATGTGGTTGAATGAAAGAGACGATTCAAAGATATTTTGTTGCCAATTTGTACTTTAGCGATGTTTTGAGTGCTGAACCGACAGGATTTAGTGATAGATTGAATATATGGTTGAATGAAAGAGACGATTCAAAGATAATGCCAATATTATGGGCTTCTGAGACAGGAAGGGTGGTGGGTGGTGCTGTCTACAGTGAAGGAAAATCAGTGGGACTATAAGGTTTGGGTGGGAAGAAAAATGAGTTCTGTTTTGTACACGTTCAGTTTAGGTTATCCAAGCAGAGATGTTTTGAAGGCAGGAGGAAATACGAGACTACAGACCAGGGGAGAGAGAGAGAGAGATATGGGCTGGAGCTGTACATATATGTTGCCAACTTGTACTTCCCAAGCGCTTAGTACAGTGCTCTGCACATAGTAAGCGCTCAATAAATACTATTGATGATCTACTCTAGTGCTTAGAACAGTGCTTGGCACATAGTAATCACTTAGTAAATACCATAATAATTACAGTGCTCTGCACACAGGAAACACTCACTAGATAAAATTTATTTATAAAACCAATTGCAAAGAGTTTCTGCTTGCTGTGGAAGTGGAAAGGCAACCACTGGAGGCTCTTGAGGAGTGGGGAAATATTGACTGAACAGTTTTTTGTTTTTGTTTTTTTTCCGCCCCAGAAAAATGATCCAGGCAGCAGAGTAAAGTATGGACTGGAGTGTGGAGAGACAAGAGGCAGGGAGATCAGCAGAGGCTGATGCAGTAGTCAAGGTGGAAGAGGATAAGTGCTTGGGTCAACACGGCAGCAGTTTGAATATGGATAATTTCCAAATCAATCAACTGTATTTACTGAGTGCTTACTGTTTGCAGAGCACTGTACTAAGCGCTTGGGAAGTACAAGTTGGCAACATATATGTACACCTCCAGCCCATATCTCTCTCTCTCCCCCCCGGTCTGTAGTCTCGTATTTCCTCCTGCCTTCAAAACATCTCTACTTAGATAAGCCAGACTGAACATGTACAAAACAGAACTCATTTTTCTTCCCACCCAAACCTTATAGTCCCACTGATTTTCCTTCACTGTAGACAGCACCACCTTCCTGTCTCAGAAGCCCATAATATTGGCATTATCTTTGAATCGTCTCTTTCATTCAACCACATATTCAATCTATCCCTAAATCCTGTCGGTTCAACACTCAAAACATCGCTAAAATCGGCCCTTTCCTCTCCATCCTTCTACCACGTTAATCCAAGCACTTATCCTCTCCTGCCTTGACTACTGTGTCAGCCTTCTTGCAGACCTCCCTGTCTCCAGTCTCTCTCCATTCCAGTTCCTACTTTAAGGGTCTGGGCTCTAATCCCGGCTCTGCCACTTGTCTGCTCTGTGACCCTGGGCAAGACACTTTACTTCTCTGTGCCTCAGTTACCTCACCTATAAAATGGGGAGTAAAAATATGAGCCCCACGTGGGACATGGCCTTTGTCCAACCTGATTAGTTTGTATCTACTCCAGTACTTAGTACAGCGCCTGGAACATAGCAAACGCTTAACAGATACTATTAAAAAAAAAAAAGAAAGCAAAAACAGCTACTCACTAAGATCTTCAGCCAGCTGGACTCTTTTCCCAGTTAGTAATTTAACCTTCTTTTCACAGTCTTCAGCAAAATCCTCCAGGACTTCTTTTACATTCTTCTCTAATCGTCTTACTGTTAACATGAAAGAAAGATGTAAGGAACATACTCCGTATCTTTAAAAGTAGAGGAAGTAGAAAATGAATCACGTTACAGTAAGAAATTGCTTTTTTTCTTAATGTTGCATTCAGTTTCATGCTTAACTGTAACATGTCCTGCAGTTAATGGCCTGCCAACTTTTCAAGCTTTTCCAGTTTTTCCGAGACCGAAGTAAAAGTACAATGAAAGAATCCGGAAGGAAACATGAATTACAGTAGGCCAATTTCCAAGGGTGAGATATGGTTTTTACCTTCTGTATTGGTAAGTTGCTGCCTCAGTGTGTTTGCCGTAATTGCCAGCATTCGTTGTATTCGCCAAAACAGGACAACATCATTGCACTCTAACTGAAACGGTCCAAAATGTTTTTTAATTATTACTCAGTACTTGTCACAAAACCAAGCAGTTCAAAAATGTCAACAGTGAATCATTTTAGATAACGCAGCACTTAGTATAGTATCTGCCACACAGTAAATGCTTATTAAATACCATTACAAATAGCTACAAAATTACAGGTGTCTATGTCTATGAAAATATGCCAGTTCTTTAACTGACTTCTAAGGACACACTCTCTCAGCATCTATCAAGGAAAGATACTATATGAACAGTCCAGAACTAGTGATAAGGGAGTTCACCAGTGTAATAAAAAAAAGGTGCTTATGACAAACATTTTCAATCAATCGTATTTATTGAGCATTTACTGTGTGCAGAGCACTGTACTAAGCGCTTAATTTTCACTGATAGACAAGTACATAGCACATGCTCTGAGACTGTGAGCCCCACGTGGGACAACCTGACTACCCTGTTTAACCCCAGCTCTTAGTACAGTGCTTGGTACATAGTAAGTGCTTTATAAATACTATCATTATTATTATTATTATAAACAGATAAAACGTCCACCTTGTTTCTGAGGGACCGGCATTCAAATGTTTCTCTTTGAAAGACTCCATCACTTTACACAATTAGTTGAAACGAATTAAATTACACCAATAAGACGGTTGCTTAACAAAATCAATTCAAAATGAGATCTGAAACAGCTCCTGCGTACGCCAAGAGATGGTTATACGGTGCCTGAGGACCTCTTGTGATCACTTGGCAAAAATGAAACTCTTTAAAGAAATTCACGCAGAAGGATTTGTTAACCACATCAAAAGAACTTATTATGTGCACGTGAGCAGAGCACGGCAGTGATCTTTTAGACTGTGAGCCCACTGTTGGGTAGGGACTGTCTCTGTATGTTGCCAACTTGTACTGCCCAAGTGCTTAGTACAGTGCTCTGCACATAGTAAGCGCTCAATAAATACGATTGATGATGAAGATCACCACAGAATTAGTAGACACGATGCCTGACTCCAAGGAATTTACACTCTACTTGGGGTGACAGACATTTAGGTAGATCACGCGTAGGAAGAAGCACTGCATAGTGGATAGAGCATGGCAGTGTGACTTAGTGGAAAGAGCACGGGCCCTCTGCCTTGCAAGGCCATGCAATATGGTCAGGAAGGTTTGGTCCTCAGCGTTGAAGACAGCTAGAAGACCAAAGAGGGACACGACAGAACACAGTCCATTGGATTTGGTGAGAGGGGGGTTATTGGTAACCGCTGAGAGAGACTGAAGGCATAGAAGTCAGACTGTACAGATTCAAGAAGGGAGTTGGAGGAGAGGAAGTGGAAGCAGTGAGTATATTCAACCACTTGGAGAGGAACAGAGGAGGGAGATGGGATATAACAGGATGGTGCTCTGTTACAACTTCTGTGCTCTGTTAAAACTTCTTTAAGTAAGTTTTTAGGCCAGGGGAAATATTGATGGGTTGGAATGCAACAGAGAAGGCGTCATCAGAGAGTGAGCAGTTGAAGATGGCATTTCGGGAGAGAAAGGTGAAAGTAATTTTTGAATGTGAGAAGGGGGTGAGTTTGGAGACCCAGGAAGTGGATTTGGAGAGCTGCGGGGTGATCTTGAACACTGACTGAGAAAGACGAGGCTAGATGTGGAAGTGGGAGGGATATTTTAGGTGTGAGAGGTGAGGAGGTGCATGGGAACTGATGAGGAAAAAATAGCATTGCTGGGAAGAAGGTAATTAAATCATCATCATCATCATCATCAATCGTATTTATTGAGCGCTTACTATGTGCAGAGCACTGTACTAAGTGCTTGGGAAGTACAAATTGGCAACATATAGAGACAGTCCCTACCGAACAGTGGGCTCACAGTCTAAAAGGGGGAGACAGAGAACAAACCAAACATACTAACAAAATAAAATAAATAGAATAGATATGTACAAATAAAATAAATAAATAAATAGAGTAATAAATATGTACAAACATATATACATATATACAAGTGCTGTGGGGAAGGGAAGGAGGTAAGATGGGGGGGATGGAGAGAGGGACGAGGGGGAGAGGAAGGAAGGGGCTCAGTGTGGGAAGGCCTCCTGGAGGAGGTGAGCTCTCAGCAGGGCCTTGAAGGGAGGAAGAGAGCTAGCTTGGCGGATGGGCAGAGGGAGGGCATTCCAGGCCCGGGGGAGGACGTGGGCCGGGGGTCGATGGCGGGACAGGCGAGAGCGAGGTACGGTGAGGAGATTAGCGGCGGAGGAGCGGAGGGTGCGGGCTGGGCTGGAGAAGGAGAGAAGGGAGGTGAGGTAGGAGGGGGCGAGGGGATGGACAGCCTTGAAGCCCAGGGTGAGGAGTTTCTGCCTGATGCGCAGATTGATTGGTAGCCACTGGAGATCAGATCCATTCTTAATTCTGAAAATATAGGTTTTTACTCTGAGAATCCTACATCGACATTTTAAGACAGATGACCAAAGTTAATATTGTACACAGATACCGTTACCTATCTTTGAACAACTAAAACAGATTTTTTTCTAGCAAGTATTTAAGGGCTTAATACAGTGCTCTGCACACAGTAAGCGCTCAATCAATACGTCTGAATGAAGCATTTCTTCTTGTTCATTTTACCTCTGAGTCTACAAAATGCCTTTGGTAGTAATAAAATCCTCTTCGACACAGATTGCAGTGGCTAAGGGCAGTTTTCAAGAAATGTCTTCGGTAAACTTGGTGCCACGTATCTTTAATCTAAAAACAAGAGAGAGTTACTGGCAAAAGCACTCTAGAACCTACACTGCTTTTTGGAGACTTAACACCAGACCTGTTCATTTAAAGTAATGTGGTCACCATCCATTCACCCAAGTTTCTAATCTAAACAAATTACCCAAACTGAATCTGAAATATCTATTTTCTGAAGTTAAATAGTACATTACATGGAAGCTTCTATGTGCAGACAATCTCTTTTAAATAATAACACACCCAGTTTTTCCTACAGTGAGAGGACTGCATTCTCGTAAAACGTGATCTTAGGGAAAACACATATGCTCAGCTATTTTTTCTGACACTACAACCCAAAACAGGCTTGCACTGTCAAAACATTTCCTAATTTTCTAAGGGTCTGGCCAAAAGGAATAATGGATACATGTGCTTTGGCACTAACTGTGCCATAACTTTTATGTATGGATATTTCATACACTAGACAACTTATCCTTCAACATTCAAGATGCCTGTGCCACAGTTACGTGAAACTACCTTAAAAACTTGTCACTAATATCAACCCGGTACAAAAAAATTGTTTAAATGCTTCAAAGGAAAAATGATTGTAAAAGAATACAAAAGTTGATTTTTTGTAAAGTACTTTGAAAGTCTCAGATGCAAGGAGACACATGATGATGATGGAGTCTCCAGTAATAATAATAATGTTAAGCGCTTACTATGTGCCAACCACTGTTCTAAGCAATGGCGGGGATACAGAGTAATCAGGTTGTCCCACATGGGGATCACACTTTTAATCCCCATTTTACAAACGAGGGAACTGAGGCACAGAGAATTTAAGTGACTTGCCTAAGGTCATACAGCAGACAAGTGGTGGAGCCGGGATTAGAACCCATTGTACATAGCTATTCTATTTATTTTATTTTGTTAGTATGTTTGGTTTTGTTCTCTGTCTCCCCCTTTTAGACTGTGAGCCCACTGTTGGGTAGGGACTGTCTTTATATGTTGCCAATTTGTACTTCCCAAGCGCTTAGTACAGTGCTCTGCACATAGTAAGCGCTCAATAAATACGATTGATGATGATGATGATGATCTGACTCCCAAGCCTGTGCTCTTTCCACTAAGCCACGCTGTTTCTCAGTAGAAAACGGATAAACCACAGTCCTGAGACTTCAAGACTGAGAACCCAAACAAATTGATTTTCGTGTTTTTGTTTGATTTTTCAGGTACACTTTCCCTCTCTCTCCCCTCCTTCTCTACTCTTGCCGGGGCATAGGGGCCCCACTTAAGACAGTGACTGTGTCCAACTTTATTTGCTTGGATCCACTCCAGTGCTTTGTACAGCGCCCGGCACGTGGTAAGTGCTTAACAAATATCATCCTCATCATATGTGAGTATTCTCATTCCTCTGATTAACACAGAAGGAAAATTTTAAGTTTTTGCTATGTTTAAGAAATTATTAAGTGATGTATTATTCCTCTGTTCCCCCAAACAACACGATGCCTGGTGTAGATGAGGAACTGAAGCCCTCATAAGAACCAGGGGGTTTGTTTAAATGCCTATCTAACCATGAGTTTTGGATTCATCGATTCCGAGTTTGCCGCTTCCCTGACGAGCTACACAGTGCCGCTCCCTCTGCTTTCATCCCCAGCCTGGATAGAAAATAATACATTTTGTCCATAAATATAATATATATGGTTTTCAAGGAGGAAAATCAACTTTGAAGGTGTACTTCTTAAACCATCTCTGTTTCAGTAGTTAAATTGAACCACATTATCAGCGTGGCTCAGTGGAAAGAGCACGGGCTTTGGAGTCAGAGGTCATGGGTTCAAATCCCGGCTCCGCCAACTGTCAGCTGTGTGACTTTGGGCAAGTCACTTAACTTCTCTGGGCCTCAGTTACCTCATCTGTAAAATGGGGATTAAGACTGTGAGCCCCCTATGGGACAACCTGATCATCTTGTAACCTCCCCAGCGCTTAGAACAGTGCTTTGCACATAGTAAGCATTAATAAATGCCATTATTATTATTATAGAACTGATAACACTGTACACTTCAAAGACTTGGTTCTCGACTAAGATATACTCAGATTATAAATGATAAATCAAGCATGTTATTATGCGAATATTACCAAACATGGATCCACTGCCACTCCTCGAGCTTCAAGGTTTTTTCTGACGGTTGTTATTTCATCGCTTGCAAGATATGCTGGATGTTCTTCATTACATTTCAGCATCTTCTCCAATTCATTTTTGGTTTCATTGCGAATACTCTACAAAATTGCATATAAGAAGAGTTCAGATTTCAGGGGAGCTATTCTTTATTTTGTGGTGCTTTTTCCTGGTCAGTAAATGAATGTGAAGGCACTAAAGTGAACATAGCTATTCACAGCATAGTTAGGTGGCTGGATAAAGACGTGTAATTCTAAAGTAGAAGCTTTACTTTTGATAATTTCCTTATTCCAAAATAGAATGCTGAATTCGATATTCCCTAGTTCCAATACAAGCACTTTGGAGAACAAAAATCATTCTTTCAGGCCTTCAGATTCTGAGTTTAGTGGGTTGATCTTCTGTTCAAACAAACGACTATTAGAGGCTAGAAATGCTTAACAATTAAGGTTACTAGAAGGCTCTCGGCCACTAGAATGCATTCCATTGTGGCTAGGAATAAAGAATTTAAAGAATTTAGGACCGATTAAATTACAACTGAGATGTCCAAATCTTTATTTAAAGGCTTCTTTAAAATGCACATTGAACTTGGAAACATATTTTATTTACTTTCAGCCCATTTCCTCTAGGATTAGTAGGAATACCATTTTTTGAGAGCCCACTAAGTATAGTGTGCATATGGGGAAGTACAAAACACAGTGGAGTTACATTCCCTATTGACAAGGATCTTAAACTCTAGTTTAGAATCTATCTACAGCAGATTTTAGAATTTCCTGTTAATAGACTGAACTCTTCTTTTTTGTCGAAGTGATAACTTACTTCACTACTGAACACCAAAATTCGAGCCAGAAATTAAAATTTCTGAGCTGTGTGGAGGTGGATGGGCAAGCACTGGAATTTTCTGAGGAGTGCGGTGATGTGTACTGAAGACTGTAAGCCTGTTGTGGGCAGGGATTTCTCTCTATTATTGTATTGTACTTTCCAAGCGCTTAGTATAGTTTCCTGCACAAAGTAAGTGCTCAATAAATACAAATCTGAGCAGCAGAGTGAAGGATGGACTGAAGCAGGGAGAGACAGGAGGCGGGGAGGTCAGCAAGGAGGCTGATGCGGTAATCCAGGTGGGATACTGAGTGATTGTATTAATGGGGTAGCAGTTCGGATGGAGAGGAAAGGGCAGGTTTTAGTGATGTTGTGAAGGTGGGATCGACAGGATTTAGTGAGGGACTGAATATGCGGGTTGAATGACAGAGTGGAGTCAAGGATAATCCAAGTTTATGGGCTTGTGGGACAGGAAGGATAGTGGTGCCGTCTACAGTGATGGGAAAGTTAGGGGGAGGACCGGGTTTGGATGGGAAGATGAGGAACGCTGTTTTGGAAACGTTAAGTTTGAGGTGCCGGGAGGATGTCCAAGTAGTGATGTCCTGAAGTCAGGATGAGATGCAAGATTGGAGAGAGGGAGAGAGGTCAGGGCTGGAGATAAAGATTTGGGTAGTATCATTCGCACAGAGGTGGTAGTTGAAGCCTTGGGAGCAAATGAGTTCTCCAAGGGAGTGGGTGTAGATGGAGAATAGAAAGGGACCCAGAACTGAGCCCTGAGGGACCCCTACAGTTACGGGGTGGGAGGCAGAAGAGGAGCCCACAAAGGAGACTGAGAACGAACGGCCAAAGAGATAAGAGGAGAACCAGGAGAGGCCAGAGTCAGTGAAGTCAAGGTTGGATAACATTTCCAGGAGAAGGGGGTGGTCCACAGTGTCGAAGGCAGCTGAGAGGTAGAGGAGGATTAGGATGGAGTAGAGGCTGTTGGGTTTGGCAAGAAGGAGATCATTGGCGACCTTTGAGAGGGCAGGTTCTGTGGAGTGAAGGGGATGGAAACCAGACTGGAGGGGTTCAATGACAGAAATGGAGGAGAGGAATTGGAGACAGCGGGTAACAGATGACTCGCTCAAGGAGTTCGGAGAGGAATGATTAGGAGGGAGATGGGGTAATAACTGGAGGGAGTCGTGGGGTCAAGGGAGGGTTTTCTTAAGGTAGGGGAAAAGTGGGTATGTTTGAAAGCAGTGAGGAAGAAGCCATCGGAGAGTGAATGGTTGAAGATGGCTGCTAGGGAGGGAAGAAGGGAAGGGGCGAGAGTTTTGATAAGATGTGAAGGAATGGGGCAGATGCGCAGGTGGAGTGGGTGACTTTTGAGAGGAGATGGGTGATGTCCTCTGGAGATACTGCTGGGAATGACGAGAAAGTTGAAGAGGGAGCTAGAAGGGGGAGGGACTGAGGAGTGGCAGGGATGATTTCAGAGAGCTCACACCTGATAATAAAGTAGGCGGCTGAGTCATTGCGGGCAAGGGATGGAGGAGATGCGGGGGCAGGGGGCCTGAGTTGGGAATTAAAAGTCTGGAACAACTGGTGAGGGTGACGGGCATGGGTGTAAATAAGGGTCATCTTCTACAGTAAATTAGGATTTTGAAAAAATGGTCACTGATCATGAAACGATCAACTGTGTTAGCTTTTACCTGTTCTTGGGTACGACAATCCCAATATAACCACCTCTTCTTCCAATCTGGGCCTACCATGCTTTCGATTACAGATTCAGCTGGGAAAGAGAAACATGTTTCATTCCTCCAGATAATACAGCATTTCTGTGTAGCCTCAAAGCAGTTATGATATAATTAGAAGCATATATCTGATCCTCACACTCTGAAAAACTCTACATCGTTTTAAAGAAATAAACTGTAACGTACGATGTTTCCACAGCACGTTGATAAAAGCTAAAAAATTCATTTATAAACTTTTCGTACAAATGGGTTTCGAACTCATCAAACACATGCAATCTATTTTTATACTTATAAGTAGTTAAGTTCTAGAGAGGGATGGAAAATTTTTAAAGAGCCAGCCCAAAGCACAGGCCACATTTTATACTTAGTTAAATATTATTAGAAAATTATTTACCTTCTATTAAAAGAGACAGTGTCTATATTCATGACCTAGTTTATAAAGCACGGGCCCCGGAGTCAGAAGGACCTGGGTTCTAATCCCGACTCAGCCACTTATTTGTGACTGTGGGCTCTGTGGGTTGTGAACACACCAGCTTTTACACGTGGCAATTACTCGCGATCTACACCCCACCCAGGCCCCGACTCACTGTCCTTAAGACGACATCGGAGAGCCTCTTCCATAAAATAAATAGCTGCGTCCCACTGCTGCTTATCAGTTATCGACCGATCTTCTAAAGCATTGTGTTGGATCACTCTCTGAAACGGCAGGTACGGAAGAGGCTCATTAGTGGTGCACTTTCATTTTAGAAACTCCCTAACAATGAGTAGGAATCATTCAGACTCCAACTAGTAAATTTACTACTCTATTTTATTAATGATGTGCATATAGCTATAATTCTATTTATTCTGATGGTTTTGACACCTGTCTACATGTTTTGTTTTGTTGTCTGTCTTCCCCCTTCTAGACTGTGAGCCCGTTGTTGGGTGCGGGCTGTCTCTATATGTTGCCGGCCTGTACTTCCCAAGCGCTTAGTACAGTGCTCTGCATACAGTAAGCGCTCAATAAATATGATTGAATGAATGAACGAATAGTGGGTGGATTATTGGAACAGCTCTTCCTCTTGCTCTTGTGACCTCTTGTGAGGCCAGTGGTGGTCTAGAGGTAAAGGTGACAGCCTTTGAAGGCCGGAGGCCTGGGTTCTAATCCCCTCGCTGCTTTGAGAATTAAAAAAAGTTGAAAATACACTGGCAGGTTTAAAATAAATCAATTAGGAGTACTGTGATAAAATTTTCCCCTTGTCCCCCTCTCCATCCCCCCATCTTACCTCCTTCCTTTCCCCACAGCACCTGTATGTATGTATATATGTTTGCACATATTTATTACTCAATTTATTTATTTATTCTTTTTTACTTGTACATATCTATTCTATTTACTTTATTTTGTTAGTATGTTTGGTTTTGTTCTCTGTCTCCCCCTTTTAGACTGCGAGCCCACTGTTGGGTAGGGACTGTCTCTATATGTTGCCAACTTGTACTTCCCAAGTGCTTAGTCCAGTGCTCTGCACACAGTAAGCGCTCAATAAATACGATTGATCGATTGATTGCTCCTTGCAGACCCCCATTTCACCATTTTGCAGAGGAGAGGAGGTCAAGGAAAGATGTGAATCCAATTACTTTTCCTTCCTGCTAGCAGCTTAGAACGTGTCTTTGGGAAAACGGCAAAATTAACGGGTAAAATACAATTTGGAGATTATTTGTTAATTGCACTAATTTAGCATGGAAAATCGCCAGTTTGGTCTATTTTTGCTCCGATATATCCAGAATTCTGTTTGGATAACATAACAAATGGTCATATGCTCACACCTGTGCTTATTTACCTAAATTGAGGGGTAGGAATTGAACATTTCACTACGGGAATGCCAATTGAGCTTAGCAATGAATTTCACATGCTAGTGGAGGCAGAGCCTGTGTTGCCTGTCTATATCCCAATTTTCATTCCCATGTTCCTTTCACCTTCTACTCGGTTGAAAATAAATGCAATCTACTATTATATTTTCAGAGGTCAAATTTGGAAGACAATTTGGAATCCTGTTCAGGAATTGTGAAAAATCATGAGTTCTATTCAGCAATAGTAGATACCATACAAAATAAGTGCACCCAGGAAAACACTGAATTATAAACAAAAACCCTCCCAGGCCCAGAGCGCTTTATGTACATATCTGTAATTTATTTATTTATATTGTCTGTCTTCTCCTCTGGACTGTAAGCTTGTTGTGGGCAGGGAATGTGTCCTTTTATTGTTATACTGTACTATCCCAAGCGTTTAGTACAGTGCTCTACATACAGTGAGCGCTCAATAAATAAGACAGAACACGAACAAACAACATAGGGCAGAGTATGCTTCTATCTGCCCTTTTTATATGGCAATAACAATCCAATACTCGATTTGGAATATCTCAGATTTAACTCTTTTATAGTCAAGATGCAAATGAAACACATCACACTCAACTATCCTTGTTTTCAAATGATAGAAAAAAAAGGCATTCTTCAAGGCTGCTTTAATTCACATTTCCATTACCGTCAACCATTTGAATTTGCCTTAAGAAACAGATGTTAGAGGCATTTTTGTGGAATGGCAGGGATCCCGCCCAGTTCCACTTTTCCCGAGTACTGAAGCAATTTGAAAAAAGGCAGGAGGATAAAGGACAGAACACAGTATGAGGTCTTCATCATTTACAATTATAAAACTAAGGGGTTGATATGAGAAAGTGTCAGTGGACCGTAAAATTCAAAAAAGCATTCAAAAACAAACAAAATAGGATGCAAGGCCAAGCCAAACTATACCAAGCTGTCCTCCGCTCTTTCATTCCACTTATGACGCTTAATACTTTCTTCTTTAACGGCTTGTTTCAGCTTGTCGAATATATCATCGTGCTCTTTCCCTTTTGGTTCAGTCATGAAGCGCGAGAATTCTTCCTGGAGGGTCTCCCAAGCAACCTAGAATCATTTAAAGGAAATGCTATTTATGCCTATTTCGACTTAGTAAATGCAACATGCAAAATAGCACATTCAGAGATGGTACATTCAGTTCCTCAATAACACAGACATATGCACTCGGGTCTGTCCCTTCTACTGCTTGAGCATTTTGCTACTTGCCCCAGGCAGGCCCCTAGCATTAGAGAAGCAGCGTGGCTCAGCGGGCTTGGGAGCCAGAGGTCATGGGTTCGAATCCCGGCTCCGCCATTTGTCAGCTGTGTGACCTTGGGCAAGTCACTTAACTTCTCTGAGCCTCGGTTCCCTCATCTGTAGAATGGGGATTAAGACTGTGAGCCCCACGTGGGACAACCTGATCACATTGTATCCCCCCCAGTGCTTAGAACAGTGCTTCGCACATAGTAAGCGCTTAACAAATGCCATCATTATTATTATTATTTACATACATATCCTTACATTCTGCCACTCCTCCAATCTGCAACTTATCACTGCGGGCAGGGACTCTGTCTACCAACTCTGTTCCACTGTACTCTCCGAAGCGCTTAGCACAATGCTCGGCACACAATTAAGTGCTCAACAAATATAACTGATATGTTGATTTCTTTGTCCGTCTCCCCCACTAGACTGTAAGCTTCTAGGGGGCAGGGATCATGTCTATGAATTCTACTGTAGTGTACTTTCCCAAGAGCTTGGGTTCAGTGCTCTAAACACAAGGCAAGCTTTCAATAAATACCAAGGATCGACTGATTCACCTGTTTTGGAACGACTGCTGTTGGATTATGATTTCTTCACATTGTCAAGCTACCCGAATTGAATGCAATGCACTGGTGGATTAAATGGCTGTATTCAAGCAGTCAAGTTACATCTACTGGAGCGGTAAAGAATTGAATTTCTTCCCCCATTATAGGAAGCCGATTGGTAAATCATTGCTAAATCTGTTGGTCCGATCTATGGACTCCGTCAAAGGACAACTTTGGGTTTAGGCACTATTAAACCACTTAAGCTGCTGGTTTGGCCCATCCCTCTCACCCCTCCCTTTATCTCTAGGGCAGAGGAGAAGCCCAACGGGAGACCTTTGGCCTCTGTGGTAACTACCATCTCCAAAACTCACCGTCCAATGTGCCCCCCACCCACCTCATTTGGAAATTCCTCCGGGAAAGAAGTCTCCCTGAAGATTTATGGCCTTGGTAGTCAGCTGGTGCACAAACCGATCCTAAAAAAGGACATGGCTCAAACTAAGGATGAATGCATATACACTCAGTTCTGCCAGAACGAGGTTTTTCTGAGGTGTTTTGGTTAGAATGCATCCACAGGAGGAGGGACCATTCTTCCAACGTTGCCAGCCTATCTAGAGAGAGGGTAGCTGCGTGACAGAAGAAACGGCTGGAGCACACGTGGGTGCAATGCTGCTGAGTACGACGTGCGGTTTCGTTTACATAGTGTGCTGCAAAAATGCAAACTTCGCTTTGTAGGGGACCTAAATGGGTACTTTTGATACGTGTTTTTCATAACTGGCCTGTCTGCTGTAGCTGATCCAAAAGGGGCCACTAAAACCCAAAACAGGTTGTTGAATGGGTGCTTAGCACAAATGCTGGCCCCAATTAAGTGATATAAACAGAAATAATGAAGTGTATGTATCCTGATCGAGAGCTAGCGGTAGGGATGGGAACCAAAGAACAGATGCAGTACTTCCCGTTCCTTGATCTACCCTTTAGATTAAGATTTCCTTTCAGTCAGTAAAATGCCATCCTAACCTCCACGGCCTTAGTAGGAAGCTGTTTATCAGTCCATTGCTTAAGTTTAATGTCCACCGTTGTGTTGAAAGTCCCCGAATTCATCGTCTGTGCAGCTGGAAGGTAGATATTTTCGATAACGTGAGTCGATACCCTTTCCCACAACATTTGCTGAAGAATCTCTTCCCTGAAAAAAATAAAAGTTCCATTGATGTACTTCTCAACTACCACAATCTGCCTATTAAACTCTTTATTATAACTCCGATTTTAAATTGTGAAATAGAAAATTGGCCCAAATTGAACAACCTATCAAGTTACATTTATGACTTTTGGGCAAGGACTCAAGAAGGGAAATGAGACCAAAATTCATGATAAATTTTACGGCATATATTCACCTTGGCAGTCAAAACAAAATGCACAGGATTCTTTTATTAGATCTCTAATTAAGGAAAGACAGATTTTGATTATTAAAGAAAGAACACATTCTTGAAAGGCATTTGACTTCATTATCAAAGGAAATCTTCATTCATGGAAATTGATTTTAATATATGCTGAGACCAGAAAATAATGTCCACATGGTATTAAAAAGCATATTCTTTGAGTGTCACGCCTGAAATAAAGTCACCTTCATAACTCATAAATGCCCAAATTAATAAATACTAAAGCTCAGGAGCAGAAATTCATAGGCCCCAGCTTGCACCTAGAAATTGTGGATTTCAATTAATGACCGGATTCCAGAACAGAAGACCCAGGAATAAGTTCTGATAAACCCCCTAACAAGGTGAGATTTCTCTGATGGAAATGGAAATACTTTTGGTGGAACACAAAATCTAATTTCACCAATGATCTAGAAAGCAGTCAGCCAAGACTTTTTTCACACATTCCTTAGGAGGATGGGGAAAGGAGTTGGAAACATGATCTATGCTCAACAAATATTTCAAATTTCAAATTTTCCCTATAGGAAAATTTGAATGTCCAAAAAATGGGGGTGGCAAAAACAGTTCAAACATTCATTTATTTAAACAGTAACATATGACTCAACTAAAGCTTTCTGAGTCACGACTCTAAAGTGATATGCTTACATATTAAGTCTCCGCTAGCAGGATTTTTGCTTATTTTGAAGGAGGACAATAATGGCATTAGGGTGTTTTTTGGTACTTGTGTAATATTACATAAACTTGACTCCATAACCGGAAGCAGACTACCCAGGAATGAGAAGAATATATATTCCTGATAACTTACAGGGTAACAAGTTAAACAAATCACTCTATCCTCAGAAAATCGGACACAGTTACATTATTTAGGACAGAGAACCTAATGGACGAATGAAATGTACAAAGGTACTCACCAGTGCTTTGGTGTCACTTGGGTTAAACTGATAACTTCATCAAGTATTTCATTTTTAGCTTTTTCAAATAATTCATTCTAGACAATAGAGAATAATTTGATTAAAAACCGGTTTACCGGACCATAACTTTTGGAAAAGAGGAAGGGCCCCGTGTCAAGGAAGGGTCTGTGCCTAGGCTTTGGAGTATTTGAAAAATGCACATTAGCGCATTCTGCAACTACCACTGCAGCACCCACGTGAGCATTTGTGTTTAGTCAACCTCCCAAACCACATATCTTACAGGTTCCGTTACTTAAGCACTAATTCATTTAAACAGCTTCATTTCTGCCTCCAATCTGGCCATTATTTTTGTATCTGTCTTCCCTGCTCCTGGAGGCCAGGGTTCATGTTCATCTGTTGTACTTTCCCAAGCACGCACTACCATTCTCCACACGTTGTATGCACTGAATTAATATCTCTGACTGCCTGACGGTGCTTCTTCTATGTTCGCTTATTCTACAACATGACAGAGCTTTTAATAAAGCATCTTCACAAAAATATAAGTGAAATACAGTAGATGTTAATTGAACAGGCTTTACCCGATCGAGTTCCCGTAAACGGGGAAAATTGTTCTTCCACTCGGTCTCCAGGTTAAAACGGGTTGCTGAGAAGGAAAAAAATTAATGACTGGTAAGTGACTGATCCAAGTTTCTGAAAAATGTTTCACACCCACATGCACTGTATAGCTTTCCGCTCAGAGAGCGCAGTCTTTTTCAGGATTTCCTGGTGACCTACCATTGTCATGAAGGGCAAAAAAAAAATTCATACATTTGAAGGTTGATTAGTAATAGATCACAGCAGTTGTAAAGGTGAGTAAAACCTTAGGATTTCCACTAATTCTACTTCAATCCTCTAGAATTTCCTGATATTTCCACTGTTCCAATTTCTAATTTCAAATAAGTACAGGACTTTGACTTCTACAAAGGCATTCTCTCAGGAACTTTGCATTAAGCAGAAACTTGAGAGTGAATGATAAATCAGTTTCACCTTAGGATACCCAAACACATATATGCCCACACACAAATACAAGCATAAGTTGTCTTTGTGGAAAGAGCGTGAAAACGGAGTTCAGAGATCTGGACTCTACCCCTGGTTCTGTCATTTCCCTATTGTATGACCTTCAGCAAGTCAGCTAACTTTTCTGTCACAGTCTCTTCACCTGGATAATGGAAAAAAGAAATACCTGTTCTCTCTCCCTCAGACTGAATCCCACGTGGGCCAGAAATTGTGTCCTATCTGATTACCGTGTACGTACCCTGCGCCTAGCACATACTAACTCCTTAAAACCATCATTACTAATTTAAACAACCAACAAGACAGTAATTTTGACTTGAACTCAAACTGGAAATGCCCCAACTTTTTCAATTACTTATTTCTTCATTAATTCAAGCATCAAATTTTGGCACACTTCACATCCAAAGTTAAAAGCAGCATAGAGAAAATAACTACTAACAAAGCAATGATAATCATGATAGAGCAGAGATTATTATTTGAGATGAAGCAGCTCTTGCAAATATTTAAAATATCTTAACCTTTAAAAGCATCAGCCTGTTGTTCCACTGATTCTCGCACCATTTTCCAAAAGCAGTCGGACACAGCAAGACTGAGATTTTTTGTTGTCACTTGGTGTGCCTTGAGCATACATGTCCTATAAGAAAGTACCAAAAATCAAATGGGCTATTATTTTGGCCTTCCCATAGCACAAGCAATGAACTATCATTCTGAAAGTAGAGAAGCTTGTCATTGTAAACATATTCTTCTCCCTTTCTAATTAGGGAAGTCTGAATGGAAGGAAGTGCATTTGGGCGATGAACAGGAACTTGAAAAGATATTTTTGAAAATCTGTACAACGTGAAGTATCTCTCTGGTGAAAGCATTTTTTGTCCCCATGGAGGGGAAAAGTTGCCTGGCAACCTGCTAGACGACAGAATAGCCACAACTTTGCCGGTAGCCCCCTGATCTAGCACGCCATGAAGATTTCTGTTCTGCTCTAGGGATATATAAGATGACTTTATGGCAGTTTACATCTTTAGTAATAGCTTTAATTGTCTACTTGATATTCCCTTCACCCACTGGAAATAGCTCTAAGGCCACCACTGATCTCTTTCATTGGCCTCTACTCCATCCTATCCTCCTTGACTTTCCTGTTGCCTTCAACACTGTGGATCACCCCTTCTCCTGGAAATATTAACTAATTATGGCTTCACCACCTGTATCCACTGCTTCTCCTCCTATATCTCTCTGACTGCTTAGTCTCCGTCTCTTATTCTCCTCCTCTGCCTTCTGTAGAGGTGCCTCTAGGTTCAGTTCTGGGTGCCCTTCTACTTTCCCTCTTCACCCCCTGCCTCAGAGAACTCACTAGTTGCCATGGCTTTAGCTATAATCTCTTGGGAGATGATTCCCAAATCTTCCTCTCCAGCCCTGAATTCTCTCCTGCTCCCCAGTCTCGCATTTACTTCTGTCTTCAGGACATCTCTATTTGGATGTCCTGCTGAAAACTCTTACGTGTCCAAAACAGGACTCCTAATCTTCCCACTCTAGTCCTGTCCTCCCCATGACTTACTAATCACTGTAGGCAATATCACCATCCTCCCCATCTCATAAGCCATGATCTTGGCATTATACTCAACTCACCTCTCTCACTCAACCTGCACATTCAATCTGTCACAAAATCCTGTCTGTTCTACCTTCAAATCTGTAGAATCTGCCATATCCTCTCCATCCAAACTGCAACAACACTGATACAAGAACTTTTTTCCTGTCTTGACCTGCTTTAACAGCTTCCTCTGACTTGCCTGCCTCCTGTTTCTCCCCTCACGAATCCATACTTCTGCTGCCCAGATCATTTTTTCAAAAAAACAGTTCAGCCTATACCTCTTCACTCCTCCCAAACCTCCAATGTTTGCCCATCCACCTCTATATCACACAGCAACTCCTCCCTATTGCCTTTAAGGCATTCAGCTCTGCCTTCCTATCTTATCTACTTCAACCCAATCCTGCACTCCATTCTTCTACTGTCAACCTGCTCCCTGAACCTCAAGCTTATCTACCCAACCATTCTAATTAATTAATGATGGCATTAGTTGAGCACTTACTATGTGCTAAGCACTATTCTAATTCTACCCATTTCTCCCTCCTTCCCCCTTCACATCTGACTGTTCACCACTCTCCCCACCTTCAAAACCCTCCTAAAATCACATCTCCTCCAAGAGGCCTTTTCTAAGCTCTTTCCCCATCCACCCCCGCTCTGCATGGACTATGCTCAGGCCCTCTAAGGCTCACCTCAACCCCACACCACTTTAAATATCTCTCTATGCTATTGTACTCTCCTAAGCACTAAATAAATACCACTGAATGTTTCCCCTATCATCGCCACCATCATCGGTGGTATTTATTGAGCGCTTACTGTGTGCAAAGCACTGTATTAAATGCTGTCTGTAATTTATCTTAATGCCGGTCTCCCGGTACATAGGCTCTAAGCTTTCTGTGGCAGAGAGAACTCTACTGTGCTTTCCCAAGCATGGCTCAGTGGAAAGAGCACGGCCTTGGGAGTCAGAGGTCATGGGTTCAAATCCCAGCTCTGCCGCTTGTCAGCTGTGTGACTTTGGGCAACTCACTTCACTTCTCTGTGCCTCAGTTACCTCATCTTTAAAATGGGGATTAAGATTGTGAGCCCCACATGGGACAACCTGATCACCATGTATCCTCCCCAGCGCTCTGCACATAGTAAGCACTTAACAAATACCAAAATTATTATTATTATTATTTATTATGGTGCTCTGCATACAGTATAGGATCGAAAAATATCACTGACTGAGGCACTGTACTCTACTAGGCACTAGGGTCATAAACATCGAGCAGTGAAGGTTTATTAGAGGAGCTGGGATATTTCCAGGGCACAATTAGGCACTTACTTTAAGAGTTTAGAATTCTGGAAAAACTCCTCTTCATAGTCTTTGATAGACTCGATACTTTCACTGCTACTACCTACAAGAAAATAATAATACAAGAACTCCAATAAGAAAACGCTTCTTATGAGTTGAGGGTATCTAAAGACAGTGATGAGCTTCATTTACCTTTTCCTGTGACAACTGCAAAATAGCCTAAAGCTTTCATTGGGAAGAGTTTTCCTTCAATTATTTGTTGAATCTATAAAAATAAGTTGAGACAGCAATTTTGAAATCTAGGGTTAAGGGGAATGGGATTTTACTTTAATACGATTTTGGATTAAGCATACTTGGCATCCTTCTGAACTAGTGCATTTTGTTATCTGAGCCTGCAAATCTCTTTTTGAAGAACTAGTTTTCCAAACCTTCTCTGCCATGAAGGCATCTTTCCTACTGTTCCCCTATTGAAATTTGCTTTCTTCAAGTGAATTTATTGGCTCTTTCTGATTTACTCCTTTCTCCCACTATAACTTGACTAGAATAATTATGTAATGAGTCTCCTCTCAAGATATCCATTTCCTTTTAGACCTTCAAATAATTCCTCCAGGTTAGTACAGATCAAAAAGATCAAGTTAATAATGCCACAGTGCAGCAAATGTTCCTTATCTACATATATAAGTCATTAAATCTGGTTTGCATTCTTCAAGCTCCAGCACACAATTATCCATAACCACGAGATGGCTTATCTACAAACTTCATAATCTGCTTCTAGAAATTTTTCACTGTCAACCAGATAAACCCACTCCTCAAAAAATCCATCAAAGTCTGAAGCAAGCTTTACACCTACATCTGGCATCCAAGGTCACCAAACACCCCTGAGCAATTACAAGTTTCTTTTTAAAATAAAGGGAAATTATTCACTACCAAGTAAAGTCATTTTAGCTACACTACTTAGCTGGACATATGTAATTTGCTAAAAATACCCAACAGATAATTTTAGGGGAAATAATGGTAGAGGAATGACGTACACCTCCACGATAATGCTTTTCACAAATGATCCCGTAATGTTACTTTCATACATAAAAATTGCAAGAAAGAATTCATTCTTACCCTATTTGGGCTAGTTACATTTTTTTCTGCTAAGTCTACTTTAGTTAAAACAAATATCGTCCTCCTGCCATGAGGATCCATCTGACTGACCAAGTCAGTAACGATACTGCGTTCTGCATCAACAGATCCATCTGCAAGAAAATTGAAAAATATTTTATAAATACATGGTAGTTTTCTGAAAGTTCATAAAGCCCTATATTCATTCATTCATTCAATCACATTTACTGAGTGCTCTCTGTGTGCAGAGCACTGTACTAAGCGCTTGGAAAGTACAAGTCGGCAACATATAGAGACGGTCTCGACCCAACAACGGGCTCACAGTCTAGAAGGGGGAGGAATCAGAGTAGATAATTCTTCCATCTTAATAAAACAAATCCTGTTTTCCCTCTGACTGCATATCCCATACACAGCAGAACTGTGTTGAACCTGATTATTCTATATCTAGCGTACAGCTCAGTAGTGCTGGGCGCGCAATCAATCAATCGTATTTATTGAGCGCTTACTGTGTGCAGAGCACTGTACTAAGCGCTTGGGAAGTACAAGTTGGCAGCATATAGAGACAGTCCCTACCCAACAGTGGGCTCACAGTCTAAAAGGGGGAGACAGGGAACAAAACTAAACATACTAACAAAATAAAATAAATTGAATCGATATGTACAAGCAAAATAGAGTAATAAATATGTACAAACATATATACATATATACACAGTAAGCACTTAACATGTACCACTATTAAATGAGAAGAAAACTAACCTTCTACAAGCCAATAAGGCGCGCCTGTTCTGTGAAAACCCACCACAGTTTTTCATATATTTCAGAAATTCCTATGTACTCATTCTAATTCTGAGGTGCCTGAGAGAAGTCATCTTTGGACATGAGAAGCAGCATGACCCGGTGGACAGAGTAAAGGCCTAGGAGTCGGAAGGACCTGGGCTCTAATTCCAGCTCTGCCATTTATCTGCTGTGTGACCTGAGGCAAGTCACTTAACTTCTCTGTGCCTCAGTTACCTCACCTGTAAAATGGGGATTAAGACTGTGAGCCCCATGTGGGACATGAACTGTGTCCAACCTGATTATCTTGTATCTGCCCCAGTGCTTAGTAGAGTGCTCAGCACATAGTAAGTGCTTAACGAATACCATTTAAAAAAAAAAGCCAAGCAAAAAATGAATAGATCAATCCCTGACATTTTGGAGATGCCCCAAAGTGAAAGCTATAAATTCCTTACAGTCAAGTAATGTGGATTGGGACAAATGTCATAGCTGTGCAACTCTCAGCCAATTCATGATTTTTTCCACACAATTCACATCCGATTATCCCTTTACCTTTCACACTTCTGATTTACCTTGAATACATAGAATGATGGCATTAGGATTTTGCATATAAGCTTTGCTGATGCTGAAAATGGTTTCTTTTGTGTCAGGAGCCATACCTGATGTCACAGTCTTGGGGAAAAGAAAAAAAGTTCAACTCTATTATCATTCTTCCATATGCCAATACAAAGTGGGAAAAAAAAACAAGTTTGAAACATACTTACATTAATGACACCGGGTAAATCCACCAGGACCATTCGCTGCAATCCAGGGCCTTTTACATTTAAAGATATTGTCTACAATGGATTATAATACGGTATTTTCTTTAATCAAAAAAAATAATTTGATCAAGATTATTCTGTAAACTAGTGTAATTAAAAAATATGTATTAATTACATAATCTCTTGAAAGATCCACAAACTAACTGAATACCCGAATCTACTGGTTCATTTGAACAAATGCAGAGGTCATGTAATACACGTTACTGAATTGCTCTCATTACCTCAGTACTAACTGTGCAACCTTCTTTGACGCTTTTCCTCATTCGGAGTTCTATTTCACGTCTCAGTGCTGCAAGCTGATTTTATGGGAGAAAAAAACAAAAACAAAAACAAAAAAAGATTACTTCAACCACTGAAAGACCAGTCTATAAAGACCAACCAATAAAGAAGCACAGAAGCAAGAGCAATTGTACAGTTTGCTCCTCGCAAACTCATTTACGGTATCTTGCTCATTTTTACCCTGCCCAGCCTGGAATTCCCAACACTTTAAATCTGCGAGATGATAGCTCTCTCCAGCTTTAAAGACATGCTAAAGAAGCCACTCTCTTCGGGAGGGATTCCCCAAATAAATTCCACCAGCACTAGTGGCATCTCCCCAACAGCCATGGCTAGCATGTATGTTTACATGACCACCCTCCATTGGTTTATTCTCAAATTCAATCAATGATTTTCTTATATTTTTGATCATTTGTGTCTTCCTGTCCCTCCCATTAGACTTGAAAGTTTTTGAGGTCAGAGACCATTATCTTTTACCTCTGTTGTACTCTCCCAAGTGCTTAGTTCAGTATTCTGCACAGAATACAAGCACAAGACAATACTACAAATGCATGAAGGAATTACCTATACTTCGGGAATACATCTTTTATTTCGACAAACTGTAAACTTATATCAACATAGCTGATGAATCATCTCTTTTAAAAAAATACACGTTTTCTTACATCTTCCTCTTTGGTGAGGTCAAACTCTCGACTACTGTCTTTAAAAAGGGCCACGTGATGAGGACCTTCACTCAGTGTCACCTGAAATGAATAAGCATTTGGAGGCAATTGAAATGGAAACCCAAACACTTAAAATCATAACACTTATAAATTACGTAACTCAACAAAGTGTGAAATACTTGTGTTTTGAATCGTAAAGTGAATTTAGGGAAGCAAAAGGCTGAAAGCCAGGGTTTAACATTTAATTGAAATTCAGAAATTTACCATGACTTGTTGCTTTCAACTTTTTCAAGCACTCCATATTTATGCCACTTATCATTCAAATTAAATTTCCTTGAATTTAAATCGAGACTCAGTGACCAAAAGACCATCTAAGATGTGCTTTCTTATGTTGTTAAAGGATAACATGGTGGGAGTCTAAATCACCACAAGATTATAGTCTTAGGCACAGCACATTTGTTGAGTCAATAATAATCATAATAATATTAAAAAAAATTCACCCCATCAGAAACAATACAAACCCCACACTCTTTCTAATGAAAACGTACCACCCTCAAAATACACCACAGGCTAATAATGATCTGAATGTAGACTGCACAGATCTGCTAAAATAAGCCATTTCTTACCTTGACAGGAGAACGTGTCATCATCTCCCCAGACCCTCGGGGGAATATCCGAGCTTGGGCAATCATTTCTAGTACACTAGTTTTACCAGCACTCTGATCTCCAACCACGACAACCTTAAAGGAAAAAAAAGCAAACCAAATTTAACTTTATGCTTTCACTCTGGTATTTACTTAGATGATTTTCTGGTGAAGCCACAAGTTTACATTTAAATTTTAGAGGTTTTCTAAGTTACGTTTATTTATCAGATACCTTTAAAAACATAACGGTATGAGCATGAACCAAGCAATGAGCTACGGTTTAATTTTAAAAAATGGGTATTCTAAAGCATTTATCTGGAACTGGTGCCGGTCTAAAATGAACCCCCAGTTCCTTAACACGGAACTGATATGAATAATATGAATAAATGGAATCAGTTCAGTTCTGGGAAAAATTTGCATTATTCTGATGTTCTTTAGTGTCTCCATTTACTTCACCTCCTCTTCCAGATGCCCACACTATTTCTGCATGGGCTCTGGGGTTATTTCTGCTTAAGGAACAGCTGTATCCATTGTTCTGTTAAATTTATAAAACTACCTTAATAATTACCACAATGATTATGGCATGTTAAGTGCCGAGCACTGTACTAAGTGCTGGGGTAGATACAAGATAATCAAGTCCCACACGAGGGTCATAGTTTAAGTAGGAGAACAATGATTGAATCCCCATTCTGCAGATGAAGGAACTGAGGCCAAGAGAAGTTTGGTGACTTGTTTTCGCAGCAGACAAGTGGCAGAGCCAAAATAAGAATCCAGGTCCTCTGACTCGCAGGCCCGTATTCTTTCCACTAGACCACACTGCTTCCTTGTTCACCAGATGACATAAACCCATACAAATCACAGTGGCTATTATTTTCTTTAATAAGTCAACCCAGAATGGGTGCATCTGCTACAACCTGTACTCATTGTGTTAGTCACTGTTCACTGAATTGGCTGCGTAATTTTTAGCAAGCATCAGCAATTCATTTAAAAACAATGTTTTCCAGGCACTGTAAATCAAATAACTAATATCAAATGTATTGCTAGAAATGAGTTTCGATATTACAGCAATTCTCATCCATGTAAAATTTAACTATTTTAGATAATAAAAACAAATGATGTGATAAAACATCTCATGTATTCAAACACCATCCACAATTTCTTAAAAAATAAAATCAAGCTTTTTTTCTTCTTAATCCTGACCTTGACTTGAGAGTTTGGAAAATGGGACCCAGGTGGAGTCCTACAACCCTGATGTCTCCTCTATTTCTAAGACTTCAGTAGAATCAGGGGACCATGATGGGATAGAGCACTGTATTAAGTGCTTGGGAGAGGTATGCTATAACTATATTACAGACATGTTCTCTGCCCATGGATAGCTTAAATTTTGGAAATTAATTTTTTTTGGAAATTTGGTAAAGACAAAATATATTTCAACAACTCTATGTCACACAACTGTCCTCATACAGTAACTGCTACTTGTTTCTCATAAACTTTGAAAGACAACTGGTACACACTCATCTGATAATGTCAGCCTGTTTGGGGAGAGTTTACCATGGTACTGGAACAAGCAGTTTGTGCACACGTGAGTGGTAGAGCTAGTAAGCACTACAAGGCAAGATTTTCTTAATATCAGCTTTTTCAAGGATTGTGTGCACTAAATAAATTGAATTCAAGATGTAAATTGTATCCCCTAGATACAACACTATTTTCTAATCATTTTCCACTCACCCGGGGAAGATGATCTTGGGTATTGTAACTGGCATCATAGTCAGAGAGAACATCCAAAACTTCAGAGTACATGTCAATTAGGGATTTCTAAAAAACAAAAATTTTTTAAAGTCAGTTTACCAAGATATGGGATGCAAGTCATTTTGAATTTAAATAAGTCACGAAAACAGGATAGTATTATGGACAGAAAAACAGTGATTTTCATAAAAAAGATAATCAATCAATCAATCAATCGTATTTATTGAGCGCTTACTATGTGCAGAGCACTGTACTAAGCGCTTGGGAAGTACAAATTGGCAACACATAGAGACAGTCCCTACCCAACAGTGGGCTCACAGTCTAAAAGGGGGAGACAGAGAACAGAACCAAACATACCAACAAAATAAAATAAATAGGATAGAAATGTACAAGTAAAATAAATAAATAAATAAATAGAGTAATAAATATGTACAACCATATATACAGGTGCTGTGGGGAAGGGAAGGAGGTAAGATGGGGGGATGGAGAGGGGGACGAGGGGGAGAGGAGGGAAGGGGCTCAGTCTGGGAAGGCCTCCTGGAGGAGGTGAGCTCTCAGCAGGGCCTTGAAGGGAGGAAGAGAGCTAGCTTGGCGGAGGGGCAGAGGGAGGGCATTCCAGGCCCGGGGGATGACGTGGGCCGGGGGCCGACGGCGGGACAGGCGAGAACGAGCTACGGTGAGGAGATTAGTGGTGGAGGAGCGGAGGGTGCGGGCTGGGCAGTAGAAGGAGAGAAGGGAGGTGAGGTAGGAGGGGGCGAGGTGATGGACAGCCTTGAAGCCCAGGGTGAGGAGTTTCTGCCTGATGCGCAGATTGATTGGTAGCCACTGGAGATTTTTGAGGAGGGGAGTAACATGCTCAGAGCGTTTCTGGACAAAGATAATCCGGGCAGCAGCATGAAGTATGGATTGAAGTGGAGAGAGACACGAGGATGGGAGATCAGAGAGAAGGCTGGTGCAGTAGTCCAGACGGGATAGGATGAGAGCTTGAATGAGCAGGGGAGCGGTTTGGATGGA
This sequence comes from Tachyglossus aculeatus, assembly GCF_015852505.1. Lineage (NCBI taxonomy): Eukaryota > Metazoa > Chordata > Mammalia > Monotremata > Tachyglossidae > Tachyglossus > Tachyglossus aculeatus. The sequence continues at coordinate 39,589,250 of NC_052072.1, forward strand.
GAGGAAAGGGCGGATCTTGGCAATGTTGCGGAGCTGAGACCGGCAGGTTTTGGTGACGGCTTGGATGTGAGGGGTGAAGGAGAGAGCGGAGTCGAGGATGACACCAAGGTTGCGGGCTTGTGAGACGGGAAGGATGGTAGTGCCGTCAACAGAGATGGGAAAGTCAGGGAGAGGACAAGGTTTGGGAGGGAAGACAAGGAGCTCAGTCTTCGACATGTTGAGCTTTAGGTGGCGGGCGGACATCCAGATGGAGATGTCCTGAAGGCAGGAGGAGATGCGAGCCTGGAGGGAGGGGGAGAGAGCAGGGGCAGAGATGTAGATCTGGGTGTCATCAGCGTAGAGATGATAGTTGAAGCCGTGGGAGCGAATGAGGTCACCAAGGGAGTGAGTGTAGATTGAGAACAGAAGGGGACCAAGCACTGAACCTTGGGGAACCCCCACAGTAAGAGGATGGGAGGATGAACCATGAATTCATGGAACCACGAATTCATTAGAAGGGAGAGATCAGTAATGAGGAAGCTAATTTGGCTATTAGCAGATATACTGGTTAAAAGAAACTGAAATCTGGTATCGCTTTGTTTGAAGGGTGAATAAAGAAAAATAATGGACAATGCTGTCATTGCAACTGGGAGAAAGCCAGCGCTTGTAAAGGAAGTCAATCAATGACAATGGAAGGATGTGGAAAACTAGAAAAATGGTAGCTGAAAACTTTACTATAGTCAACCCCTTCAAACATTATATCATCATCATCAGTCGTATTTATTGAGCGCTTACTATGTGCAGAGCACTGTACTAAGCGCTTGGAAAGTACAAATTGGCAACATATAGAGACAGTCCCTACCCAACAGTGGGCTCACAGTCTAAAAGGGGGGTAAAATGGGGATTATATACTGAGTCTTACCTGTGCATGACAATTTGCACAGCGCCATACAAGTTAATATGGTGCTAATAAAATGAAAAGAAAACCACAAGATTTCTGGGAACAGACATGTTCCCTAAGGACAAATGTACTCCATACCAGGACTAACATAATGGAGAAATGGAGTTACTTAGGCAAAACTGAAAATGGGCATATTAAAAGGGAACAGGACTAGTGCAATTAAATGTTTAAGTTTATCTTTCCAAAGCAAGTCTCCATTTCCCAGTGAAATCTACACTTGACAAAGCAAACACCCAGGGCCAAACATACCTGCGGAGATTGTTGCAAGCAGGTAAGGTTTTAGGAGCAACGAACTACTACTGCTCCCACCTCAGAGCCATTCTCATCCTTTCCCCTATCAAGGGCACCCTAATATCAGCATTTCTCTCCCTGCACAATGGACAGCTGCACCCATTATTGGCCCGTTACCTTTCCCCCGCTTTGTCTCTACTATCACATCCTGGCTTTGAATGATTAGTTTGGGGAACTTATTTTTATGTAGATAAGGTATTTCTTTAGATTTTCTTTTGGCTACTCTATTCCTGCGCATAGAAATTGGGAGAAAAGATGGAAGTTGGGACGAAAGAGAGGTAAGTGAATAAAGATGCAGCAGAAGTGTGAAGCGCAACAGGAAAGAAAAATAATTCCCACAGAGAGGGAGGTGATCTGCAAGGAAGTCATCTGAAATTCTACTTAGCAGTTAGTATACTTTCCAATTCAAAAACCGACATAAACTACTGTCTCAATACTTACTTTGAAGCATAATATCCTTCCCCTTCACCACCCTATTCCTGGTGATAGACACTTTCTCAATGCAAAATAAATAAAATAAAACCCTATGTCATTTTGTTCTTTTTATATTAAGAACGATCATTTTTTAGATTTTGCAAGGAGTCACATCTGAAGATAAACTCTCTGGAGGAAACGAAAACCCTGATCGTATGTACGGACTCAATTTGATTTCGAACAATTTGAATAAATTACAATTAAAGATGATTTGCTTCAAATATCACCCTTTCATTAGACAGAAAAGAAATCTTACAAATATGTGCTCCATTAAAGAAAATATGTACTTGAAATAAGGATTTTTTTCCTTCAGGTAAATCTGGCTTCTGAAAGAATTGTTGTAAAGCAGGAAGAAAACCATGAGAAAAAGCATCATACGAGGGAAAGGAATGTTTGACAGAAAGTAGCTTAACACCAAATGAAATGACAGACACATCTGATTATAATGATGAATTAAGTTTCTGTGATAGGCTATAAGTGGCAAGACAACAAAAAACTTAATATGAAGATATCATTAAGAAATAAGATTGAGACATGACCTCCAGTCATTAAGCTTCAAAATCAAGATCTGTCTTTAAGTTGCTAACTAAAAAAATATTTTTGTTATTAATGTTAAAAATAGTGAACAAAATACATGAGGAGTACTGGATAAAAGTGGTCTTAGTACCTTCAGCTTTCTATGATGGATGCCTTTGTCATCTCTTTGCAACACCAATTTTCTCAATTCTTTGTTCTCCTTCTCTAGGCGCTCCAGAATTCTCTGGTATTTCAACTACAAGAGATTAATGCACATGTTGGATAAGTTAAAATGAAGGGGAGAAAGAGAAAAGATAGTTCATGAATGAGGTGTAAGTGATCAAATGGAAAACAACTCCCATTTCTCCAAAAACATTTCATAACTAATATTCGAATAATGAAGCAATTGTATATTAAAGTCCTCCTTTCTCCTCTCCTAATCTTTCTTCCTTTTTTCTTCTTTTCCGCTTTTTATCCTCTTATTCTTTGCTTTCTCTCATTCTTTCTACTTCTCCTTGAGCCTCAAAGGACAGCAGCCAGGTTCTGCTTTAGCCTAGCATTCCTCCTTCCACCCTAATCTCCCACTGCAATATACTTTAAGACACATTTTTCATTTTTCCAACTATTAGGATTACCTGGGTACGCAAGAGTTCGTCTTGAAGCTGATCTACTTTCTCTTTGTCTGACACCTAAAACAACACCAAAAAGATCAAACATTTTTCTAGTGCTCAGAATTAACTTTGCTTACATTAAGTTAATGCCAATGCAAAAGGCTTTAATACGACAGAAGAAAAACAAAAGTAACATGCACTTTCAAATAAACTACCCAAAATAAGTTTCCTGAAGATGAAGCACCCTAAATTATCTATACTCATCAAAAAAGGGATCTGAGATTCTAAGAGTAACCGGTTAAATTCAATATTTTTCCCATGAATGTCTTCATCAATTCTTGAGCAAAGGAAAATTCATAACTGTGAGGAAACCATCTCCATGGTTCCTTCTCCATAGCACAACCTGCCACTGCTCCTCCTCAGAAGCTATTTTAAATCGGAGGACAGGAAGCTGGATATATAAAAATTATATAGACGGTGTATAATTCATTTCTGACTTCTATCAGAAATGACAGGTGAGGCTTTGCCCTGAGAGCCTGCCTTGAGGAATTTATTATAGTGCTCGTGGTTTGTACAGCGTAGCTCACTCTCTCTTCCCTGTACATCATGTACTGTGCGACAAGTGAATAGGCTGGCAGGTGATGCAGGTATAAAATTAACTCTCAGAGGGATGCAGTTATAGAGCTAACCCAGACAAAAATGGCTTCGGTAAAATGAAACAGGTCTAGCTCGCCGCTCTTCAATAAGGTCTTAAAAGCCGCGTCATCCAGGCTACCATTTTCCAAAACAACCGTATTCGTGTATTTCGAGGAGGGAGAAAACAGTGCAGGATGTACAAACAGATCTCATTCAAATATCCGTTAATCAATCATTCAGTCATATTCATTGAGCATTTACAGTATGTAAAACACTGTACTAAGTGCTTGGGAGAGTACAACATAACAGTTGGTAGACATGTTTTATATTACATATAAAAGGATATAATATACTTTTATATTTTTATAAAATATACTTGGAAACAGATATATTTATAAAATTTGGATGCAGAGTAATTTTTTTTTACTTATTTAATGAAACATGTACACATTTCATCTTCTCGAAAAGTCATTAAGATCACTATCCAGACTGTAAGGTCATGGCGGGCAGCAAACAGGTCTACCAACTGTTATATTGTTCCATAAGTGCTTAATACAGTGCTTCGCACACAAGTGCTTGATAAATCCAATGACTGATTGATTACCAACACACGATGCAAGAATAAAATCTGAGCACTATGTAAACTACTTAAAGCTGCAAAATATTAATATTCGAGATACATTAGTGACATGATTAATTTAGCCCCCTCCCACATCAACTGGATTTCAGTAAAAATGACTTTTTAAAAAAGCTTTAAAACTTAAAATGTAATGGCCAATTAGATCATTTAGATCATTTAGTCTTTTAGACTGTGAGCCCACTGTTGGGTAGGGACTGTCTCTATATGTTGCCAATTTGTACTTCCCAAGCGCTTAGTACAGTGCTCTGCACATAGTAAGCGCTCAATAAATACGATTGATGATGATGATCATACTATGATTGCAATAATGTTTAGAGCACAGACACATCTATGCAGTTTTTCTGACTTCATGCTGAAGCAACTGAACAACTCCGTTTTTCAAAGCTAGTGAAACCTATGAACTTGCAACTGTTAAAACCAAATGAAAAATTGCATTTTCTTAGTTGACGTGCTGTTTCCTCTCGCTTACACCATGACATACAAGTGCAAGCAAATACATTAACAAACACTAATCCAAAAACTACTGTATCCTGTCCATGCTGTTAGTAAAGTTAAAAGATGTTACTAAATTTTTTTAGTAGATACTGTCTCGTGATTCCCACCCAAAACTTTTCTTCCCATTATTCACTTGGATTTGCACCCTTTATATTCACCCCTCCCTAGCCCCACAGCACTTATGTATATGCCAATAATTTATTCATTTATATTACTATCTGCTTCCCCATCTAGACTGCAAGCTTGTAGGCAGGGAAACTGTCTACCAACTGTTGTACTATATTCCCCCAAATGCTTAGTACAGTGCTCTGCCCAGAATAAGAGCTAAATTACATACGATTGACTGATATGTGGACGAGGATTCTAAGCCAAAATAACTCAGTAAGGAGGCATTTTTGGGGGTCATTATAATGCGTATGCTTTTCAGCATAGCCTAGTGGAGGTGGACTGGGTATCAGGGGACCTGGGTTCAAATGCCGGCTCTACTGCTTGTCTGCTGTGTGACCTTGGGTAAGTTACTTAACTTCTCCTCAATTCCTTCATCTGCAAAATGGGGATTTAATACCTGTTCTCCCTCCTACTGAGACTGTGAGTCCCATGTGGAACCTGATTATTTTGCATCTACCCCAGTGTCTAGTACACTGCTAAATGCTTAACAAATAGCACATTTATTTTCATCATTTCTTTATCCATGTCCAGATAAGCATTTTCGATGGAGTGGACAGGGTTTGCAGGTGGTTAAGATTCAAAGGCATGAAGACGCAAAAGAGTTACGGCAGGGCACCACAAAAAAATCAAAGAATTGATATTTTTCAAGGGTAATAAAGAAATTATTCTTTTCAGGTTTTTTATAAAATAACATGAACCCTTGTAATGGGATAGGATCCTTCCAAATAACTATTAAAAATGAGATTTGATGAGCTCTCTAAAGCCAGAGATTATTTTATATTAGTATTGATTTCATGCGTCCTGTGAATGTTTTCACAACACATAGTTCTCGTCTTGTACAGACTTAAAAATTGTACAGAGAACTAGAGAACATGTTCATGCTACATTTTGTTAAATATATTGAGAGCATGTTACTTATACCACTGATGCAAAGGGAACTATACAAAGCAGTTGTACTATCTCATATAGCCCAAGGATGGTATTTTTAAACTAAAGGTGAATTTAAAACCACCTCTATAATTCTACGACAGATTTCATGAATACTTCTGATTATATGTTTCAAACCTAAAATTACATTTTCAAAGTGGGAAGAAAATAATTTAAACTCTGCCTCTAGCTTTTTCAATACTATTAGTCAAGATGACTGCAAATCTTATTGCCACTATCAGATTGGTTTAGTGCAACTTCAAGCATTTGCCACACTTTGGTGATTTATTGTAAAGGGGGTTGCAGAGCAAGTAATATAACCTTAAAAAATAAACTGAAGCTGAAATTTCTAGTAAACAATAAGAAAATATTCAAACAAGGTAGGAAATATGGAATACTGATGATCAATCAGTTGTATTTTTGAGCATTTACTCTGTGCAGAGCACTGAACTAAGTGCTTGGGAGAGTACAAGATAACAGAGTTGCTAGACACATTCCCTGCCCAGATGAAAATACTTTCATATTTTCACCTCGTGACACATATAACGTGGTCTTTCAATCACTGCTCCTTTCATTTCCTGGTTTTGTTGTGACGAGAAAAAAAAACTGAAAAAAGAGGATTCCTTCATACTGACATGCAAAAAGGCAGCCAAAACAGTTTTTTCCATTAAAATTCAACAACTTAATATGATTGAACTTAATAAAGATACTCACTCAGGGGGGAAAAACCATCCAAACTCACCCAAAAAGTAATGGATAACTAAAGCTGTACCCTCTAGTTTTCCTAAAATTCCAGGGCTGTGGAAACCGCAGAAATTACCAGAGGCCTCTATAGAAAACTACAGCTAAAATTTTACTGGTTGCTCACAAAACAGAGCCTTAAAAAAATTAAATACCCTATTCCCCCCCTAACAGACCTAGAAATCCTAAAAATAGCATTCTTCCAAGAATAGTTACCCTACATACCGCTCAAGACTAGGTCTTTTTGTACAGCAAAGGAGGACATATATTCTCCAAATTAACTGCCACAACTAATTGTTAAAAAGTTACAAAAGAAAGGTTCATTTGGGTTTTCTAGAGCTGGAAATGGTGACAGAAGTAATTAGTCTGCTTGGAAGAAATAAGCTTTTCTGGTTTTGTACTCCTCCGATGGCAGAAAAAGTAGTGTTTTGATGTTACTGTTTTCTTCCAAACACTTTTAAATATTTTCAGCTACATTATCTTATTTGACTCAACATATCCCTTCTAATAGAGAAGTTAAATTTATAGGTAGGGAAGCTGAGTTGAGAAAGGTTACGAGGCTTGGCCACAGTAAACCTTCAATAGGAGAGCTGGGACTAGAATTTAAGTCTCTTGGGTCCCAAATAGGCATTCTTTCACTAAGCTACACAATTTTAAATATCAACTTTTGTCACATAGGAAAACCATTCAAATCTCTCCTATTTTCTGAACCAAACTCACACTGGGGACAACACTTTCAAGGATTAGGTTTTCTTTTTTTTACAATGTAATATTTAATACTATTATAATCGGCAAATCACCCTTAATTTAAAGGAATTACACAAAGACATTAGAAGAGCAAAACATCAAAATTACTACAAAAATACCCTAACTTCTTTCATTATGTTAATCCCCAGCTACATTTTGGAGAGATGATCAGATTTCAGCTGCCAAATTAAGAGAGAATATATTTTAAACGCATCCTAAATATCCTCTCAGCATACAGTACTTCTGTTGAATAATGGCCCTTCAATTCCTCAGTACTACAGAGAATTCAACTTTCTTAATGGAAAAACCACATGCTGAAGAAGCATTATGTTACAGGCTATTTTCTCTTATTTGTCATTATTTCTCATCCACATTAAATGCAAGCCTCCAGTCCCAGGTTCCACAGCCATGGAATTATGAAAAACAATGAATATTGAAAAAATGAAAAGGAACTAAATAGTGACTGTTATTCTAATGCTTCCATTAGTTCCATTAGACAGTTTTTGCAGAGTAAACAGAATAATTATGCTAAATCAACTTTCACGGTTTTTGTTTAAAGTCAGGGTACAGAAATAATAATAATAATAATAATAATGCTATTTTATAAGAACTTACTATGTGCCAAGCACTGCTCTAAGCACTGGGGTAGATACAAGGTAATGAGGTTGTTCCATGTGGAGCTCACAGTCCTAATCCCCATTTTACAGATGAGGTAACTATGGCACAGAGAAGTGAAGTGATTTGCCCAAGGCCACAAAGCAGACAAGTGGTGGACCCCGGATTAGAACCCATGTCCTCTGACTCCCAAGCCCAAGCTCTTTCCACTAAGCCACGCTGCTTCTCATAATAGTTAAAAATGTGTAGGTTTAAAATACTACAGAATGTAGGGGTATACTCACTAACATTTATCATTTAATATATACATAATGCTAAAATCATAAATTTTTTTGACTAGGTAAAGCCTTTTAAAAGTGAAATTTAAAATGCCTTTTTTCTAATCTTCACCTTTGCTGTTTATCATTCTGGATATTTCCTTGAATCATTTTAAACACTAGGAATGCAGAATTATATGCACTAATGTTTATGATTGAATATACACAATGTTAAAATCAGAAATTATTTTGACTAAAGTCTTGTAAAAGAAAAATTTTAAATGCCATTTTTTCTAATCTTTATCATTGATGTTTATCATTCCAGATATTTCCTTGAATCATCTAATTAAATGTTATAGACACATACTACAAAGGTGATATATTTCTTTGCCCTGAGAATGAATGGGATTACTTTTATTCTTCAAGTAAAATGATGTAGTTTCCACTAATCATAATAAAATGTGGAAATTCCAATAACGTATATGCTTTTATACAATGCATTTAAATTATACCAAATCCTAATATAAAAACAATTATATTTTATAGCTGTGGGAATCTGTCAGCAAGAAGATACATTTGCTTTCAGGTGGTTGCTTAATAGCAAGATCAAAGGTAGGATCCCAAATTCCAGATGGATACTACCACAATATGATTTAAAACATTTTTTTCCAAACACAGGCTTCAGGAATATATCAATGATTTATACAGATGATGCTTTTATAATCATTTGTACTGGTCATATAATTGCCCGATGAGCATGTTATAAATCTGCAAAATTACTGTTCATTAAGAAGCCGTTTTCAGGAATTAGGATTAAAATTCTGTGCAAACTGGGTTGTAATGTTTGATTAGAGTGAACACGGCATGTAGTCCCCCTTCAACCATCACCTTTCGCTTCTGTTGGGAATAGCCTGAGTTATATTGGCCATCAGCTCTGCGTGCTTCCTCTTCGTGCTCTTGGATTTGCTGTTGTAAGAGAATGAGTTCACCAAGCAGACCCTGCCATGAGTTTACAATGAGGAGAAGGGGAAAATTGGGGAGGAGAAAATGTTAAAACAAAGGGTATGCAAAGACAGATGTAAGATCGTAATGAATGGATAGTTTTTAAGCAAAAATGAAATCTACTTGAAATTAATTAGTGCCCATGCAATGGGGCTCTGTACTACAGTATCTGTTAAGTTTCTATCTCTCCCTGAGCACTGTCGGATGATGAGAGTGGCTCAATCTACTGTGGAGAAAAAATGAAGTCCAAAAAATGCAGTGCTCAAATCTCCCTGTCTCTATATGTTGCCAATTTGTACTTCCCAAGCTCTTAATACAGTGCTCTGCACATAGTAAGTGCTCAATAAATACGATTGATGATGATGATGATAAAGAGAAAACATAAACAACACTTAGGGAGAGTCCGTCAGAGACATAACCCAAACCAATTTCCAAATGACTATTTTTTACATGATCGACTGGAGTCAGGTGTCTCTAGATCTCTAAAAACACATTTACAAAAATACAGAAATCAGGACACACCACAAAAAGGGACATTTTACATGAAGTCATTCTAGGACCTTTTAAATATTGTGTGCATATGCATTTATTTTAAAATGTAAATTTGATGGCAGCATCGACAATTCATCAAGACAAATGTTGGGTGGGAAATAGGGAGTTGAGAATTCAACAAGCATCCTATGATTGCTTGAAATTATACAATTTCTTAAAAATTCTAAAAGGGAAAACTTCTGGTATGTAATTAAACCACTTAATATGAATATGGACTTGGTACATAAGCTTCTTAAGGGCAGGGATCACATCTACAAAATTCTACTGTATTCTTCCATATGCTTAGTTGGGTGCTCTTCAGCAATTTTCAAGGTTATCCAAGGATGCATATCACATACCAAAAATATAGGAGTCAGATCGACAACTTGCTTGAGGAAGACTAACGAAAAAACACTTTGAGTCCCTGAAGAGCCCAGATGTTAGAAATGCTCACTATACTACAGTATTTAATACATTTTCATGGCATTTCTTTAGGGAGAAAAATGGACCACGAGCATCAGGACGGTTTGAAAACCATCGATTCTGACTAAGCCCCAACTGTTCGGAATATAAATTTATATGAGTGTAGGACAAGGAACTGTCAGGAACCAAATCCCCCAGAGCATATTTCCACTTTAGAAATCACACGGTCCTATTGCTTAGTACATGGAATTCCCATTTAACAAAAGAACTTCAACACTTTTTCTTAAAAAGAAGTTTCACTTTGGTTCATCAGAAAAGCACCACGTTTTATTTTTATTTGACACAGTAAAAGTGTTGTTTGGTTGGTGTTTGTGACAGTACGGTTAAAGCCTACGTTTTCATCAAAAGCATTTACTGATGTACTTGGGAGCTACAACTGAGTTAGAAAACACAATTCCTACTCTAAAAGACCTTATTGTTTGGCAAGGGAGACAGACACTTCAATATAACACAGACTGGAGGAGTAAAACTACGACACACAAATAAGGGGTATGGGAGCTGTGATAAATTAAGTGCATAGGTGATGATGGAAAGGTTGAAGTGCCGCTTGAGGGTTAGGGAAAGGCCTCCTGGAAATATAATCTCAAAAGGGTTTTGAAGATGGGAGAGGTGTGGTCTACCATCCGTGAAGGGCAAGGAAGTTTCAGACATGGAGAAGGACCTGAGCAAGAGCAGGAGAGATGAGAACGAAGCGCAGTAAGTTGGTTATCCTCAGAGGATCAAAGACTGCAGGCTGGGTTGAAGGGGAAGAACGGATAACTTGGAAAGAGTGAACTGACCGAGGGCTTAAAAGCCAAAAGTCCGGAGTTTCTTTTTGATGGGGAGAGGAATGGACAACCATTGCATGCAATATGACATTTCTGAAAAATGATCTGGGCAGTAGAGTGAAGTACGGTCTGGAGAGAAGAGACGAGAGGCAAGGTGATCAGTGAGGAGGCTGATGCAATAGTAAGTCTTGTTTCCAAGTCTCGTTTCTACTAGAAGAATCAATATTCATAAAATATTTTCATTTGTAATCCCTTTCATTCTTTTTTTCATTCTCCTACGACTAAAATCGACTTTTCCTTTTCCTAAGACTAAAATAGCCTAAGACTCAAATGATAAAAAGCCATTTTCCAAGATCAAGGATTCAGCATGAGGTATTTATTTCTGTCCAAGCAGAAGGAGTATTATGATATAGTTAGACTTTTACTTATTTTGCCATTTACCTATTTAAGGTGGATATTATGACATACTGACCTCACCTGCCAAAATCCATAATTCCATTTTCATTTACTCCAGTGTCAAACATAGTTTAAGAAATCAGCAAGTGCTCTGTTCTTGTGTATGTTTAATGAGGTATATAGAGTACAATTCTGCTCTTTAGTTCTTTCAAGTTCTTTCAAGAAATCAAGTCAACAAAAAGACACTTCTAGGGGAACTTTAATATTTATACTGCAAAGCTGAAAAAATTCTCATTCTGTCAAGAACTCTCAGCATGTCACCTCTGATTTCTTTAACTTTGTAAGGTCTCAAGTTAGAGAACAAGAGAACTTCTTCAGAGCTCTATGGATTCTATGCTGACATTTTTTCCTGCTCCAATATGAAGTAAAACAAGTCCTCAATGTTAAAAGCTAGCATAACTCCATTCCATCCTTTACAAAAGGAAATATCAACCTACAACTAAAAGCAACAAATGAATAAGGGATGGTTTGAAACGGTTAAAATGAAAACAAAAGAATAAAGTAGATAAATACATGAAGAACACAGTTAAAAAGAGAAACTCAAGAAAAAGGAAAAGAAATGAAGGAGCTTCATGGTGGCACATGTAAGTAGAAAAATAGGATAGGCCAATTCTGATACTATCCAATAATTGCTATCTTTTATCGATAACTTACATCAGCTTTTCCAACAGGGTAGTCAAGACAGAGGGTCTGATATTAAATGGTTTTAATTTTCCCCATAACTAAGACAATACATTAGCCTACCTTCTTCCTACCAGAAATAAGTGACAGAGACTCTGGTAGTTAATGTTTTTTCTCCATCATTCATAATTTGCTTAAAAAAAAAAAAGGTCTCCTGTTCCTGGAGTCTTAGGGACATGGAGAGCACATGCAAACGCTTAGTACAGTGCTCTGCACATAGTAAGCGCTCAATAAATACGATTGATGCAAACAGAGCTAGACATTTTTTCATCTCTAAGCAGCAGAAATCAAGGCAAGGCCACTTCTAAAAGGAGTTAGGTGGTTAAGCAGGAGTCCTGCTCACCAAAAGTGGAGGTAAAAATGCTGCTCAGTCTGTTCTAATCCTGCTCTCTAAGAAAGAGCAATGGGAGCTTTAGCCAGGAATACAAAAACTACTGATAAATCACAGCAGTGCTCACTGAGGTCTTCAGGATTACAACCAGTTCATTGATTTATACAGGTCCAATTGGCTAATTAATGTCAAACTCTAGAATGGTGGCAAGGTGAGGCATGGTGAAAAATCTGGCTTTACCAGATTTCTAGAATACTGGTAGTAATAAAATACCAAAGGAATAACCAGGAAATGGTGATCTATCACGCCACGATACACTACTGTTTAAATATGCAAATGAACAATCACACTAGCGCCAAGCATACCTTCAGCTTTCTATAAGTGGAAATTTGAAAATACATTTTAGTTCAAATTTCCTAAACAAGTGGAAAAGAAATAAAAAGGAGTATTTTATTTCAAACTTTACTTTTAGAGTTGCATTATTAATAAACAGTAATAATTGTATTTATTGAGCACTCACTGGGTGCTATGAGTTGTACTAAATACTTGGGAAGCACAAAACATAGAAATGACATGTTTAGTGCCACTAAGAGCTTAAGCTTTAATTGGGCACAAGAAATATGCCTCTTGCAATTTCCATATTTTCAAAGGGCCCAGGTTTGATACTCTATCATGTTCAAAAATACTAATAACACAGTTCAATGAAAAATATTCAGCTAATTGGAATTTGACAGACTAACGCTTTAATTTAAGAGGCTTTCTTTTAGCTTTTCTAATAAAAATAAAATATTTTTCCAACAACGTATTATAAAAAAAGTGAAAGGATCGCTTTAAAAAGTACCACATTTAAGACTTGGTTCAATAGCTTATCTCGGAAAGATAAGCAATATTAATTAAAAATACTTGTTCAAAAATCGGCTTTCGTAAAAACAGCTATTTTGAAGTTTGAGGTAGGATAGTATGATGCAAAGGCTATATGCCGTAATAATAATGCTATTAATTAGGCTATTTTTGAGCACTTTTATGATAATAATGATGATGGTATTTGTTAAGCGCTTACTATGTGCCAGACACTGTTCAAAGCGCTGGGGTGGATACAAGCAAATTGAGTTGGACACAGTCCCTGTCCCACGTGGGGCTCACAGTCTCAATCCCCATTTTACAGATGAGGTAACTGAGGCCCCGAGAAGTGACTTGCCCAAGATCACACAGCAGACAAATGGGGGAGCCGGGATTAGAACCCACGACCTTAGGACGCCTAGGCCGGTGCTCTATCCAATGCTGCTTCTTTATGATGTGCCAAGCCATGCTGCTAATTACTGGAGGAGGCATAAGAATCAAATCAGATATAATCCCAGGCCCAAACACAGCTCACAGTCATTGATGCTGGGAGAGGTAGGTTTCTTATTCCCATTTTACAGATGAGAAAACAGAGATCACAAATTTAACTTGTCCAAGGTCACAGAGCAGTCCAGTGACAGAGCTGAGCCCAGGTTTCCGGACTTCCAGTCTCATGCTTATTCTACTTGACCATACTGAGGTAGAACCATGCTCTTTCCACAAATTCACATGGTCTTCCTGAAAACCCATGATGTGCAAACTTACCAAAACCTATTATTATTATTATAAAGAGTTTATTAAGGCATAAATATTAAAATTGACAAGTCATTCACAGCTTGTCTTGCAGAGAACATATTTGAAGTCTTTGGCTCACGTGTCTGGTTTCCTTGCTCTTATGCAACCTTACTATTAGTATACTTTCCAAGTTTGGTTTTAAAGACATTGTACAAAAAAAAAAAACCAAAAAACGGCCAAAACCCCCGCCAAGATTCTTAAACTAATCCTTTTGGATGGGGCAACTAAGATGTTAACACTTTAAAAATCACACAGACCATCCAAATTTAGCTTAAAAAAATCTTTTCTGGAATTGGTACAAGGCATACTTTAAGAGTTTTTCTTTAAAAACCTACCTTTCGGTATTGCTTGTCATTTTCAGATCCTGGATCTGTAGCCCTAAATGCCGTTTCTCCTGATGAACCTATCAAATCAACAAACAACGCTGTTAATTTTCAGATCATTTTTATGATCTATTTCACACTCCAAGCTAGTAAACTCAATTTTTAGAGCAATCCAGCAGTGTCCAACTTATCAAATCACTTCTTGGACGCTGTCATTATGTGCCCCCAAAGTATTGGCAATTGGTTTAGAATTACAAAATCATCTTTTAGGGGATTTTTCACCTAACTACCAGGTTAAAAGTTGTAATAGAGTAAAGACTAAAAAGTAACTCAAAATATCTGTAAAGTTTATTTCCAAACTAGATACTTATTCCTTTCTTGGATAAAATAATCACATATTGTTAACTGAAAAAAGGAAATTATACTTGCAACATTCTGACAATGAGAATATAAAATGTACAATAATGTAAGGCAATGGGATAAATCAAAAGATGACAAAAAGGATGAGAAAATAAAATTACTTTTTATTTAAATTAAGAAAGTATTCAGGAAAATTGCAAGGAGGTATTCTGGATATGAAAACAATTTCATAAGAAACTTAGACTGAAGGATCATATTTAGGTATTTTACTATTCTCTAAAGAAATGACATTTTATTGCCACCATGGGTATCAAGCTTACCCTAAAGTTCTACATGGCTAAAATTCTTAAGATCCAGGAAATAACTGAACCAATATTATTATTTAGATTCACAATTTAATTTACCTGTAATTAGTTACCAGAAGCACTTAAGATTTAAGGAGGCATGTTAAGGGCAACAAAAAAGGACTTTTTACACACCTAACAACAGAAGTAGATCAGAAGCTCCTATGACTTCACTAACCAAATTGTGACCTGTGAAAAATCAGCAAAATGGGAAATGAAATATAAATGTGAAAGTGAATATAAATCTGCAAAGCAAATATTTCAGAGTTTCTAGTCTCGTAATGAAGGGGGAGGGCAGATAATTGGGCAAATAAATGAATACGCCCCCAAATCCATTTTATCATCTAATCCGTTTTAATAATCTGTTTCTTGTTAAAATGCAAATTAAAATACTCAATTATAAAAGAACACAAATAGGAGGTCTTATCCACTTGTCACTAACTTGGGATATTTAGGCTATTTGTTCTAGAGTTATCGATCTCGATCGTGCCAGTTCTGTTCATCCGTTCATGCCGAGGAAAGAAATCTAAAAAGGTAAACCTACATAAAACTAGCACATTTTAAATATCCAAGTGGATAAAACCTATTATTAAGCTCTCCAAACCATTTTTTGTTTACTTTAAAGAAAGTCTACTATAGATTTTTCATTTGGCAAATTACTACATGTCTGCCGCCAAATAAAAATTTGTATGAAAAGAAAAGCTGGAATAAGTGAAAAAAAAAATCCACCACAAAAACAAATTGTGAGAGATATGGGTTTCTTGCTTTTTTGCCTCAGAGAAAGGCTAGTCAGTGGCATATTATCTAATTGTCACTAGAGGCTATTTTGCTTTATTGGGGATTCTCTAAAACTACTTTGGCTTTGGATCGCCATACTGTTACTTAAATCCCATTCACAAGTCCTGAAGGTATTATTTATAACCTAGGTGGTATGTGTTTGTTTTTAAGTTGCTGCCCTGAGACATGGAAACACTTTTGCATCGACTAAAAATGAAGTCAGAGGAGCTTCCTGACAAATACTTCCTCAATTGACCTCATCTAACCTTCAAGCTACCTATGTACCAATTGAGATTTATATAGTTAATTCACAACTTGAATATAGCTTGAAAAGGTTGCCTTTTGTTAAGTGTGTTGGTTTTCCTTGCCAACCCGTTTTGAGTATCTATGCTCGATATTCTGCACATCATTTTGGGTTCCACTGTACACAGCTTAGAGGAACCACTGTGGTTCATGGTCATAGATAACAGGACCTTGTCATTTCCAGCCGGCTGCTCTCACTTGCTATTTCAGACCACTGTGCTTCTGTGTTACAGTATCAGAAGTTCATTAGTTTTTTCCATAGGGAACATAATTACAACTGTAAAAATTCTCCACTACAAATTTATTCAGGGAGGAAGCAAGCGATATAACACAACCAGTTTGGTTTGGGTTTACAGAAACCTTCTTGAATTTCACCAGGTGTGGAGGAAGGCGGGCAATTTTCAAACCCTTTCATTTCAAAATTCTTGTCACTATAGTTTTGGTTAGGCAGGGAAACTGGTATGTAGATTAACAGCCTTTCGGACAACAAGCTTCCCAGGGTTGAACGTGACTTAAGACACTTCTAAAAGTTTCTTTAAATCCACTTCTAAACAAGTGGATTTTACAGATAAACGTACGTTAGAACATTGTATCATGGGGACTATGCAGTTTATTTTACATAATGTTTTAAAAAACATAAATGGTAATATAGTACAGGTTTACTCCCCTGCTAGTAACTGTCACAGAAGAATTGGTACCAAGTTGGGGAATGGCAAGAAACAGAAGGAAAAAAAAACCCTTCGTTTCTATGATAGTTTTTAGGCAAAAAAACCAAGGATGAAATAAAAGAGAGGCAAAGGAAAATGTTTATACTACACCATTATTTAATCCCTAATAAGGTGGGAGAGATAAGAGAGAAGCCTCTTTTATACATATGTATAAAATATATGTACATTTTAATATAATATACATATATATTTTAGTGATAGAATATAAATCTGTTCCTACTCTACATTGGTGCCTTGAATTATTACATAATAATAATAAAAATAATAAAACGGCTTCTCTTTCAAACTTCTCCACCAAATTCGGCTAATGTATACACAAAATAATTTTACAGAAAAGACTGGTAGAATGGCATCCTTATTCAAGTGTACCACCCAGAGCAAAGACCTACACTTTGCAATCCTGGGTGTCCCACATTCAAGACTTTTTTGCATTTTTTTCTAAATTTCAACTTAATTCTTGGGGACCTTCCCCCAAAAGTCAATTTCTCCTTGGGAATTTGCCCTGCAGGGTGGCAGTTCCATGGGGGAAAATGCCAGGGGATTAAATTAATTTCAAAACAAACTGCAAAAAAGGTACATTTGCTTCCCTCCCACCTTTCTTCTCCCTACCCTGCTTGACTTTGGTGAAAATTACTTATGACACTTCAAAAAAATAAACCTTCTAAAAAAAAAAAAGGTTTATAGCAACTGATTCCTCCTGTAGAGATATTTGGCACATTGGTACAGTCTGTGCAGACTGTTTTTCCCTGCCATCACTATTTTTCCTTTCCCTGCCTTTTTTTTTATTAGAAATTTCATCTGCTCCAAGATCCTTACAAGAGGGATTAGCATGATCTAGTGGAAAGGGAATGGACTGGTCAGGAGATCTGGGTTCTAATCCCCACTCTGCCATTTAGTTTACCCTGGCCAAATCACTACTTCTCAGTGTCTACTGAAGCATTGGTAAAAAGGGAATAAGATAACTGCTTGCCTCCAGATTCAGAGCCTTGGATAGCCCAAGGGTTACCTGATCTGATTATTTTATACAATAAGATAATAATCAGTAATTATAGTATTTGTTAAGCACGTACTACGTGCCAAGCACACGCTTGGGTAGATACAAGGTCATCAGGGTGTCCCACTGGGGCTCAGAGTCTTCACCCCCATTTTACAGATGAGGGAACTGAGGCACAGAGAAGTGAAGTGACTTGCCCAAGGTCAAGTGGCATTGCTGGGATTAGAACTCACGTCCCCCAACTCCCAAGCCTGTGCTCTTGCCACTAGGCCATGCTGCTGCCTGGCACAAATGCTGTACTTCAGACTATAGCTAATCTGGGACTGAAATGATTTAAGATGAATAAGGAATTTATTAATTCTACTGAAGAAGGGCAAGGTAGTAGGACACTTCCTTAAGAGATTGAAAGTGCATTTTCATTTCCTTTTTACTTCATCTAGCATCTAGACCAGCAATAGAGCTCAATGAAAATTTGTTGATGATAGTCACATCTCTCAAAGACCTAGACTTATTCTACGCAACCAAAGGCAAAGTTCGTATTTTAAGAATTTTTAAAGCCACACGGGCTCATTTTCATTATGGGTTATATATTTGAATAAAAAGGTAAGCAATGGATAAAAACAGGGAAAACAAACAAAAACCACAAATGTTTCTCATGGATTCTCTATGAACCAATGACTTAGACCATCCACTAAGCAAGAGGAAAACATTTACCTGTTGAGAAAAAGCCCTTCAGAACATCAAAGCTTTCCACGACCTTTTCAAAGTCAGGCACCAACTTGGCAAGTTCTTCCGAATCAGGAATGGATTTACTAAGTTTCTCTGGAAAAAAGAGAAACATAATTATTTGTAATAACCTGAAAAGCATTACATTCACAAAATTATCTCCCCAAACATTTGGACATTTTGCCTATTTTAGAGGAATCAACATTTCGCTCTAAAACTAAATCTTGTCTACCAAAGAAAAGTATACGCAGACTTATCGGTCTACGTTCCCCACTCCATTTAGGCCATTCATTTAGGGTGCAGTCATTTCTGCTGCAATGTGTGCTTCTGCTTTGTGAGTTGAATAGAAAGAGATGGAAGACTAGGGGAGAAGGTTACCACACGGTAGCTGTCCTCTGCCAGGAAAAGTCTTTCAAGCAAACGACAGGATCACTGAAACCCTGTGATCAGTCCTTCAATTAATATTACTAAAGGAACAAATTGCAAACATTTAAAATTCATTATTTACTAGAAGCTAATTTTAAGCAGTACAATTTGGTTCCTGGACAGTGTTACTGACCACTGCTAAGTGTTAGTTAAGTGACAGAGAAATGTCAGAGTAACAAATATGGTTCAAAAGTTGTCTTTCCCAACCTTTCTGAGCTTCCCTCAGGGTGACAGAAACCAGGGTGACAGAAACCTGTATATATGTATATATGGTTGTACATATTTATTACTCTATTTATTTATTTATTTATTTTACCTGTACATTTCTATCCTACTTATTTTATTTTGTTGGTTATGTTTGGTTCTGTTCTCTGTCTCCCCCTTTTAGACTGTGAGCCCTCTGTTGGGTAGGGACTGTCTCTATGTGATGCCAATTTGTACTTCCCAAGCGCTTAGTACAGTGCTCTGCACATAGTAAGCGCTCAATAAATACGATTGATTGATTGATGTACTATTTCACATGTTTTTGAACCTTCTACCTTCTAAATCCTTATCTACCAGGGACAAAGTGGACGATGCAACATGATTTTTGGACAAGATGGGGATATGCAGATGCTCAGCTACCATGTTGTAGGAGATATATCCTTCTAGTAAGAGAATTCACAGCTTACAAGGATATACCTTGACCTAGTGATCAAATCGTTAAAGCAGGAATGCCCCTGTAGCAGGGGGGCTTTTGGCTAATCACTTTAAAATCTTGAAACGTAAACAAACTTTCTAGGCCGCAAAGGAAATATTAAATGGAGCCGGTGACAACTTTCAGAAATGAAACGAGCATCTGGCTAACACAGGGACTGAATTTGAAGGGAGTCAGAAAATATGGAGTAAATCGGGAGCCCTTGCCCACCGTTCAAATTTGGCGGAGATCTAGTCTTACTGTAAATACAAACAACTGAAGCCGGAGCTATCCTACAATGTGGCTGTTGCCATCTTGGAAAATCCCACTTTAAGGAAGAATTGCATTTTAGCCCATTCCCCAGGTCCAACGTTGTCTACATGAGCCCAACTGATTTCATTTGACACTGTACTGCACTCTACCCAGATAGACATGTGTAATGGGAAGAATGGTCCCTCATTTTGCTAGGGCTCTATCCAAAAATCACACTGAAACACACACACACACACACGATGACAGGACAGACTGTAAATGCAATCTCTACTCCTTGGGATTTAACTGGAGTGAATTAATAATAATAATAATGGCATTTGTTAAGCGCTTACTATGTGCGAAGCACTGTTCTAAGCGCTGGGGGGGGATACAAGGTGATCAGGTTGTCCCTCGTGGGGCTCAGTCTTAATTCCCATTTTACAGATAAGGTAACTGAGGCCCAGAGAAGTTAGGTGACTTGCCCCAAGTCACACAGCTGACAAGTGGCAGAGCCGGGATTAGAACTCACGACCTCTGGCTCCCAAGCCCAGGCTCTTTCCACTGAGCCACGCTGCTGATTACTTGCTCTGAGTGGCAAGGGTTTTAAAATTTTTGTAATTCAGTTAAGGCTTTGACATTACCCCTAACTCACTAAACTTCACAACTTTTCTTATACGGATGGACGGGAGTTTCCCCACCAGAAAAAAGGAAGAAACTTGGTTCTGAGACTCCTGGAATGAGTTTAGCACTAGTGGCTCCCGCAGCATCGTGCAAACCCTGGCCCCTGCTTGTCGCCACCCGATTGGGAGCTCATTGTGGGCAGGAATCCGTCTGTTGTTACAGCTTACTCTCCCAAGTGCTCAGTACAGTGCTTTGCACAAGGTAAGCGCTCAGTAAATACTACTCAATGAATGAATGGGCAGGGGGAAAGTGCACTGCAGAGGGTAAGTACAGGCTTTGCCTACATTCAATCAGCTGCACGATTAGAACCCAGATACCATCATCATCATCAATCGTATTTATTGAGCGCTTACTGTGTGCAGAGCACTGTACTAAGCGCTTGGGAAGTACAAATTGGCGACAGATATCCTGGCTCCCAGAGTCAGGCCCTTTACAGTGGACTCAGATGAATGAAGATGCAAACTTTTTCAATGAAACGTCTTAGCTTCATTTTAAAGGCAAAAAAATAAACCCTTCAAAACACTTGCTTCAAGCATAAGCAGAGCATTCAGAATGCAGCATGGCTGGTGGATAGAATAATTTATAATAGTAAATAAATAAATAAATATAAAAAATAAATAATCTATTTATTTATTTTATTTATACATATCTATTCTATTTATTTTATTTTGTTAGCATGTTTGGTTTTGTTCTCTGTCTCCCCCTTTAAGACTGTGAGCCCACTGCTGGGTAAGGACTGTCTCTATATGTTGCCAATTTGTACTTCCCAAGCGCTTAGTACAGTGCCCTGCACATAGTAAGTGCTCAATAAATACGATTGATGATGATGATGCTATTTGTTAAGCACTCACCATGTGCCAAGCACTGTTGTAAGTGCTGGGGTAGGTACAAGTTAATCAGGTTGTCCCACGTGGGGCTCACGGCCTTAATCTCCATTTTACCGATGAGGTAACTGAGGCACAGAGAAGTTCAGTGACTTTCCCATGGTCACACAGCAGACAAGTGGCAGAACCAGGATTAGAATCCATGTCCTCTGACTCCCAAGCCCATTCTCTTGCAACTAGGCCATGTTGCCTCATGAACACTGGCCTAGGAATCAGAAGGACCTGGGGTTCTAGTCCCGGCTCGGCCATTTGTCTGCTGTGTGACCCTGGGCAAGTCACTTCACTTCTCTGGGCCTCAGTTACCTCATCTGCAAAATGGGGATTAAAACTGTGAGCCCTACGTGGGACAACCTGATCACCTTGTATCCCCCCAGTGCTTAGAACAGTGCTTTGTACATAGTAAGCACTTAACAAATACCATTATTATTAACAAATGCCATTAAAATGAATATATAGGATACCTATATCTATATTCAATTTCTAATTAAAAAAAATGGCAGGGAAAGAAAAAATAGCGATGGCAGGGAAAAACAGTGCGCACAGACTGTACCAATGTGCCAGATAGCTATACAGGAAGAAAAGTTGCTATAAACCTTTTTTTTTATTTAGAAGGTTTATGTTTTTGAAGTGCCTTAACTAATTTTCAGCAAAGTGAAGCAGGGTAGGGAGAAGAAAGGTGGGAGGGAAGCAACTGCACCTTTTTGCAGTTTCTTCTGAAATTAAATTTAATCCCCTTGCATTTTCCCCCATGGAACTGTCACCCAGCAGGGCAAATTCCCAAGGAGAAATTGACTTTTGGGGGAAGGTTCTTAAGAATTAAGTTGGAATTTAGAAACAAATGCAAAAAAGTCTTGAATGTGGGACACCCAGGACTGCGAAGTGTAGGTCCTCTATATATACCTGTATATATGTATATATGTTTGTACATATTTATTACTCTATTTTACTTGTACATATTCTATTTATTTTATTTTGTTAATATGTTTTGTTTTGTTGTCTGTCCCCCCCTTCTAGACTGTGAACCCACTGTTGGGTAGGGACCGTCTCTATACGTTGCCAACTTGTACTTCCCAAGCGCTTAGTACAGTGCTTTGCACACAGTAAGCGCTCAATAAACTCGACTGAATGAATGAATGAATTCAAGGTATGTTTGCAGAGGAAACAACCCAATGAGACTGTATTCTCCCAAGTGCTAACGGTAAAACATTTCCTAGATGAATGGTATGATTTAAGAACACACTGTTAATAAAAAAATGCTCACTGCTAAAAAAATTCCATGCTGCTCTAAATTACAAGAACTAGTTAACTCTCTGAACTAACTGGAAAAGATCTAGTTTCCATTTCTTTTCTATTATCCAAACTAGCCTTCCTTTGGATGACAAGTTGATTTGGAAAACAAAATGGCTATATAATCAACCCACCACTGCAGCCACTTTCAAACCCTCTTGCTAAGGACTGTGCAACCCAAACACAATGAGGCATTTTCAAGTTCACAGTACGAACCAAAATCAATGTATTCATCAAGCTCCCATACAAAGTCCGGGATAATCCACTTATAATCGCTAAGATCGGGCACCATATCTTTCCACTGATCAAAAGTCTAGAAGATAAGAAAGAAAGGCAAAAGCATTTACTGGAAAATATATACACATATACCCGTAAATATCTTCTGCTTACCAGTTATGAATTACAACACATACTAAAAACTTTATTGCACCTCAGTTTACTTAATGAATCTGTAATCAATTTCTCCATATTACTTATTACCTACCATCAAAACTAGTTTGCAAATTCATTCCGGAAGAATGTCACATAGCCTCTTTAACACCTGTTTTGTGCCTTGGTGACTGTCCACTGTCAGTCCGTGGAAATACTTTCTCTTTCCACCCAGAAAAATTTAGTTTTTCAGAAATGAAAATATGGCTTATCTGTACGCATCTTCACTAGCATTTTCATTTTAGGTAGTCATAAACCACGGTATTCATTATTGTTTTGAAAGAAACAAACTGGAAGGTTAGGGCTTCTGAAGATACACACCTTTTTGGCTGTGTAGCCACCACCAACCGCAGATCCGAGGACGAGGTAACGAAGTTTTAGAAGCCTCGATGCCAATCTAGCTACCCAAAAGTTTCTACGAGGCTGATAGCCGTAATTCACCAGGGCGAGTTTCGATTTTCGTAACGGGAGATGGCGAAGGGAGGAGAATGGTTGAGCTGCTATCCTTAATTGAGGCTTCCGAAACCTTGAAGTTGGATGACGTTGATGATGAAGGCTTCGGGAAACGAGATGCAGTTTTTGCAGTGGTATATTTCCTTTGAATCCGTAGCTGTGCGCTAATGTTTGGCAGGCCATGCTGGAAAAAAATGTTAAAAGTTTTCAATATTATTAAATATATATTGATAAAACCAAATCCCCTCTTAGGGTACCTGCTCCGGCCCAAGCATTGCAATATGTAATAGTAAAGAAAATAGATTGGAGAAGAAAAATATATCATGACCTTGGAGTTTAACCAGGTAAAAAGGCAGCAGTAGACAAGAACACTGGAGATGGAGATAATAATAATAATGGCATTTATTAAGCGCTTACTATGTGCAAAGCACTGTTCTAAGTGCTGGAGAGGTTACAAAGTGATCAGGTTGTGCCACGGGGGGCTCACAGTCTTAATCCTCATTTTACAGATGAGGAAACTGAGGCACAGAGAAGTTAAGTGAGCCCCACGTGGGACAACCTAATCACCTTGTATCCTCCCAGCGCTTAGAACAGTGCTTTGCACATAGTAAGCGCTTAATAAATGCCATCAGTATTATTATTATTAAGTGACTTGCCCAAAGTCACACAGCTGACAATTGGCGGAGCCGGCATTTGAACCCATCACCTCTGACTCCAAAGCCCATGCTCCTTCCATTGAGCCACGCAGGAGATGAGGGAGTAGAAAAGAAATAGGAGCTGAAGCTGTGGTAGGCCTTCAGAAAGATGGCTATAATTAAGGGATATCTTGCAGAGAGGAAGCCTGAAAATTGCAGATGGAAGGATTCCACCACTTAAGTCCCTGAGAGTACCAAACTCGCAAATCTTGTGAGTGTGGAGGTAATGGAAGAAACTTATTCGCTTGGCCTAGAAAAATCTACAGTACCGTTCTCTGTTAGATTTAAGCATGGTAGCCTTATTCACACAAACAGTCAGGCCTTTATGGCAAGTGTATCTTGTTACAACTACTGCATCGGCCTTTCACTGACTTCCCTGTTGCCTGTCTCTCCCCACTCCGGTTCACATTTTACTCTGCTGCAAAGATCACGTATCTGAAAAACTGTTCTGTCCATAATCTCCCCACTCTTCGGAAACCTCCAATGGTTGTCCACCCACCTTCGCATCGTACAGAAACTCACCACTGTCCTCAAGGCACTCAACCAGATCGTCCCCTGCTACCTTCAGCGAATGACCTCTCCCACTATAACCCAGGCCATATTTTATTTCCTCTAACGCCAACTCAACCTATATGGGCCCCTCACCCCCCTGCCCACATCCTCTCTCTGCCCCGAAACTCTCCGTCCCTTCATAACCAACGGACCACTGCTTTGTCCAACTTCACTCATTCAATCGTATTTATTGAGTGCTTACTCTGTGCAGAGCACTGCATTGATTGGGAGAGTACAACAATAAACAGACGCATTCCCTTCCCGCAACGAGCTTACAGTCTAGCCGGGGGACAGACCTTAATATAAATAAATAAAATTACGGATACGTACATAAGTGCTGTGGGGTCGGGAGGGGGGAAGAACAAAGGGAGCAAGTCAGGGTGATGCAGAAGGGAGTGGGGGAAGGGGAAAGGAGGGCTTAGTCAAGGAAGGCCTCTTGGAGGAGATGTGCCTTCAATAAGCCTTTTAATGAAGGGAGAGTAATTGTCTGTCGGATTTGAGGAGGGAGGGCATTCCAGGTCAGAGGCAGCGCATGGGAGAGGGGTCTGCGGCGAGGGAGACGAGACTGAGGCACAGTGAGGTTAGCTTCAGAGGAAAGAAGTGTGTGGGCTGGGTTGTAGTTGGACAGTAGCGAAGTGAGGTAGGAGGGGGGCGAGGTGACTGAGTGCTTTAAAGCAAACGGTGAGGAGTTTTTGTTGGATGTGGAAGTGGATGGACAACCCCTGGAGTTTTCGGAGGAGTGGGGAGATATATCCTGAATGTCTTTATAGAAAAATGATCCGGCTGCAGAGTGGAGTATGGACCGGAGTCGGGAGAGGCAGGAGGCTTGCAACGATCCCAGCACTTAGTACAGTGCCTGGCACACAGTGCTTAAATACTACCATTATTTCCCCCCTTCAAAGCTGTTTAAAAACCACGTTTTCCAAGTGGGCTTCTCTGTCCACCTCATTTCCCCTTTCACCTTCCCTTGTGTGTTGCCTAAGCGCTTAGATCTGTACCCCTTAAACAACTGATATTCACCCCACCCTCAGACTCACGGCCCTTTTGTACAGATTCTTTCTTACTCTCTCCCATTTCCCTTATCCGTAATTTATTTTACCATCGTCTCTCTCTCGTGACTACAAGCTCCTTGTGGACAGGGATTCTGTCTAGAAACTCTATAGTACTCTCCGAAGAACTTAATACAGTGCTCGGCACACAGGAAGCATTCAATAAATACCGGTGATTGACTGACTGATCAATGTATAAAGCACTTCCTACGCACTAAGCGTTTAGGTAGATGCAGGGCTACTGGGGTGCTTAGAACAGTGCTCCAGCGCTTAGAACAGTGCTTTGCACATAGTAAGCGCTTAACAAATACCATCATTATAAAAAGGCTTCTGGAATCATAACTAATTACATCACTTAGCCAGGGAATGAAGTAAGATTACCTAAAAGAGTGAGGCTGCCAATTGAACAGGTTTAGGATCTAGTCTCTCCAGGAATATGGATTCAAATCCCACAGCTGCCACCAAATATGGCTCGTACCTCAAAATATTTTAGCTTAACTCACTAGAAGGAAATTAAATTCTGGTGTCTGCTTAGGCCCAGCCTGGCACAGACCAGGGTGAGGGTCTTCCTGGGACTTCAGCTTACAAACCTTGAGGGTCCAGGCCAGAACCTTTATACCTTACGTGACAAAACACCGATTTAAAAATATATCATCATCCCTGTGACATGAGGACATTTCTTTGGATATTATAAAATGGACCATCTTAGTACCGAGAAGACTAGTTTTCATCATTCCATCATTCACTAAGGCCTAAATTCATATTCACTGCAGAAAATAGCTAAGTCATTCCAGAAGGCCAACTCATTCATTCAATCGTATTTATTGAGCACTTACTGTGTGCAGAGCACTGTACTAAGCGCTTGGAAAGTACAATTTGGCAACGGATAGAGACAATCGCTACCCAACAATGGGCTCACAGTCTGGTAAATACTGGTTTGACAATCAATCAATCAATCAATCATATTTATTGAGCGCTTACTGTGTGCAGAGCATTGTACTAAGCGCTTGGGAAGTACAAGTTGGCAACATATAGAGACGGTCCCTACGCAACAGTGGGCTCACAGTCTAGAAACTGATCAGGGGTTCGAATCCCGGCTCCGCCACATGTCTGCTGTGTGACCTTGGGCAAGTCACTTAACTTCTCTGAGCCTCAGTTACCTCATCTGCAAAATGGGGATTGCCTGTGAGCCCCACGTGGGACAACTTAATCACCTTGTATCCTCCCCAAGGCTTAGAACGGTGCTTTGCACATAGTAAGCGCTTAACAAATGCCATCATTATTATTATTATTATTATTAGAAACAAAACACCAAGTTATCATCATCATCAATCGTATTTATTGAGCACTTACTATGTGCAGAGCACTGTACTAAGCGCTTGGGAAGTACAAATTGGCAACATATAGAGACAGTCCCTACCCAACAGTGGGCTCACAGTCTAAAAGTCCCCAGAGGGGGACTTTTATTAAGTACTTAATTAAGTACTTAATAAAGTAACCTACTTTATTAAGTAAGTTATCAGCCTTACCGTTTCAAAGAGGCAGAATCTGCATCATTTAAGACACTACTTTCTTTTTCCTCAGAACTGTTATAAGGCAGCATGGTCTCATAAATAAATGGTCTATTATTGGACTCTCTATTCACGTCATGATGCCCGTTCTCCTCTTCTAAACTGTAAGCTCATTGTGGACAAGGAACCTATCTACCAACTCTGTTGCACTGTACTCTCCCAAACGCTTAGTACAATGCTCGGCACACAGAAAGTGCTAAATAAATAGCCTGATTGGGCAATGGTTCCAACAGCAGACTTGGGCCCCAAGTAATCCACTAGGTCACTTACTGTACTATTCCAAGTGTTTAGTATAGTGCTCTGCACACAGTAAGTGCTCAAAAAAATGCAATTGAAAATATTGTGATGCACTCCCTCTTCAGTCTCAATTATCTCCCCTCCCAGTAATAATAGTTCTTTCCCTTTTCCCAGCTCCATGCCAGGAACACACTCCAATCAAGGTGCCCCTCGGAGCTGTTCCGGTGAGAGGTTTATCCCTGTTTCCAATTCCAGTCACAGTGCTCTTCCTCTCGTCCCTCCCAATCCGAGCAAACTTGACTAACTTGCCATAAAGACCATTTAAACATTGCCACGGAATAACTCCAACGTAAAACCACCTTGTTTGCGTAAAACAGGTACCTGGATTTTTGTGGGTTTTTTTTTTTAGCTCATGGTATTCTACACTGACCCCTAAATGAAAAGATTAAGGAAGCTAGAGAAGCATGACAATTATAGGTAAGAATATTAAAGTTTAAGGATTTAAACATCCAACGCGGAGCAAGAAACTACAGCCGTGTAGGTTCACTTTCCCTTCATTTTATGCCGATTTGTAGGTGGCCCATATTGCTGACTTTACTTTTCACTATTGTAGCGGACAGGGTGGGGAAAAAACTGGTTTATTCCACAGGTGTTTAAAGATCTATTCATTGAATGCGGTCACTTCTTCCCTCCACTTGATGCCCTATAGCTCCGGGGTGAGAGCACTGGTCTCGTAAACCAGGGGTCAATCAATCAATCAATCATATTTATTGAGCACTTCCTGTGTGCAGAGCACTGTACTAAGCGCTTGGGAAGTACAAGTTGGAACTTGGGTCGTGAGTTCGAATCTCACTAGGGCCTACTTTCTAGAGTTTTGTTATGTTCCTCTTCTCCCCAAGTAATGATCACAGAAAGAGGTTGGCATCAGCAAAATCTGAATAAGTACGACCACTCACAATCGCCTCAATTTTCAAGCGCTTAGTACAGTGCTCTGCACACAGTAAGCGCTCAATATGATTGATTGACTAGAAAATAAATTTACAGTTAAAAAAAAACACCGAAATGTGGTGTGACGGGTAAGCTAAAGAGAGTTGCGGCCCAAAAAAGATGGCAAATTTGCCTAATAGGCCAAATAGCAATATAATATTTTGAGTAGTTTGGAGGACACCAGTTCGGTGAGGGGGAAAAAAAATATCATGATTTTCCGCATTATACTAGGATGATGTCAGTGCATTAGGAATTTATTCATTCATTCAATCGTATTTATTGAGCGCTTACTGTGTGCAGAGCACTGTACTAAGCGCTTGAGAAGTACAAGTTGGCAACACATAGAGACGGTCCCTACCCAACAACGGGCTCACAGTCTAGAAGGGGGAGACAGACAACAAAACAAAATATTTTAACAAAATAAAATAAATAGAATAGTAAATATGTACAAGTAAAATAGAGTAATATGCTGGGAGGTTACAAGGAGATCAGGTTGTCCCACGGGGGGCTCACAGTCTTAATCCTCATTTTACAGATGAGGTAACTGAGGCCCAGAGAAGTTAAGTGACTTGCCCAAAGTCACACAGCTGACAATCAATCAATCAATCAATCATATTTATTGAGCGCTTACTGTGTGCAGAGCACTGTATTAAGCGCTTGGGAAGTACAAGTTGGCAACATATAGAGACGGTCCCTACCCAACAGTGGGCTCACAGTCTAGAAGGGGGGAGACAGAGAACAAAACCAAGCATATTAACAAAATAAAATAAATAGAATAGATATGTACAAGTAAAATAAATAGAGTAATAAATATGTACAAACATATATACATATATACAGGTGCTGTGGGGAAGGGAAGGAGGTAAGACGGGTAATACAAGACCACTTGAGGGAGAAGAGGCCCAAATGGAGGGAGCCAGAGGAAAGCCACTACTGAAGGTTTCTTTCTGGAGCGGCAATAGGGCAGGAAAAGAAACAGAAGCATCTCCATCTCCACAAACATTTTAGTTCCCGATAAACTGCTTTGCAGGTTAAGACCTTGCCACTATGATTATACCGATGAATTTTAAAAAGTTCCTTCAATTTGGGACTGGAAGATAACATTCATTCATTCGGTCGTAGTTATTGAGCGCTTACTGTGTGCAGAGCACTGTACTAATCACTTGGGAAGTACAATAATAATAATGGCATTTATTAAGCACTTACTACATGCAAAGCACTGTTCTAAGCGCTGGGGAGGAGGTTACAAGGTGATTAGGTTGTCCCACGGTGGGCTCACAGTTTTCATCCCCATTTTACAGATGAGGTAACAGGCCCAGAGAAGTGAAGTGACTTTCCCAAAGTCACCCAACTGACAAGTGGCAGAGCCAGGATTTGAACCCATGATCTCTGACTCCAAAGCCCGGGCTCTTTCCACCGAGCCACGCTGCTTCCACAAGTCAGCGACATATAGAGACGGTCCCTACTCAACAACGGGCTCACAGACTAGAACAGGGAGACTAGAACAAAACAGAACATGTGGACAGGTGTCAAGTCGTCAGAATAAATAGAATTAAAGCTAAATGCACAACATCAACATCATTAACATGCAAGAGAAGTATATATAACCATATTTCTTAATGGTATTTTTTACAGGCTTACTATGGACCAGGCACTGAATTAAGTGCTGGATCAGTACAAGGTTGGACAAAGCCCATGTCCCACATGGGGGCTCACAGTCTTAATCCCCATTTCACAGAGGAGGTAACAGGCCCAGAGAAGTGAAGTGACTTACCCAAGGTCACACGGGAGACGAGTGGCAGAGCTGGATTAGAGCCCAAGTCCTTTAACTCCCAGGCCCTTATGCCACACTTAGATGCGTAGACTGTGATCCCCACGTGGGGCAAGGAAGGAGCGTGGCTTAGAGGAAAAAGCCCGGGCTTTGGAGTCGGAGGTCATGGGTTCGAATCCCGGATCCACGATTTGTCAGCTGTGCAACTTTGGGTACGTCACAGCTTCTCTGGGCCTCAGTTACCTCATCTTCAAAATGGGGACTAAGACTGTGAGCCCCATGTGGGACAACTGATAACTTTGTGTCTATCCCAGTGCTTAGAAAAGTGCTTTGCCCATAGTAAGTGCTTAATACCACTATTATTATTATTATCTGGATTATCTTGTACCTTGCCCAGCATTTAGTATAGGAAAAGCACTTAATCAATACCAAAAATTTTTATTATTTGGGTGGCAAGTGCAATTTTATGCTCCAAATCAAGTGGCGGAGGCAGGATTAGAACCCACGACCTCTGCCTCCTAAGCCCGGGGCTCTTTCGACCGAGCCACGCTGAAGGGGCGGGTTTGAAGGGCAGGGTGAGACAAGGTGGAGGAGCTCTTCAAGGCTGATGACTTTGTTCCACGGAAGGGCTGCTGCTTACTATTCGTTCAAGGCAATAAAAAGTGCTAAGTTCATAGCTAACAACAACAATCATATTTATTGAGCGCTTACTATGTGCAGGGCACTGTACTAAGCGCTTGGGAAGTACAAGTTGGCAACATCTAGAGACAGTCCCTACCCAACAGTGGGCTCACAGTCTAAAAGGGGGAGTTTCCTTAACTACTCGGAGCATAAAACAGCAAATCACACTTGAACAGTACTGGAGGGTTGCGTTTCCCTTACTCCCATTCATTCGTTCAATCGTATTTATTGAGCGTTTACTGTGTGCAGAGCACTGTATTAAGCGCTTGGGAAGTACAGCACAGCAATAAAGAGAGACGATGCCTGACCACAACGGGCTTACAGCCTAGAAGGGGGGAGACAGACATCAAAACAAGTAAACAGGCATCAATATAAATATAAATAAATCCTGTCCAAGGATGCCAGTCGCTACCAACCGGCCAGTACCGGGGCCGCGAGCCCCGTGAGCAACGGGGGACTGAGTCCAACCTGATAATTGGAGAAGCAGCGTGGCTCAGTGGAAAGAGCCCGGGCTTTGGAGTCCGAGGTCATGGGTTCAAATCCCGGCTCCGCCACTTGTCAACTGTGTGACTTTTCTTCTCTGGGCCTCAGTTCCCTCATCTGTAAAATGGGGATTAAGACTGTGAGCCCCCCATGGGACAACCTGATCACCTTGTAACCTCCCCAGCGTTTACAACACTGCTTTGCACATAGTAAGCGCTTAATAAATGCCATCATTGTTATTATGGGTTCTAATCCCGGCTCTGCCACTTGTCAGCTGTGTGACTTTGGGCAAGTCACTTAACTTCTCTGGGCCTCAGTTCCCTCATCTGTAAAATGGGGATTAAGACTGTGAGCCCCCCCCCCCCCCCCCCCCCGCGGGACAACCTGATCACCTTGTAACCTCCCCAGCGCTTAGAACAGTGCTTTGCACATAGTAAGCGCTTAATAAATGCCATCATTATTATTATTATCGGTTCTAATCCCGGCTCTGCCACTTGTCAGCTGTGTGACTTTGGTCAAGTCACTTAACTTCTCTGGGCCTCAGTTCCCTCATCTGTAAAATGGGGATTAAGACTGTGAGGGCCCCCCCACCCCCACCCCGCCGTGGGACAACCTGATCACCTTGTAACCTCCCCAGCGCTTAGAACAGTGCTTTGCACGTAGTAAGTGCTTAATAAATCAATCAATCGTATTTATTGAGCGCTTACTGTGTGCAGAGCACTGTACTAAGCGCTTGGGAAGTACAAGTTGGCAACATATAGAGACGGTCCCGACCCAACAGACAGTCCCTACCCAACATCCTTATGCCAGTAATGGCATCAATAAATGCCATCATTATTATTATTATTATGGGTTCTAATCCCGGCTCTGCCACTTGTCAGCTGTGTGACTTTGGGCAAGTCACTTAACTTCTCTGGTCCTCAGTTCCCTCATCTGTAAAATGGGGATTAAGACTGTGAGCCCCCACCATGGGACAACCTGATTACCTTTTAACCTCCCCAGCGCTTAGAACAGTGCTTTGCACATAGTAAGCGCTTAATAAATGCCATCATCATTATTATTATTATGGGTTCTAATCCCGGCTCTGCCGCTTGTCAGCTGTGTGACTTTAGGCTAGTCACTTCACTTCTCTGGGCCTCAGTTCCCTCAACTGTAAAATGGGGATTAAGACTGTGAGCCCCATGTGGGACAACCTGATCACTTTGTATCCCCCCCAGCGCTTAGAACAGTGCTTTGCACACAGTAAGCGCTTAACAAATGCCATCATTATTATAATCCCGTCGCTTTGAACGGTGCTTGGCACCTAGCAAAAGCGCTTACCAAATACCATTTCAAAAACCAAACAAACCAAACCAGTGAGGCCGAGAGGGACGTCAAGGCCTCGGGTCTGCCCCCAAATCACCTTCACCCAGGGAAGGAGGAGCCTTGCCATATGGAGGGAGGTTTCAGTTTCCCTTCTTGGGGCAGAGACGG
Source organism: Tachyglossus aculeatus (assembly GCF_015852505.1). Classification (NCBI taxonomy): domain Eukaryota; kingdom Metazoa; phylum Chordata; class Mammalia; order Monotremata; family Tachyglossidae; genus Tachyglossus; species Tachyglossus aculeatus. The sequence continues at coordinate 39,622,336 of NC_052072.1, forward strand.
TGGGAGAGATTGGGCAGGGAAAGGGCGGCAGAGCTGTGCCTTACCGTTTAGCACAGTGCCTGGCACATAGTAATAATAACAATAATAATAATAATAATAATGGCCTTTATTAAGCGCTTACTATGTGCAAAGCACTGTTCTACGCGCTGGAGAGGTTACAAGGTGATCAGGTTGTCCCACGGGGGGCTCACAGTCTTAATCCCCATTTGACAGATGAGGTCACTGAGGTCCAGAGAAGTTAAGTGACTCGCCCAAAGTCGCACAGCTGACAATCGGCAGAGCTGGGATTCGAACCCATGACCTCTGACTCCACCATCATCATCATCAATCGTATTTATTGAGCGCTTACTGTGTGCAGAGCACTGTACTAAGCGCTTGGGAAGTACAAATTGGCAACATTTATACTGTTATACATATTGACTCCAAAGCCTGTGCTCTTTCCACTACGCCACGCTGCTTCTCTAGGCGCTTAACAAACACCATAACTATTATTATTAGGTGCAGGGGATGGGCAAGGGCAGCGGGGTAGTGCCTTAAGTGCTTAGTACAGTACTTGGCACATAGTAAGTGCTTAACAAATACCAAAATTACTATTATTAGGTGCAGGGGAAGGGCAAGGGCAGGTGAAGAGCAAGGTAGCAGGGCAGTGCCTTAAGCGCTTAGGAGAGTGCCTGGCACATAGTAAGCGCTTAAACACAGCAATTATTATTATTAGGTGCAAGGGCAGGGGAAGGGCAGGTGCAGAGCAAGGATAGCAGGGCAGTGCCTTAAATGCTTAGTACAGTGCCTGGCAGATAGTATTCATTCATTCATCCATTCAATCGTATTTATTGAGCACGTACTGTGTGCAGAGCACCGTACTAAGCGCTTGGGAAGTACAAGTTGGCAACATATAGAGACGGTCCCTACCCAACAGTGGGTTCACAGTCTAGAAGGGGGAGACAGAGAACAAAACGTGTTAAAATAAAATGAATAGAATAGTAAATAGGTACAAGTAAAATAAAAAGAGTAATAAATCTGTACAAACATATATACAGGTGCTGTGGGGAGGGGAAGGGGGTAGGGCGGGGGGGTGCGGAGGGGGAGGAGGGGGCTCAGTCTGGGAAGGCCTCCTGGAGGAGGTGAGCTCTCAGTAGGGCTTTGATAGGAGGAAGAGAACGCTTAACACCATTATTATCATTATTATTATTATTATTATTAAGCGTGGCTCAGTGGAAAGAGCCTGGGCTTTGGAGTTAGAGGTCATGGGTTCAAATCCCGGCTCCGCCAACTGCCAGCTGTTTGACTTTGGGCAAGCCACTTCACTTCTCTGGGCCTCAGTTACCTCATCTGTAAAATGGGGATGAAGACTGTTGAGCCCCCATGTGACAAATGACTGTGAGCCCACTGTTGGGTAGGAACCGTCTCTATATGTTGCCAACTTGTACTTCCCAAGTGCTTAGTACCGTGCCCTGCGCCCAGTAAGCGCTCAATAAATACCATTGAATGAATGAATGAACCTGGTCACTTTGTAAACCCCCCCCACCCAGCGCTTTGAACAGTGTTTTGCACATAGTTAGCACTTCATAAAATGCCATTATTATTATTATTATTATGAGGTGCAGGGGATGGGCAAGGGCAGCAGGGCAGTGTTTTAAGCCCTTAGTACAGTGCCTGAAGCCCTCAGTACAGTGCCTGGCACATAGTAAGTGCTTAACAAACACCATAATTATTATTATTATTAGGTGCAGGGGATGGGCAAGGGCAGTTGCAGAGCGAGGGTAGCAGGGCAGTGCCTTAAGCACTAAGGACACTGCCTGGCACATAGTAAGTGCTTAACAAACACTATTATTATATTATTATTATCATTATTATTATTATTATGCATGGCTCAGTGGAATGAGCCCAGGCTTGGGAGTCAGAGGTCACGGGTTCAAATCCCAGCTCCACCACTTGTCAGCTGTGTGACTTTGGGCAAGTCACTTCACTTCTCTGTGCCTCAGTGACCTCAGCTGTAAAATGGGGATTAAGCCCGTGAGCCCCCCGAGGGTCAACCTGATCACCTTGCAACCTCCCCAGAGCTTAAAACTGTGCTTGGCACATAGTAAGTGCTTAATAAATGCTATCAGCATCATTATTGTTATTATAAAACCGTCTCCCCCAGTAGCCACGGGCTGAGATGGCTCAGTGGAAAGAGCCCGGGCTTGGGAGTCAGAGGTCACGGGTTCAAATCCCAGCTCCACCAGCAGTCAGCTGTGTGACTTTGGGCAAGTCGTTTCTCTGGGCCTCAGTTTCCTCATCTGCAAAATGGGGGTGAAGACTGTGAGCCCCCTGTGGGACAACCTGATCACCTGGTATCCACCCCAGCGCTTAAAACAGTGCTTTGCACATAGCAAGTGCTTAACAAATGTCATCATTATTATTATTATTATGTCCAAGACTGAACTCCTTGTCTTCCCTCCCAAACCCTGCCCTCTCCCTGATTTTCCCATCTCTGTTGACGGCACTACCATCCTTCCCGTCTCACAAGCCCGCAACCTTGGTGTCATCCTCGACTCCGCTCTCTCCTTCACCCCTCACATCCAAGCCGTCACCAAAACCTGCCGGTCTCAGCTCCGCAACATTGCCAAGATCCACCCTTTCCTCTCCATCCAAACCGCTACCCTGCTAATTCAAGCTCTCATCCTATCCCGTCTGGACTACTGCACTAGCCTTCTCTCTGATCTCCCATCCTCGTGTCTCTCTCCACTTCAATCCATACTTCATGCTGCTGCCCGGATTATCTTTGTCCAGAAACGCTCTGGGCATATTACTCCCCTCCTCAAAAATCTCCAGTGGCTACCAATCAATCTGCGCATCAGGCAGAAACTCCTCACCCTGGGCTTCAAGGCTGTCCATCACCTCGCCCCCTCCTACCTCACCTCCCTTCTCTCCTTCTACTGCCCAGCCCGCAACCTCCGCTCCTCCACCGCTAATCTCCTCACCGTACCTCGTTCTCGCCTGTCCCGCCATCGACCCCCGGCCCACGTCATCCCCCGGGCCTGGAATGCCCTCCCTCTGCCCCTCCGCCAAGCTAGCTCTCTTCCTCCCTTCAAGGCCCTGCTGAGAGCTCACCTCCTCCAGGAGGCCTTCCCAGACTGAGCCCCTTCCTTCCTCTCCCCCTCGTCCCCCCGTCCATCCCCCGTCTTACCTCCTTCCCTTCCCCACAGCACCTGTATATATGTTTGTACATATTTATTACTCTATTTATTTTACTTGTACCTATCTATTCCATTTATTTTATTTCGTTAGTATGTTTGGTTTTGTTCTCTGTCTCCCCCTTCTAGACTGTGAGCCCACTGTTGGGTAGGGACCGTCTCTCTATGTTGCCAACTTGTGCTTCCCAAGCGCTTAGTACAGGGCTCCGCACACAGTAAGCGCTCAATAAATACGACTGATTGATTGATTATTTGCACATGGAAAGCACTTAATAAATTCCATCATTATTATGATTCTCTGTGCCTCAGCTTCCTCACCTGCAAAATGGGGGTGAAGACTGAGAGCCCCACGGGGGACAACCTGATCACCTTGTATCCCCCCCCACCCAGCGCTTAGAACAGGGCTTTGCACATAGCAAGTGCTTAGAACAGTGCTTTGCACATAGTAAGCACTTAATAGATACCATCATTACTACTATTCTCTGTGCCTCAGTTTTTTCATCCGCAAAATGGGGGTGAAGACTGTGAGCCCCACGGGGGACAACCCGATCAGCTGGTAACCTCCCCAGCGCTCAGAACAGGGCTTGGCACATAGTAAGTGCTTAACAAATGCCATCATTATTATTATTACTACTGTTATTTGCACACAGCAAGCACTTAATAAATGCCATCATTATTCTTCTCTGGGCCTCAGTGACCTCATCTGCGAAACGGGGGTGAAGACTGTGAGCCTCACAGGGGACAACCTGATCGCCTGGCAACCTCCTCGGCGCTTAGAACAGGGCTTTGCATACAGTAAGTGCTTAACAAATGCCATCACTGTTGTTATTATTTGCACACAGCAAGCGCTTAATAAATGCCTTCATTACTATTATCCCCAGGGCCTCAGTTCCCTTATCTGTAAAAGGGGGATGAAGACTGGGAGCCCCCCGGGGAACAACCTGATCACCCGGTCACCTCCCCAGCGCTTAGAACAGTGCTTTGCCCGTAGCAAGTGCTTAGCAAATGCCATCACGATTATTACTATTATTTGCACATAGCAGGTGCTTAACAAATGCCATCATGATTATTATTATGATTTGCACACAACAAGCGCTTAATAAATGCCTTCAATACTATTATCCCCAGGGCCTCAGTTCCCCTATCTGTAAAATGGGGGTGAAGACTGTGAGCCCCCCGGGGGACAACCTGATCACCCGGTCACCTCCCCAGCGCTTAGAACAGTGCTTTGCCCGTAGCAAGTGCTTAGCAAATGCCATCACGATTATTACTATTATTTGCACATAGCAGGTGCTTAACAAATGCCATCATGATTATTATTATGATTTGCACACAACAAGCGCTTAATAAATGCCTTCATTACTGTTCTTCTCTGTGCCTCGGTTCCCTTATCCGTAAAAAGGGGATGAAGACTGGGAGCCCCCCGGGGGACAACCTGATCACCCGGTCACCTCCCCAGCGCTTAGAACAGTGCTTTGCCCGTAGCAAGTGCTTAGCAAATGCCATCACGATTATTACTATTATTTGCACATAGCAGGTGCTTAACAAATGCCATCATGATTATTATTATGATTTGCACACAACAAGCGCTTAATAAATGCCTTCACTACTATTATCCCCAGGGCCTCAGTTCCCTTATCTGTAAAAGGGGGATGAAGACTGTGAGCCCCCCGGGGGACAACCTGATCACCCGGTCACCTCCCCAGCGCTTAGAACAGTGCTTTGCCCGTAGCAAGTGCTTAGCAAATGCCATCACGATTATTACTATTATTTGCACATAGCAGGTGCTTAACAAATGCCATCATGATTATTATTATGATTTGCACACAACAAGCGCTTAATAAATGCCTTCAATACTATTATCCCCAGGGCCTCAGTTCCCCTATCTGTAAAATGGGGGTGAAGACTGTGAGCCCCCCGGGGGACAACCTGATCACCCGGTCACCTCCCCAGCGCTTAGAACAGTGCTTTGCCCGTAGCAAGTGCTTAGCAAATGCCATCACGATTATTATTACTATTATTCGCACATAGCAGGTGCTTAACAAATGCCATCATGATTATTATTATGATTTGCACACAACAAGCGCTTAATAAATGCCTTCACTACTATTATCCCCAGGGCCTCAGTTCCCCTATCTGTAAAATGGGGGTGAAGACTGTGAGCCCCCCGGGGGACAACCTGATCACCCGGTCACCTCCCCAGCGCTTAGAACAGTGCTTTGCCCGTAGCAAGTGCTTAGCAAATGCCATCACGATTATTACTATTATTTGCACATAGCAGGTGCTTAACAAATGCCATCATGATTATTATTATGATTTGCACACAACAAGCGCTTAATAAATGCCTTCATTACTATTATCCCCAGGGCCTCAGTTCCCTTATCTGTAAAAGGGGGATGAAGACTGGGAGCCCCCCGGGGAACAACCTGATCACCCGGTCACCTCCCCAGCGCTTAGAACGGCGCTCTGCCCGTAGCAAGGGCTTAGCAAACGCCATTATTACTATTATTATCGTTATTATTTGCGCATAGCGAGCGCTTAATGAATGCCATCATTACTATTACTCCCTGTGCCTCAGCTTCCTCATCCGCAAAATGGGGTTTAAGACCGTGAGGCCCAAGGGGGCCGACCGACCACCTGGTAACCTCTCAGGTTCCCAGAAGGGGGCCGGGCATCTAGTAAGCGCCGAATGAAAGGGGGTAATGGCGATTCTGGTTGGATTGCTCGGCTCACCAGGCCTCCTCCGCCGCCGCGGCCGTCCGCACGCGCCACATCCCGAGGACCGACTGACGGACCGACGACCAAGGGCGCCGGCCGGCCGCCTCAGCCGTCGCCTCAGCCGCCCGCCCCGGTCGCGCGCCACTTCCGGCCCAGCCGGTCCGCCGCCCCCTCCCCTCCAGACGGAAACAGCGGCTCCCCCACATCTAGTTCCGGCCGCCTCGGAGCATGCGCCCTAGCGATCGCGCCCCTCTTTGAGCACGCTCTGAAATGCTCGCGCCGCGCCCCCTCGGAGCGTGCGCCGTGGCGTTCGCGCCTGGGCCTCCTCCGAGCATGCGCCGTAGCGTTCGCGCCGCGCCTCGTCGGAGCATGCGCCCTAGCGCTCGCGCCGGGCTGCCTCGGAGCATGCTCTGTAGTGTTGGCGCCGCGCCTCCTCGGAGCATGCGCCCGAGCGCTCGCTCCGGGCTTCCTCGGCGCATGCGCCCTAGCGCTCGCGCCCCGCTTCCTCGGAGCATGCGCCGTAGCGTTCGCTCCGCGCCTCCTCCGAGCATGCGCCCTAGCGCTCGCGCGCCGCTTCCTCGGAGCATGCTTTGTAGTGTTGGCGCCGCGCCTCCTCGGAGCATGCGCCCGAGCGCTCGCTCCGGGCTTCCTCGGCGCATGCGCCCTAGCGCTCGCGCCCCGCTTCCTCGGAGCATGCTCTGTAGCGTTCGCGCCGCGCCTCCTCCGAGCATGCGCCCTAGCGCTCGCGCCCCGCTTCCTCGGAGCATGCTCTGTAGTGTTCGCGCCGCGCCTCCTCGGAGCATGCGCCCGAGCGTTGGCGCCGCGCCTCCTTGGAGCATGCGCCCTACCGTTGGCGCCGCGTCCCCTCGGAGCATGCGCCCTAGCGCTCGCGCCCCGCTTCCTCGGAGCATGCTCCGTAGCGTTGGCGCCGCGCCTCCTCCGAACATGCGCAGTAGCGTTCGCTCCGCTCATCCTCGGAGCATGCGCCCTAGCCTTCGCGCCGGCCTCTTCGGAGCATGCGCCGTAGCGCTCGCGCCCCGCTTCCTCGGAGCATGCTCTGCAGTGTTAGCGCCGCGCCTCCTCGGAGCATGCGCCCTAGCGCTCACGCCCCCCTTCCTCGGAGCATGCTCTGAAATGTTCGCGCCGCGCCTCCTCGGAGCATGCGCCGTAGCGTTCGCGCCGGGCCCCCTCGGAGCATGCGCCGTAGCGCTCGCGACGGGCCTCGTTGCCCGCCTGCTGCGCCCTCAGCCATGAGGTGCGAGGGAATCAATCAATCAATCAGTCAATCAATCAATCAATCGTATTTATTGAGCGCTCACTGTGTGCAGAGCACTGTACTAAGCACTTAGGAAGTACAAGTCGGCAACACATAGAGACGGTCCCTGCTGGGTGACCCTGGGCAAGTCACTTAACTTCTCCGAGCCTCAGTTACCTCATCTGCAAAATGGGGATTAAGACTGTGAGCCCCACGTGGGACAATTTGATCACCATGTATCCCCCCAGCGCTTAGAACAGTGCTCTGCACATAGTAAGCGCTTAACAAATGCCATTAAAAAAAATATTATTCTTAGTTTCCTCCATATCTTTCAACCTCTAGATTTGCCCCTTGTACTGAGGAAGCAGCATTGCCTGATGGAAAGAGCACAGGCGCGGGAGTCAGAGAGTCTGGGTTTTAATCTCGGTTTTGCCACCTGCCTCTGCCTGACCTTGGGCGAATCACTTACCTTCTCTGTGCCTCAGTTTTCTCATCTGTAAATGGGGATTAAATCCTATTCCCTCCTACTTAGACTGTGAAGCCCCATGAAGATCAGAGACTGCGTCAAACCCAACTATCTCGTGTCTACCCCGGAGCTTAGTACATTGCTTGGCACGCAATAAATACTTAGTAAAAACAATAATAATAATTTGCTTTCCTTTTTTCTCTTCGCCCATTCCATTTTCGTGTCCTCGTAACTTTAGCTGATCTTCCCTTAGTTTTTGTGGACTGATCCCACCTCAAAGGGAGGAAAAAAACAAATCCTAGGGGAAAAAGTTCAAATATGGGCAGTTTAACTAAATGAGACAGATAACTATAAAAAACTATATATATATATAGTTTATATATATTATAATATATTTTATATATATATATTATATATTATTATATATTATCGAGCTAAAATAAAAAATAGCTATCGGGCCACAAGGTGGGGTGTTTGTACTATGGAATCCAGAATTCCTTTCAGGAATGCAGGTAGAAATCTTGGAATTGACAGAAAGAAGTCTTCAGTCTATCCCAGTTGACATATTGCCGAGCAAAGAATTAAATAACCTTAATTTGACCAGGGTCTACTTTCGTACTTTGAATTTACATATCTTCATTCATACAGACTTTGTCAGTGCATTCATTTTCCCAGGCAGAGAGTTGTAAAGCGGCCTGTATTATTTTAAAATGGGGCAACCCAGATGGTTCGAAATAAAACGATTTGCCTAAGGCCACAGGGTATGATTCGAGGGAGAGATTGAAATAAAAGTTTGGATTTATGACTTCCGAACCTAATGAGCATTCTTTTCAGTAACCCGAAAAATGAGAGAGCAGGTCACATGGAAAAGTGAGGTAGGACACAAGGTTAAAAGGAAAAGAGAAGAAAGATGGGGGGAAAAAAAGCACCAGGGAAGAAAGAATCAGAAACGGCTTGTTAGTAAAAGGGAGGCTGGATGAAATGCATTAAAGAGGAAGAATGTGGGAGAATCCTAAGGTCACTCATTAACCTGAAATATATTTCTATTTGGGGATTTTTTGCTGGTGTTGTAAGTTCCACCCTGGGAAGCCCCCATCCAGTGGTTTGCGCTGGAAAAAGCACTGCAGCTAATCCAAAACAAACGGATCGGCGGAACAAACAAAACATATTGCAAATGTGGTAGAGCAATCCCTTAAAAGATGGATCAAACAGCAGTTGGCATCAATAATTGATATCTTTTAACTCAGCACAAAAGTTTATTTGCTGTAAAAAAAAGTATATTCATATATCTGTAAAATACATATTGCCCTGCTGTTGGTCCTGGGGAAAGAGCACTGACCTAATTAACTTGTATTCATTCATTCATTCATTCAGTCATATTTATTGAGCGCTTACTGTGTGCAGAGCACTGTACTAAGCGCTTGGGATCTACAGCAAAACAGAATAGTCAGTCAGTCATTTATTGAGTGCTTACTGCATGCAGAGCACTGTACTAAGCTTGGAAGAGTACAGCTTAACAAAACAGACACAATCCCTGCATACAGTGAGCTTACAATCTAGTTGGGGAGACAAATATTAATATGAATAAATAAATTACAGATACATACATAAGTGCTATGGGGCTGGGAGAGGGGATGAATTAAGAGAGCAGGTCAGGGCAAGGCAGAAAGGAGCAGGAGACGAGGAAATGAAGGCTTAGTCAGGGAAGGCCTCTTGGAGGAGGTGTGCCTTCAATAAGGCTTTGAAAGTGGGGAGAGTAATTGTCTCTCAGATATGAGGAGGGACGGCGTTACAGGACAGAGGCAGGACATGGGCGAGAGGTCGGCGGTGAGATAGATGAGACCGAGGTACAGTGAGAATGTTAGCATTAGAATAATAATAATAATGGTATTTGTTAAGTGTTTACTATGTGCAAAGCAGTGTTCTAAGCGCTGGGGGAATACAAGGTGATCAGGTTGTCCCACATGGGGCTCACAGTCTTAATCCCCATTTTACAGATGAGGGTACTGAGGCACAGAGAAGTTAAGTGACTTGCCCAAAGTCACACAGCTGATAATTGGTGGAGCCGGAATTTGAACCCATGACCTCTGACTCCAAAGCCCGGGCTCTTTCCACTGAGCCACACTGCCGGTTGTGTGTAAAGCGGGTGGCTGGGTTGTAGTAGGAGAGTAGCTTGGCACATAGTAAGCACTGAAAAAGTACCATTATTTATTTTTAAAACACATGGACAGACTCCAGTCTGCAGCAGCCTGATTGAGAACTCTGACACACCCAGCCGATTGGTCTCATACTTCATTCATTCATTCAATCGTATTTACTGAGCGCTTACTGTGCGCAGAGCACTGTACTGAGCGCTTGGGAAGTGCAAATGGGCAACAAATAGAGACGGTCCCTACCCAACAATGGGCTCACAGTCTAGAAGGGGGCCTCCATTTCATGGCCTGTATGGCCACATGGTATGGGCTGGTTTATAGAGAAAGGTATCACGTTCAATGGTATTTGCTTCTGAATAATGAAGCAGACATTATTTAAAGTCTATAGCTGGGTTCCAGTAATGAATAAAAGTTGAGTTTCAATAAATGATGTTATTTTTTCAATTTAAGTGATGTTCAAATGCTGAGGAGAAGGTATCACGTTCAATGGTATTTGCTTCTGAATAATGAAGCAGACATTATTTAAAGTCTATAGCTGGGTTCCAGTAATGAATAAAAGTTGAGTTTCAATAAATGATGTTATTTTTTCAATTTAAGTGATGTTAAAATGCTGAGGAGAAGCAGTGTGGCTCAGTGGATAGAGCACGAGCCTGAGAGTCAGAAGGACCTGAGTTCTCATCTTGACCCCGCCACATGTCTCCTGTGTGTCCTTGGGTAAGTCACTTTGCTTCTCTGTGCCTCAGTTCCCTCATCTATAAAATGGGGATTAAGACTGTGAGCCCCATGTGGGACAACCTGATTAATTTGTATCTACCCCAGCGCTTAGAACAGTGTTTAGCCCATAGTAAGTGCCTAACAAATAGCATCATTATTATTAATATTATGTGGGACAGGGACCGCATCCAACCTGATTATCTTGTATCTACCCAAGTGCTTAGAACAGTGCTTGGCACATCGGAAGCACTGAACAAGTACCATAATAATAATAATATAAAATGATGTTTTAATTTCTGTTATCTACCAAAAAAATCATTTTATTTTATAGGTATTAAGGTTGGCTTCTGTATTGTAAAATAACTCTAGGAGATATATGAAAATAAAGTATCATTGTGCTAAAATTCTGGGCTTAAAAATGAATACTCTGATGAAGACAGAGAGATTTCTTATAGCATGACTGTGGGATGATGGGCTTTAGCAACTGCAGTTTTTTACTTCTCTCAGTATGGCAATCCCCGGAGTCCAGTTAAATAGGAGGACGAGGGCGAGGTGTATAACCAGACAACTTGCTAGGCTAGTCCAGAGACAACAGACATTTGCAATCTCATAGGAAAGGTCTGGGTTTGCGCAATTCCCAACAAAATAGTTTTTAAACCAACTCAGAATAAAATTTACTGCACACCAATCCCCAGTTGAGTCTGTGTGAAAAGAACAGCTCAAAGTGGGATGTCACTCGGCCCCTCAAAATCAATGTGTGTAAAATTGAGCTTCTAATTTTCCGTCTTATATCCTCCCCTCTTAACTTTCCCACCTCTGTCAATGAAATCGCTGTCTTCCCTACTCCAGAAATCTCCTTGGGGTTATCGTCCAATGTTCATGGTCTTAAAAGTCTTACATTTAATCAACTGTTAAATCCCAGATCCACCCCTTCCTTTCCACCTTAACAGACACCACCTTTATTTAAGATCCCGCTAGCCTTCAAACTCACCTCTTACCTGTACTTTACTCTCTACTGTCCTGACTCCGACTGTTCCCCCAGCCTGGAATTCCCTACCCAAATCCCAAACGGACCACATCCCTAAAGCCCTTCCTTACAAAAATGCCGAGCCGGGATCCTTGAGAGCTGTGAATAAGTGGAAAGGAGACAAATATTTCATCTTGATTCTTTAATGTGAAATTAATAGTAGCGTTCCTTATTATTACACAAATCCTGTAATCTGAGGAATTCTAAATATTAATTCATTTAATTAAGTTTCATATCGCACTCATGAGGTAGATCATTTCAGTTTAAGACACCTGTATATATGTATATATGCTTGTACATATTTATTACTCTATTTATTTATTTATTTATTTTACTTGTACATATCTATTCTATTTATTTTATTTTGTTAGTATGTTTGGTTTTGTTCTCTGTCTCCCCCTTTTAGACTGTGAGCCCACTGTTGGGTAGGGACTGTCTCTATATGTTGCCAATTTGTACTTCCCAAGCGCTTAGTACAGTGCTCTGCACATAGTAAGCGCTCAATAAATACGATTGATGATGATGATGATGATGAAGACACGGCATCTTTGTTTTGGTGACATCTCATACTAAATCTACAAATGATATAATTTCGGGTCAACAAAGTACAGCACCTAGTATTTATTTAACATCTTTCAACCGAGGATCTCAAGGCCATAGCAATAATAATAATGGCATTTATGAAGCACTTACTATATGCGAAGCACTGTTCTAAATGCTGGGGAGGTTACAAGGTGATCAGGTTGTCCCATGGGGGGCTCACAGTCTTAATCCCCATTTGACAGATGAGGTAACGGAGGCACAGAGAAGTTAAGTGACTTGCCCAAAGTCACACAGCTGACAAGTGCGGGAGTCGGGATTTGAACCCATGACCTCGGACTCCAAAGCCTGTGCTCTTTCCACTGAGCCATGCTGCTTCTCAGTACTATACAAGCGACAAATTGCTGGTGTTACCGAGGAAGTATGACCTAATCCCTAGTGCAACTAACTACGTTCTGGCAACCTTGCGTTCATTTTAGCTCTATCCTGAGGTTATATGACCTTATTCCAGTCACTTAACCTTTCTGTGACTCATTTCCTACAGCTACCAAATGGGAAGCATAACATTTTCCACTTACCTCCTTCACAGAGATGTGGTAAAGAATAATGTTTGGGATACGCTTGTGATTCTCCGATGAAAGGGACAAATAAATGCCGTACGGCGACGTTGCTTTAAACCATCCAGTGGGTTAAACCGATTAAGTATTATGATCCTCATTGATCAGTGGAAGAAACTATGAACTTTTAACTTTTTGCAAGCATCTAATGTGTGCTGGGACTTGTACAGAACTAAATGTGGGAGGATTCAGAAGGTTGCATTTGACAAGCCAGGCCAGTAAACACAGGGATCTCACAACTGCTCCAACAGGACAACGCCCATTTGTTTTCTTCATTTCTTCTTTTTCTCTGCATGATAGGTGAGCTAAAATATACGGCAGAGGGGAGTGATGTACATTTCAATCTTCCCTAAGCACTGTCGGTTACCCACGTCGGGGAAATGGGTTAGAGGGGATAAGCTATAGACAGGCAGATTACGGGGCTAGGGCAGGATGTGGGAAAATGGAAAATTACAGAGGACTGCTAGGTTTGGGAAGATAAGATGTCGCTGATGTAGTTTAGGGAAGGAGAGAACTGGAGTGTTTCCTGAATGCTTCTTTCTGCTCCTCATACCAAGGCTCGAGAGCTTGGGAGTCAGAAGATGCTCTAGGCTGTAAACTCCGTTTTGGCGGAGAATGTGTCTGTTTATTGTTCTGTTGTACTCTCCCAAGCGCTTAATACAGTGCTCTGCACACAGTAAGCGCTCAATAAATACAACTGACTCGGTTCTGACCCCGGCTCTGCCACTTGTCTGCTGTGTGACCTTGTCATATCACTTAACTTCTCTGGGCCTCAGCTACCTCATTTGTAAAATCAGGATTAAATCCGACTCCCTCCTACTTAGTGAACCCCACGTGGGGCAGGGACTGTGTCCAATCTGATTAACCTTTGTCTTCTTTTGTGCTTAGAACAGTGCTTGGCACATAGTAAGTGCATAACAATTATCATTATTATCATTAGACTGTGAGCCCACTGTTGGGTAGGGACTGTCTCTATATGTTGCCAATTTGTACTTCCCAAGCGCTTAGTACAGTGCTCTGCACATAGTAAGCGCTCAATAAATACGATTGATGATGATGATGATGATTAAGATTATGAAGAGGCAAAGCTATAGAAAAGAGTTGTGCTTCCAGAATAGCTATAAAATAGATGAAAAACAAAGAGATGAAATGTAGGAGGTTTTCCTAAATAAAAATGATGATCTAAAGTTTTTTAGTCCATATGAGTCTCAAGTCTGGTTATAATAATAATAATGGTGGCATTTGTTAAGTGCTTACTATGTGCTTACTATGTGCAAAGCACTGTTCTAAGCGCTGGGGGATACAAGGCGATCAAGTTGCCCCACGTGGGGCTCACAGTCTTAATCCCCATTTTACAGATGAGGTAACTGAGGCTCAGAGAAGTTAAGCGACTTGCCCAAGGTCACACAGCTGACATGTGGCAGGATTTGAACCCATGACTTCTGACTCCAAAGCCCGGGCTCTTTCCACTGAGCCATGCTGCTTCTCTTATGGTTATGGACTATGTAGTGTGAAAGTAAAAATAATATAAATTAACCTAGAGAAAAATTAATCTTGGAACGGTTCAGGGCAAGACATCTAGAGAAATATAATTGGAGTTTTCAAGAAAGCTGAAAGGGACACTGTAAAGGAAATTTTCACAGACTATTGGGCAGTGAGTTCCTTGTGGGACAGGGACTGTGTCCAACCCGATTATCCGGTATCTGCCCCAGTGCTTAGAACAGTGCTCGGCACATAATTCACGCTTAACAAACATGATTAAAAAAATAATACATTTTCCGAGCTATTTGTGCTTTCCATCTGCAAGCAGCACACACTCTAGATATCTAGGAAGTAATTTCAAAAAAAAAGAGGATATTCCCTCCAGGCCTTGAAGCACAGAAAACGTGATGTAGTGATGATGGAAACTTTCATCAGTGATAGATGAGATTTCGCCTGGAGACTAGATCAAGAAGGAACCTGTGAGAGAAATGGATTATAGTGCTAGAGGCTTGAATAGAATCTCTCCCTGTCTCTCTCTTTCATCCTTGGCAGTCACGTTCCTGTTAGGGCACGGAGAGTAATGATAAAGAGGGCAAGCAGCAGTGTGGCACATATAGTCTTTGCACATGTTAGCAGAACCAAGATTGGAACCCAGGTCTCTTGATCGTCAGAGCAGTACTCTTTCCATTAGGCCGGTGCTTAGAACAACGCTTTGCACATAGATAGCGCTTAACAAATGCCATCATTATTGTTATTATTATTATTATTAGGCCAATTACAGTGTTACAGAGAAATTAAATGACTTCCACAAGGTCATGTGAAATTGAGCGGCAAAAATCAGAGTAAAACTCAAGTTTTGTGTACCTCTTAATCACTCTGATACTCACCCCAGATCCACAGCACTTTATGCGTGCATCTTTATAATCCACTATTTCTCTTATCTGTCATTTTATTTTAAGGTAAGTCTCCCCTGTAGACTGCAAAAGCTTTGTGACTGGGGATAATGTCTACCAATTACATTGTATTTTTCTAAGTGCTTAGTACAGTGCTTTGCACACAGAAGGTGCTCAATAAATAATAATAATGATGATGGTATCATCATCAATCGTATTTATTGAGCGCTTACTATGTGCAGAGCACTGTACTAAGTGCTTGGGAAGTACAAATTGGCAACGTATAGAGACAGTCCCTACCCAGCATTGGGCTCACAGTCTAAAAGTGATGGTATTTGTTAAGCGTTTACTATGGGCCAAGCACTGTTCTAAGCATTGGAGTAGAGGGGCTCACAGTCTTAATTCCCATTTTCCAGATGATGCAACTGAGGCACAGAGAAGTTAAGCGACTTGCCCAAGGTCACGCAGCAGCCAAACGGGATTAGAACCCGTGACCTTTTGACTCCCAATCCCATGCTCTATCCTCCGCGCCATGCTTGACTGCCCAATTGATTGATTGCCATTATCCGCTCTGAACTCCGGACCGAAGCAGTTCAATTATTCCATTCTTTCGTGACAATCAGCGACATCGTCCCGGGGGTAAGTCACTTCATTTCTCTGTGCCTCAGTTACCACATCTGTAAAATGGGGATCAAGACTGTGAGCCCCTCGTGGGACAGGGACTGGATCCAACCTGATTTGCTTCTATCTACTAATGCTTAGTATGGTGCCTGGCACATAGTAAGTGCTTAAAAAATGCCACGGTTATTATTATCATTATTACCCCCCCAGACAATGAGACCCTCCCTGGACACCTCCTGTCACCCAAACCTACCAGGGGATAGTTGAGCTGTTGAGCAGAATAAAAGGAGGACATTCTCTGATGCATCGCTCCTGTTGTTGCTGCTGCTGCTGCCATCTTTTCATGTCCCAGTCATGCTGGGAACAGATCGTGGGTAGGGCAGCAGCGATCCCGGGAATCGGGACTTGGTGATCTGGTGACATGAGAGAGCTGAGGCCAACGCCACTGCTGTGGTCTCAATATGTATGTGAGTGTAAAAGGAAGGGAGATAATCTATGAAGCATCTCTGTAAACGCTAGACTGTCAGCTCGCTGTGGACGGGGAATGACCCCTGGCCCATGTCCAACCTCTGACCTGGAATGCCCTACCTTCTCACATTCACCAAACTAGCTCATTTCCCCCCTTCAAAGCCCTACTGAAGGCTCATCTCCTCCAGGATGCCTTCCCAAACTGAGTCCCCCCTTTCCTCTGCTCCTCCTCCCCTCCCTATCACCCCTAGTCCTTCCTTCTGCTGTACCCCCTCCCCACCCCACAGCACTTGTGTATATATGTACATATTTATCAATCAATCAATCAATCAATCATATTTATTGAGCGCTTACTGTGTGCAGAGCACTGTGCTAAGCGCTTGGGAAGTACAAGTTGGCAACATATAGAGACAGTCCCTACCCAACAGTGGGCTCACAGTCTAATTATTATTCTATTTATTTTATTAATGATGTGTATAAATCTATCATTCTATTTGTATTGATGTTATTGATGCCCAACTACTTGTTTTGTTTTGTTTTGTTGTCTGCCTTCCCCCCTTCTAGACTATGAGCCTGTTGTTGGGCAGAGATTGTCTCTATTTGTTGTCAAATTGTACTTTCCAAGTGCTTAGTACAGTGCTCCGTATACAGTGTGTTCAATCAATCAATCAATCAATCGTATTTATTGAGCGCTTACTATGTGCAGAGCACTGTACTAAGTGCTTGGGAAGTACGAATTGGCAACACATAGAGACAATCCCTACCCAACAGTGGGCTCACAGTCTAAAAGAAATAAATATCACTGATGGATGAGTGTGTCTGTCTCTCTTGATCTCTCTTGTTTGTATGTCCCGGTCTCTCATTTTGTATTTCTGTCTGCCCTGTTTCTGTTTCCTCTTGTCTGTCACTAATTCTGCCTGCCTAAATTTCTGTTTGTGCAACTGTCTCAATCATTCATTCATTCAATCAATCGTATTTATTAAGCGCTTACTGTGTGCAGAGCAATATACTAAGCACTTGGACAGTACAATAGTCACTACACCCTGCTTCCTGAGGAGGAAATAAACATGACTGTGAGCCCCCCGAGAGACAATCTGATCACCTTGTAACCTCCCCAGCGCTTAGAACAGTGCTTTGCACATAGTAAGCGCTTAATAAATGCCATTATTATTATTATTATTATTATTATTACAATACAGCAATAATGAGAGACAATCCCTGCCCACAATGGGCTTACAGTCTAGAGGTAGGGAGACAGACATACATCTCTGTCTTTCTGATCTCTCTGCCTCTTCCCCTCTTTTGTCCTCTTTGCCCAGCACATATCTAGAAAATTGTCCCTGTTTCGTAGAAGCTCCACCTTCTAACACCGTTTGTAACAACACAAGAACATATTATAGTTTTATTAACAAATTCTATTTTTTTCTATTTGATAGTAGTGCTATTAAGTCACTTATAATTTTACAATTAATTTACTAGTAATTCATAGTATTTCTGAAGTGTGGCCCACGTCTGAATGTGTTGCTTTGTATTCATTCATTCAATTGTATTTATTGTACAATTCAATTGTAGAGCATTCATTGTACTAAGCACACAATACAACAATAAACAATCACAGTCCTTGCTCACAATGAGCTTACAGTGGGGGATACCAGTCCTTAACCACTGGTAGTAACTTATTAAAACCATAAAACTAGAATCGATGAGTTCTGTAATATTTTGGATGATCTGTTCTCTCTTTTCATCTGTAATTTCAACTGTCCGGATTTGAGGGAAAAGTGACAGGAACTAAAATCAACTTGTTCGCACTAATTTCTTAGAATGCTTTTCTCTTAGGCTTTAAAAATTTCCACATATGCTTATTAATGAGAAATGTGTTTTATCAATATATCACGGTGTAAATAGCAAAAGGATTTTATGGTTTGCAACTGAGAATTAATCATGCTTCCTAACCCACAGAGTACAATATTTACGACCCGTGGGTTGACATTTTAGCTTGAAGTGGCACAATATGTAATTTTGGTTGCAGACACACACCTCCTAACCTTACATAACCCTATATTTGAACTTCAGTCATCTGCCTGCCAGCTCTTTCCCTGTGTTATTAGAGTTCTAATTGGAAATCATGTCACGGCGCAAGTTCGACAGCCTGCGGATGATTGTTTTATAGGATAGGGCCGGGGGATGTTTAGGGGGGAAGCAGTTCTTCCAGACAAGTTTAGAAAGAGCTGGGAAACAAAATGTCAAGAAGCGACAATTTTCCAACCCAGTAGTTTGTGGGAGGAGTTTTGTTCCGTAAGCAATTTTATGCGGATGGGAAAGGAGTGTGTTTGGGAAAGAACTTCTTTCCTGGAAGATCATTTACCTGTTCAGATCAAGGGAGAGGCAGTCTATCTATGAGTCCTGGAGGTGATTCTTCAGAAGATCCAGCAGCTGGCACTCAGCACTTTCTGATGGAGGAGAAATATGAGAAGGGTCATCATGCTTTACTCAATGAAGGAGAGGAGAATGAAATGGTGAGTTTCTACCCTATTTCATCCACATGTTTTGCCTTTTATCCCCGATCCTGTGTTATGAAGAAAAGAAACCCTGGTGACACTTCCGTCAGGATTTTGAGTTTTGAGAGGAAAAACTGTGGTAGGACGACAATGAGCGGGTTGGAAAGAATAGTGTTCCTCTGAGAAAGAAAAAAAGATGAAATCAAATTTTTACTGAGCATCATCAACCTAGTTAGCTTTGTTCAATATAGGTGTAAACGTTCAATAGACATGATCGAATGGGTATGTATGTTGTACTTTCAAACGCGAATGTAAGGAATCCTGCATTCTACTGAAGGAAAGCTTTTATAGCCACCCAAGCTTTGTTTCCTTATTCAGAAAGCAATAGATAGTAGGATCCTTAATCTTTTTATTTTATTGCCTCACGGATCATGTAACATTTTAAAAAATGGGGTACAGCAGCCTACAATTATTGAAAAACTAATGAAATGTTAGCATTCATCCGGTTCCCCTTTTCCCCCTTCTTGTTCCTTAACATTAATTCTCAGCAAAGTGTGTAGATTTTGATTTACCAGACTAAAACATTACTGACATTTTCTGTCAACAGGTATTATTTTATTACATTTTCTTCTTATGTTAAAAGGAGGACATCTAGAACAATTCAAGATGAATTTATTGCTCCATTGAGTGCTATGCATCCAATGATTCATTTAACTTGAATAATACTCTTTGTTTTGCGCTTTTAAAAACTCACAAACATGTCATTTGCATTGGGTTGGTATTTATTTGTAAACAGCACTTTGAATTTTCCAGAATGAAAAAGAAATAGAACATAATCAAAACGAGGTGTTAGAGAAATATGCTCTCAGTTAATTAACACAATTGTGTCAGGCCAGGCTATTGAATTCTTTGTTATTTCTTAAACTGGTCTTTCAAGTCTAATCTGCTTACCTATTCCTCTAGCAACAGCATTTCTGAGACTTCAATATATTACCTTTCTGCTGTCAATGCTGCAGAACTTGTGATGAGCCTGTAAAGAATATGATATCTGATTCTAGCTGGCCTGTTCTTGGAAAGTTTATATCTGGAAAACTATTTTCCCTCAGCCTCTCCAAAATGTAAACTAGAAAGCTGTTTTCTAGGCCACTTTTTGGCTTTCATCATCTACCTTTTCTGACTTTCCTTCAGCTTCCTCATGAAATTCAATATTTGATCCTCACCTTTAAACCATTACGTTTCTTTGCACGGTCTCTTTCCTTGGTCTTAATGTTTTCTCCTTTTTCACTACATTGTCTGTGTCATCGGTTTGTACTTCCCAAGCGCTTAGTACAGTGCTCTGCACACAGTAAGCGCTCAATAAATACGATTGAATGAACGAGTGAATGAATCAATGAAGTGAAGGATTGCAACTTTGCTACTTATTTTGATTGGCACTGGCCTATTGCTTACCCACATTCTTCAGCAGCTTCCTCAAAGCTATCTGCGGCAGTCATCAATTAGGTCTCACTTACAAAACCACCACTTCTTCAAAAGTATTTTTACAGAAAAGGTTTAATACCTTTTATTAAATCCTCATAGCATTTCTGTGAGCTATATTTAATAATGTTGGTATCTGTTAAGTGCTTACTAAGTGCCAAGCACTGTTCTAAGCACTGGGGGAATAGAAAGTAATCAAGGTTGTCCCACGTGGGGCTCACAATCTTAATCCCCATTTTACAGATGAGGGAACTGAGGCACAGAGAAGTGAAGTGACTTGCCCATAGTCACACAGCTAAGTGGCAGGGCCAGGATTCAAACCCATGACCTCTGACTCCCAAGCCCGGTCTCTTTCCACAGAGCCAAGCCATATTTTATCCTCATTTATTAGCAAGTGAGCACACACGCCCATATGATTGTTGTCGGGAAATTTGTTCTGGTAGTTACTGGAGGTGGAAGGTTCAGCAAAAATTTCAAACTCATTATGGGGAAGGTATGTGTCTGCTAATTCTGTTTTTGGCACTTGGCACAATGGCCCAAGCACCTAGCACAATGCTCTGCACATAGTAAGCACTAAAAAAACACGACTGATAGACTGATTGATTGAGACACTCCTTCTCCAGTGATGCATTCCCCACTTCTGGGTCTGAATTTTGAGTCCTGGGTTCTGTCTCTATATATCTAGATAAAAAAAGGGGGCTACTTGAAATAGAATAAAGAAAATAACTGCCTGCTCATCCTAAAATCTAGATTTGCCCAAGTCTCATAACTGACAAAATCTGGGTGAGAACTCAATCTGGGTTAGAGAAGCAGCGTGGCTTGGTGTCAAGAGCACGGGCTTGGGAGTCAGAGGACGTGGGTTCTAATCCCGCTCCGCCACCTGTCTGCTGTGTGACCTTGGGCAAGCCACTTAACTTCTCTGTGCCTCGCTTTCCTCATCTGTAAAACGGGGATGAAGACTGTGAGCCCCACGTAGGACAAGCTGATAACCCCGTACCCACCCTGGTGCTTAGAACAGTGCTTGGCACAGTAAGCGCTTAACAAATACCATTAAAAAACACAACGACTCAGAACTCCCTAAACTACTATTTACCCATAAAGTCTTGTTTCCTTTTACATTCTGAAAACAGTTTTTTGGGTCACATTTCCTTTAAAAAGAACTGTGAAGAGACGATTAGGTGCTTAGAAAGCTAGCTTGCACAGCACAAGGGTGCTTTCTGGGAGTATCTTTTTGCAAGAAAATTTCATTTTTGGCCCCATTTTCAAGGGGATCACTTCAAGGAAATGTCAACTGGACCTCATTGGGAATGAGGTTGGGCAGCCCAGCCCAGCAAGCTTGGAGCCAGACACCACTAATCTCAGTTCCGTGTTCACTCCACGAACCCTGGCATCATAGTCTCTGTCAGTTTGTCAGATTACAATTCGGGCTTTCCCACTTCCCTACTCCCTGTAGTCTCATCCTGCTGTCATCCAGGGTTGGGTGAAGGTTTGGATTTAGGAGATCATTCTGGATATTTCCCAGACTCCAACTAGGATAGTATTGACACCTGTCTACTTGTTTTGTTTAGTTGTCTGTCTCCTCCTTCTATTCATTCATTCATTCATTCATTCAATCGTATTTATTGAGCTCTTAGAGAAGCAGCGTGGCTCAGTGGAAAGAGCACGGGGTTGGGAATCAGAGGTCATGGGTTCAAATCCCAGCTCTGCCAATTGTTAGCTGTGTGTCTTTGGGCAAGTCACTTAACGTCGCTGTGCCTCAGTTCCTTCATCTGTAAAATGGGGATGAAGACTGTGAGCACCCTGTGGGACAACCTGATCACCTTGTAACATCCCCAGCGCTTAGAACAGTGCTTTGCACATAGTAAGTGCTTAATAAAGGCCATTATTATTATTATTATTATTATTATTATTACTACTGTGTACAGAGCACTGTACTAAGCACTTGGGAAGTACAAGTTGGCAACATATAGAGATGGTCCCTACCCAACAACGGGCTCACAGTCTAGAAGGGGGAGACAGGCAACAAAACAAAACATGTAGACAGGTGTCAAAGTCGTCAGAACAAATAGAATTGAAGCTATATGTTCATCATTAACAAAATAAGTAGAATAGTAAATATGTACAAGTAAAATAGAGTAATAAATCTGTACAAACATATATACAGGTGCTGTGGGGAGGGGAAGGAGGTAGGCAGGGGGGATGGGGAGGATGAGAGAAAAAAGGGGGCTCAGTGTGGGAAGGCCTCCTGGAGGAGGTGAGCTCTCAGTAAGGCTTTGAAGGGAGGAAGAGAGTTAGCTTGGCAGATGTGTGGAGGGAGGGCATTCCAGGCCAGGGGAAGGACATGGGCCGGGGGTCGACGGCGGGACAGGCGAGAATGAGGTACAGTGAGGAGGTTAGTGGCAGAGGAGCAGTGGGTGCAGGCTGGGCTGTAGAAGGAGAGAAGGGAGGTGAGGTAGGAGGGGATGAGGTGATGGACAGCCTTGAAGCCGAGAGTGAGGAGTTTTTTGCTTGATTCGTAGGTTGACAGGCAGCCACTGGCGATTTTTGAGGAGGGGAGTAACAGAGTGTTTCTGTACAAAGATGATCCGGGCAGCAGAGTGAAGTATAGACTGTAGTGGGGAGAGACAGGAGGATGGGAGATCAGAGAGGAGGCTGATGCAGTGATCCAGTCGGGATAGGGTGAGAGATTGAACCAGCAGGGTAGTGGTTTGGATGGAGAGAAAAGGGTGGATCTTGGTGATGTTGTGGAGGTGAGACTGGCAGGTTTTGGTGCTGGACTGGATGTGTGGGGTGAACGAGAGAGTGGAGTCGAGGATGATACCAATGTTCTGGGCTTGTGAGACAGGAAGGATGGTAGTGCCGTCTACAGTGACGGGAAAGTCAGGGAGAGGGCAGGGTTTGGGAGGGAAGATAAGGAGTTCAGTCTAGGACATATTGAGTTTTAGATGGCGGGCAGACATCCAGATGGAGATGTCCTGAAGGCAGGAGGAGACACGAGCCTGAAGGGAGGGAGAGAGAGCAGGGGCAGAGATGTAGATTCTAGACTGTGAGCCTGTTGTTGGGTAGGGACCATCTCTATATGTTGCCAATTTGTACTTCCCAAGCGCTTAGTACAGTGCTCTGCACACAGTAAGCGCTCAATAAATACCATTAAATGAATGAATGAATAGTGGCAGGGAATGGGAAAGCAGCATTAGAGAAGTAGCATGGCTCAGTGGAAAGAACCCGGCTTGGGAGTCGGAGGTTATGGGTTCTAATCCCGACTCCGCCACTTGTCAGCTGTGTGACTTTGGGCAGGTCACTTAACTTCTCTGTGCCTCACTTACTTCATCTGTAAAATGGGGATAAAGACTGTGAGCCCCACGTGGGACAAGCTGATCACCTTGTTTCCCCCCAGTGCTTAGAACAGTGCTTGGCACATAGTAAGTGCCTAACAAATAACCATCATTATTACTATCAGGTCTCCACCATCCACACATCCCAACTGTAACTGGGGCACACTCCCAACAGATCCAAAATAAGTTGTTATAAGAAACCCACCTTACACCCATACTGTCTAGTCTACAAGAGGTTTTCAGCCTTATTGAACTGAATTGGAAAAAAAGAATCCTACAGCAGAAAACTATTCAAATTCCAATGACCTAAACTACCGCTTATTCAATCCAAGGGGCATTTGGAAAGCAGAAGGAAAAATGATTAGAAAAACCAAATGAGATGAGTGCATATTTGAAATATCCAAGCGTAAGTTAACTTTTGATTATACAAATTTGCTTTAGTGCCAATTAGTATGGATCACCTTTTTCGGCTGATGAGGCAGGTACCAGAAATGCAATTAAAAAATAGGTGGGTTCTGTGAACTTTTCACTCTGGCATCATATGATCTTGTTGTAGACATGAGCATAGATTCCTCTGACCCATCCTCCCTCTTGTATTGAATTACTATTAATATTATATTATATTCTGTTGTGTTGTACTCTCCCAAGTGCTTAGAATAGTGCTCTGCACATAGTAAACATTCAGTAATTACCATTGATTGTTTGATTGATCTATTCCTCTTCATTCAAATTAGACCAGGAGCACCTGAGCAGGGGCATTTTTCCAATAACTATAGTTTTGCCATACCTCTTCCTCCTGTTCAACACACAATAATTGCAATTTTCCCCTAGGAATTTTCTCTGAAGAGATTAATGATTCCCCAACTTAGTTCATGCTCAAATCATAGTTTCAATTTTTGGGTGACCTACTGACCTTTAAGCTTTGGTGTCACGGGCTATTTCGGTTGGCTGCTTCCAACACTGATGAGTTATCCATTTTAATAGCAGTTAATGTATCTTTGAAAACTTAGCCAGTACCTATAAATTCCAATATCAAAGTAACCACAAATACTTGTGACTATTAGACTTACTAATCTTATAGTAAGTCACCTTTCTGCTGACAGTATTGTATCTGACTGCTTCGAATTTCATTAGGAAATCAGTGTAATAGATCAAAAGTCTGTAATCCCTAGGCCCAGGAAATGTGTAGATTTTAGATATTTGCAGATTTTAGATCACATAGGCCAAATATTTCAAAGTGAACATACTGCTACTTGCATTGCATATTTGATTTAGATACATTTTATCTTTCTATAATATATAAAAATACATATATGCCAGGTAAGGTAAAATCAGGCAAACTAGGGTACAGGATAATTTACTTCAGTTGTAAATCAGAATGGACTGGATTTTTGATGCTTTTAAATTTTAGAGTTGTGGTATTTTGATCTTTTATTCATAAAAGCTTCATTACCTAAGATAAAATAATTTTCTTAGTCCTGTAGGATTCTGGCAAGGCCATGAGATCCAGAGTTAAATAATCCACAGCAGAGAAACAGCATAAAGTTTGTGGAGCATTTTTATGTCAGATGTCACAAAATGAGGAGACATTTGGTGGTTTAGGTGAGAAGGAAATGAAAGAGACCGGTGTTCTGAAGAAGCATAATTTGCTGATTCCATAAACTCCAGTCTGGCCAAATAGAGGAGGGATTTAACCCTCAGACCTACAATTGGAGAAGAAAATAGAACTATAGAACCTACTACATTAAAGAAGCAAACAGTAGAAATTGCAATGGCATTTACTCAATGCTGTTCTAAGTAGTTGGGAAATTCAACAGAAGCACAAATATGCCCCCTGCCTAAAAAGAGCATAATTATTAGTCATCGAATACGCACGTGTATGCACCAGGGTTTTTTTTACCAAGCATGAATTCATTTTAATGCTTCTCTCTCTGATTCTCAATAGTTTAGTCTCTTTTCTGCTTGGCAGGACATCTACGATGAGACTGAAAGAGCTAAATACCTTACATTTGGCTTGATTTCTGGCTTCTTGTTTCTCCTGTCTTCCTCTCCCACCACCATCTTCACCATTCTCCTTTCTGAGACATAACCATTGAACCATTGGGCTGAACAAGATTTCAAAAGATCATTTGGTCCATTCGTTTATTCATTCAGTCATATTTATTGAGCGCTTACTGTGTGCAGAGCACTGTATTAAGCACTTGGGAGAGTCCAATAGAACAATAAACAGATACATTCCCTGATCACAATGAGCTCATAGTCTAGAGGGTGCGGCGACAGACATTAATATCAATAAGTAAATTACAGATTACATAAGTGTTGTGGGGCTGGGAGGAGGGAAGTGGGGGGAAGAACAAAGGGAGCAAGTCAGAGTAACGCAGAAGGCAGTGTGAGAAGAGGAAACGGGTGGGCGGGCGCTTAGGAAGGCCTCCTGGAGGAGAAGTGCCTTCGATAAGGCTTTGAATGTGAAGGAGAGTAATTTCTGTCAGATTTGAGGAGGGAGGGCATTCCAGGCCAGGAGCAGGATGTGGGCGAGGGGTCGGCAGCGAGATAAACGAGAGCAAGTCTCCTACCACCAAGCAGAGAATGACTTAACTTTCGAATCAGTCAATTAATGACATTTGTTATTGTCCTGCTTAGGATAGTGCAAGACAGCAGAGCCAGTAGACACTTTCCTTGTCCACAAGGAGCTTACCGTCCAGAGGTGAAGATAGATATTAAAATAAACTACGAATATGTGCTTAAGTGCTTTGTCAGTTTTCTTTTTACATATTTTCTACAATCCCCCTTGGTTGCGTTGTCCAGTCTTCTAAACACTCTGAGAAACAGGAATGTTCAACTGAGATTTCTCTGGGCCACAGTAGATAAGGCCAACAACTGGTTAACATCCTCTTATTTACTCACACGCTGTAGCTGGTCAGTCTTCTCTTCTTTAGGCATTTACCTTTCAAAGTGTTCTGAACAGCTGGGTGGAGAACTAATATAGACTCTTAAATTGTGGTTTCATCACTCAATTTAAGCTCCAAAGATTTGTAATGTCAAAATAGCCTGCTCAGTGGGAAAACAGTGATTCTTTTTCTACTAATATTGCTTCTTAGTTTTGTGTCCCTAGTCATCCATCAGCAACGAGTAATTATTTGAATTGCTTGTCACTATCTCTGAAGCTGTATTGAAATTAGGCAGATAAAAGCAGAGAAGCAATCTCGCAGGATGTCTAAGTCGGTCATTTGTTAATCACCATCCTTCATCATCATCATCAATTGTCCTGCTTAGGATAGTGCAAGACAGCAGAGCCAGTAGACACTTTCCTTGTCCACAAGGAGCTTACCGTCCAGAGGTGAAGATAGATATTAAAATAAACTACGAATATGTGCTTAAGTGCTTTGTCAGTTTTCTTTTTACATATTTTCTACAATCCCCCTTGGTTGCGTTGTCCAGTCTTCTAAACACTCTGAGAAACAGGAATGTTCAACTGAGATTTCTCTGGGCCACAGTAGATAAGGCCAACAACTGGTTAACATCCTCTTATTTACTCACACGCTGTAGCTGGTCAGTCTTCTCTTCTTTAGGCATTTACCTTTCAAAGTGTTCTGAACAGCTGGGTGGAGAACTAATATAGACTCTTAAATTGTGGTTTCATCACTCAATTTAAGCTCCAAAGATTTGTAATGTCAAAATAGCCTGCTCAGTGGGAAAACAGTGATTCTTTTTCTACTAATATTGCTTCTTAGTTTTGTGTCCCTAGTCATCCATCAGCAACGAGTAATTATTTGAATTGCTTGTCACTATCTCTGAAGCTGTATTGAAATTAGGCAGATAAAAGCAGAGAAGCAATCTCGCAGGATGTCTAAGTCGGTCATTTGTTAATCACCATCCTTCATCATCATCATCAATGGTATTTACTGAGGGCTTACTGTGTCCAGAATACTGTATTAAGTGTTTGGGGGAATACAATACCAAACATTTGGCAGATAAATGCCCTGTCCACAATGAGCTTTTGGTCTGGAGGGGCAAGCTAGATTTTCTGTCTCATGGTAATCCTCCAAGAAAATTATTTCCACTGCTGGAGACAGAATACTGAACTGGATGAACCAATCTGACCCAATAATGGCATCATTTATTTGTCTATTCTCTGCTTTCTACCCATTTTTCACTCTTCAGCCATTTCTCTCAACTGATAAAATTTAACTTCAGTGATAGGATGGGAGAGTCCACCACTTCAAATTTATTCTTGATGGAAAAGGAGTACATGGTTTCGAGTCTTGTTTGGCTCCAAATACTCTGTGAATGTGCAGCTCTGAATCAGTAATTATAATAGTATCTATAGAGGTTTTTTTAATCTCTCCAATCTGTGTCTTTTGGCATGCCCCAAACAAGCCCTGCTAATATTCCTTCTTCATAAATATTTGGCATGAGGCTTGTTCAATTTATGCAATTTATTTTTAGAGCTCGCTCATCATTTTGTTTTCTTCTCTGACAGAAGATAGCAGATGTGTCAAAGAACTGGGTGATCAACTAGATAATCAGTTGCGTATATATAATGCTAAGCAGTTAGCTAAAACAGGAAAGCTAAACCCTTGGCACTTGAGCAAAAGTCAATTCAGTGCTCTGCACACAGTAAGCGCTTAATAAATACCCCTGAGTGGCTGAATGAACTGAATGTATTGTATTTTCCTCTTCCTCCATAGTCATATTTCCAGGATAAGCCAACATTTATGCTTTCTTAATTTTGGTAGGTTTAAGTCCACTTCAGGCTCCACATTTCTATTGTTTAGCATTCTGAAAAGGAAAGCAACAAATAGGACAGGAAGAGTGAATGTTCTTGCACTAACTGAGAATCTGAGAAAAGTATTATATCTATAAAAATTCAATTCAGGAATTGCTTAAGAAGGATACGGATACCATTCTTAATTTCCAAAGGGCCTAAAACTCCCTTGCTGCCTTTTGACAAAATCCGGATTCTCGTATAGTGGCTTGAGGATAAGCAGTCCAACTACCTTAATTTGGTAACGGAAATAATAGGCGAACCAGCCTATTCTGTTTTTCTTTTCCTTCAAGCTCTATTTATGAGCCGGGTCAGTAGAAAAGCCCACTTTCCTGGCTCCCCAGCACACAGCCTATTTTCAAGGCAAGCTCAAACCTCTGGCGGGCCTGTGACAGAAATTCTGGTAGACTGGTAGCCTCCCCAAGGGAAATTGGCTCTTCCATCTTCCCTGGAGCAAGCTAGTGAGCTCCTCTTGCTTCTGGGGCCACTTTTCCCTTTTGGGTACTTGTCAAGGATATATTTTTTTTCCAATGGCAGCTGTCAGTAGAGTGGCAGCATTGAAGAAGATTACTTCCAAGGTGGCTGCTGAGAGCTACACTGATGGCTGGAATGGGTCTTTAAATGAATACAAAGTGGACTGGGACAATTATCTCTTATGTCAGTGGCTGAACAATAATAATCAATCAATCAATCGTATTTAGTGAGCGCTTACTGTGTGCAGAGCACTGTACGAAGCGCTTGGGAAGTACAAGCTGGCAACATATAGAGACAGTCCCTACCCAACAGTGGGCTCACAGTCTAGAAGGGGGAGACAGAGAACAAAACCAAACAGAACCAAATGTTATATCATTATAATAATGATAATAATAATAATAATAATTATGGTATTTACTAAGCGCTTACTATGTGCCAGGCACTGTATTAAGTGCTAGGTCAAGGTGGTGGGGAACACAAGCAAATCCGATTGGACGCAGACCCTGTCCCACATGGGGTCACAACCTTAAACCCCATTTTACAGAAGAGGTAACTGAGGCACGGAGAAGCGAAGTGACTTGCCCAAAGTCATACAGCAGACAACTGGTAGCTCCCAAGCCTGTACTTTATCCAGTAGGTCATGCATCTTCTCCACACTGCTCTTCTTTCTGCTCTATAACTAGATGGAGTCTTAAATGAATAAAAAACATATTCAGAATAAGAAAAAGGTAGACCAGCAGAGTGTTGCCCTCAGGTTAGAACCCCCTTTGAAGTTGGGTTGGGACTGTCTCTATATGTTGCCAACTTGTACTTTTGCCCTCAGGTTAGAACCCCCTTTGAAGTTGGGTTGGGACTGTCTCTATATGTTGCCAACTTGTACTTCCCAAGCGCTTAGTACAGTGCTCTGCACACAGTAAGTGCTCAATAAATACGATTGATTGATTGATTGATTATAATGAACTGAATGCTTGTAGCCTTTGGACAACTACCCCCAGATAGCAGAGGATACTGAACTCCCAAGGGCTGAACAAAGGTATGAACCCATTGCTTCAAAGGTTCAGAAGCAATTTCTGATGACCCCCTCATAATACACACAAAGGTTGACTGAGGCCTTTATTATCTTACACTTTACTGGCTCTATTGATTCAACAGGATATAAATGATCACTTTAGCTACACGATCCTTGTTCTGACCACTTGGTATTAAATCTATTATTTAAGGGAAATATTATTCTTACTATGTTCATTCATTCAATTGTATTTATTGAGTGCTTACTGTGTGCAGAGCACTGAAGTAAGCACTACAGAGAGTACAATACAACAATAACAGAAACATTCTCTGCTCACAGTGAACTCAGTCTACTAAAGAGCATGCTGGGTATTGAGAAGCAGCGTGGCTCAGTGGAAAGAGAGCTTGGGAGTCAGAGGTTGTGGGTTCTAATCCTGACTCTGCCACGTGTCTGCTCTGTGACCTTGGACAAGTCACTTAACTTCTCTGTGCCTCAGTTACCTCATCTGTCAAATGGGGATGAAGACTGTGAGCCCCACGTGGGACTATCTGATTACCTTGTACTACCCCAGCGCTTAGAACAGTGCTTTGCACATTCATTCATTCATTCAATCATATTTATTGAGCGCTTACTGTGTGCAAAGCACTGCACTAAGTGCTTGGGAAGTACAAGTCGGCAACATATAGAGACGGTCCCTACCCAACAGTGGGCTTACAGTCTAGAAGGGGGAGACAGACAACAAAAGAAAACATGTAGAGCCCACTGTTGGGTAGGGACTGTCTCTATATGTTGCCAACTTGTACTTCCCAAGCACTTAGTAGAGTGCTCTGCACACAGTAAGCGCTCAATAAATACAATTGATTGACTGACTGATGTAGACAGGCACATAGTAAGCGCTTAACAAATACTGACATTATTATTATTATTATTATTATTTACAGTCAGGTCTGTACAATAGAGGGTGAGACTGGTATTCAGGAATTCCTGCTGCCCAATAACCAAACCAGATTGGTCAGATAGAAATTTTTTTTTTAAAATGGCATTTATTAAGCGCTTACTATGCGCAAAGCACTGTTCTAAGCGCTGAGGAGGTTACAAAGTGATCCGGTTGTCCCACGGGGGGGCTCACAGTCTTAATCCCCATTTTACAGATGAGGGAACTGAGGCCCAGAGAAGTGAAGTGACTTGCCCAAAGTCACCCAGCTGACAAGTGGCGGAGCCGGGATTTGAACCCATGACCTCTGACTCCAAAGCCCGTGCTCTTTCCACTGAGCCATGCTGCTTCTCAAGGAAATTAATTTTTCTGTTTGTATTATATCAAATGGATCTGCTCTCTGCATTGCCTACCAAAATTAACTGGACAATTTCTCAACTGCCCACTTCCCTGTGGGCATTATAGTAAAATTAAAGAAAAAAAAAAATCTACTTTGGGATCAGAACCATTTGGTTTGACGCTGAGCACCAAAATACACTCTTTTCACTCTTTTCCTGGATTGGGAGGACCTGGCTCTGC
This sequence comes from Tachyglossus aculeatus, assembly GCF_015852505.1. NCBI lineage: Eukaryota > Metazoa > Chordata > Mammalia > Monotremata > Tachyglossidae > Tachyglossus > Tachyglossus aculeatus. The sequence continues at coordinate 39,653,536 of NC_052072.1, forward strand.
ATTATCACGAGACACGTCCACACAGACTGTGCAGTTGTTACTGAAGTCCAGTCTATTGAGAATCCTGAGGCCTTTCGTCCCAAAAGACACTATGTGAATTTGAATGATCGTTTCTGAAACGAAAGTGAATTGAAATTAGTTTCAGCCAGAAAGCTGACAGATGAGCAGATTCCTAACAGGAAACTGCAATGATTTGTAAGACATTGATGTCTCATTTCTCAAAAAATCCCTGTGCTGCTTCACTTGCCATCTGTATCATAGAAGATTGAAATAAAAGTTAGAATACTCATTATTATTGGCACTAGCTTCCATCCACTGCAGATACAACTGCATTATTTATGCTACAATAGACACCTATTTTGAATAGAGTTTCAACTTAAAAAAGAAATCTCTCTGAACTGAAACTGGACCTTCAAGGTCTCAAATGGGGAAAGAAATGTTTTCATTGCTTTGAATTCTGTCAACGTCAAATTAATTGCATCCCTTGTAAATTAATTTTTGAACAGAACAGCAATTGAGATGATTATGTAGCAAAAATGATTTTATTTCATTCATCAATTTAGAGAGGGTATAGTTATTTTTTATATATGGTAAATTAGCATCTTCATAAATAGACATGAAAAAATTCTCCTTGGATAGGCAGTGAATTGCATAAAATAAGGCAAGGACAGAAGAGAAAACTGAACAGTAAATTTTCACCTAAATTCAAATGAAAAGTATGGAATTCTGAGTTCTAATGTTTCTCATTTTTCATATACACTTCCACCAGAATTTCTTAAATGAAAGATCAAACACAAGTTTCATTGTATACTCAAGCAGCGTGGCTCAGTGGAAAGAGCACGGGTTTAGGAGTCAGAGGTCGTGGGTTCTAATCTCAGCTCCGCCACTTGTCAGCTGTGTGACTTTGGGCAAGTCACTTAACTCCTCTGTGCCTCAGTTACCTCATCCGTAAAATGGGGATTAAAGACTGTGAACCCCACAAGGGACAAGCCCGCAACCTTGGTGTCATCCTCGACTCCGCTCTCTCGTTCACCCCTCACATCCAATCCATCACCAAAACCTGCCAGTCTCACCTCCGCGACATCGCCAAGATCGGCCCTTTCCTCTCCATCCAAACCGCTACCTTGTTCGTTCAATCTCTCACCCTATCCCGACTGGATTACTGCATCAGCCTCCTCTCTGATCTCCCATCCTCGTGTCTCTCCCCACTGCAGTCTATACTTCACGCAGCTGCCCGGATCATCTTTCTGCAGAAACGCTCTGGGCATGTTACTCCCCTCCTCAAAAATTTCCAATGGCTGCCAGTCAACCTGCACATCAAGCAAAAACTCCTCACTCTTGGCTTCAAGTCTCTCCATCACCTCGCCCCCTCCTACCTCACCTCCCTTCTCTCCTTCTCCAGCCCAGCCCGCACCCTCCGCTCCTCTGCCGCTCACCTCCTCACTGGGCCTCGTTCTCGCCTGTCCCGCCATTGACCCGCCGGCCCACGTCCTCCCCCTGGCCTGGAATGCCCTCCCTCCACACATCTGACAAACTAGCTCTCTTCCTCCCTTCAAAGCCCTACTGAGAGCTCACCTCCTCAAGGAGGCCTTCCAGACTGAGCCCCCTTTTTCCTCTCCTCCTCTCCATCCCCCCCGCCCTACCTCCTTCCCCTCCCCACAGCACCTGTATATATGTTTGTATAGATTTATTACTCTATTTATTTTACTCATACATATTTACTATTCTATTTATTTTGTTAATGATGTACATCTAGCTTTATTTCTATTTATTCTAATGACTTGACACCTGTCCACATGTTTTGTTTTGTTGTCTGTCTCCCCCTTCTAGCCTGTGAGCCCGTTGTTGGGTAGGGACCGTCTCTATATGTTGTCAACTTGTACTTCCCAAATGCTTAGTACAGTGCTTTGCACACAGTAAGTGCTCAATAAATACGATTGAATTAATGAGTGAATGACAACCTGATTACCTTGTATCTCCCTCAGCGCTTTGAACAGTGCTTGGCACATAGTAAGTGCTTAACAAATACCATCATTATTATTATTATTCCCATTTTCCAGATGGAGAAATTTCCCTAGTTGCATTCATTCAGTCATTCACAAGGCTATCTTGATTCAGCTACAGAATCCAGGGTTGAGTTGGGATTAGAATATTCACTTTTACACATCCAGCCTACAGCTTTCCTTTGTGGGCAAGCAGACTCTGTGGGGCACACTATCCAGTGAAATTTGTTGAAGAGACAGTCTTTAAGCTTGAAAAAGAAAAACAAGAAAGAACTTTTGAATTTTCTAAAGTGGTGTTCTAACTCTGTCCTCTAGTATTTTCTGTTAGGGAAAAATATGAAAAGTACAAGAAACAGTTCTTTAAAGAATCTGACAATGGCAAGAATCTGAAAGTGGCCAATCCTAATTTCCTTCTCAGTCCAACACTATATTCAATTTTCCAGGGCAGACTTTAATTAAGGGTGATATTTGATGTGCCTTCCTATCTGAAGAAGCAGAATGAAAACCCAAAGAACAAGTAAAATTTTCCTTTCACTTCTTCACTACTGTAATGTAGTACCTCACCGTACCTCGTTCTCGCCTGTCCCGCCATCGACCCCCGGCCCACGTCATCCCCCGGGCCTGGAATGTCCTCCCTCTGCCCATCCGCCAGGCTAGCTCTCTTCCTCCCTTCAAGGCCCTGCTGAGAGCTCACCTCCTCCAGGAGGCCTTCCCAGACTCAACCCCTTCCTTCCTCTCCCCCTCGTCCCCCTCCCCATCCCCCCATCTTACCTTCTTCCCTTCCCCACACCACCTGTATATATGTATATATGTTTGCACATATTTATTACTCTATTTATTTATTTATTTATTTTATTTGTACATATCTATTCTATTTATTTTATTTTGTTAGTATGTTTGGTTTTGTTCTCTGTCTCCCCCTTTTAGACTGTGAGCCCACTGTTGGATAGGGACTGTCTCTATATGTTGCCAATTTGTACTTCCCAAGCACTTAGTACAGTGCTCTGCACATAGTAAGTGCTCAATAAATACAATTGATGATGACTGTCTCTATGTGTTGCCAACTTGTACTTCCCAAGTGCTTAGTACAGTGCTCTGCACACAGTAAGCGCTCAATAAAGACGATTGATGATGATGATGATAATGTTTGACACACCCTGATACATGAGACAAATGACTGGATTTTTTCCGAGTCTAAAGTGGGGCAGGAGAGGGAATTTCTAGCGGGGAAGGACTTCAGGAGGTCGGGGACTTTGGCTAAGTGTATTCAGGCTGGGGGTGAAGAGGGGAGGACAAAAGAGGGGATGATTTCCCCATCTTTACATTGTGCACTCCCTGTGGGCAATGGACCGGATCTTCTCTTCCGTGCTTCGTACAGTGCTTCGTATATCACATGCATTAGCACATGCTACTACTGATGGTGATTCAGGAAGAGGAGAAGAAACATTCATTCATTCATTCCATCGTACTTATTGAGCGCTTACTGTACTAAGCGCTTGGGAAGTACAAATCGGCGGCATATAGAGACAGTCACTACCCAACAACGGGCTCACAGTCTAGAAGGCGGAGACAGACAACAAAACAAAACACACAGGTGTCAATACCATCAGAATAGATAAATAGAAGTATAGATTCATCCATTCATTCTATCGTATTTATTGAGCGGTTACTGCGTGCAGAGCACTGGACTAAGTGCTTGGGAAGTACAGAAAAACAGATGGTGGAGATTCAAAGTGAGACACTGAATGAGGGGAGTGGAGCCACACAGAGAGGAGGGAAACCTTCTCCCCTCCAATTCCCAGCAAGCAGCCTCTCTGTTTCTAAATCTTCCTACCCTCCTCTAGAGGAACATTTCTGGCAGCTGAGTTCTCCGGTCCTCATAATGTCGTCTCCTCCTAACCATGTCCCCTACCACACCTATTTCCCCCTTTCTCACAGGAAATTTCTTAGCCCTTTCTAGACTGGGAGCCCGCTGTTGGGTAGGGACCGTCTCTATATGTGGCCAACTTGTACTACCCAAGCGCTTAGTACAGTGCTCTGCACACAGTAGGTGCTCAATAAATATGATTGAATGAATACTGTAGTTGCAAACTAACACAGCTTGCAGCCTCTCATTGCTCTCCCCCTCGTCCCCCTCTCCATCCCCATCTTACCTCCTTCCCTTCCCCGCAGCACCTGTATGTATGTATATATGTTTGTGCATATTTATTACTCTATTTATTTATTTATTTTACTTGTACATATCTATTCTATTTATTTTATTTTGTTAGTATGTTTGGTTTTGTTCTCTGTCTCCCCCTTTTAGACTGTGAGCCCACTGTTGGGTAGGGACTGTCTCTATATGTTGCCAATTTGTACTTCCCAAGCGCTTAGTACAGTGCTCTGCACATAGTAAGCGCTCAATAAATACGATTGATGATGATGACTGCTTATTTTCAGAGCGAAATTCGACCTCCGTGAACAGCCAGATGATGACTGTTGCCTTTGTTTCCTCTCTCTGCTTCTGACATTTCTGCCCAGAAAGTGCCTGCTCCACAGTTCTACCACTAACCCCTACTTCTCCTCCTTCTTTTCCCACTTCGTCTTGCACCCCCAAAGGTTCCCATGACCAATAGGCCGAACCTTGACTGACTTGTGCAAAGAAGACAAACTGAGTAGCGTTTCTGAAGTAGAACTGGTTAAATAGGGTGGGGTTTCTGCCCTATTGCAGCTTCGCTTCTCTGCATACCAAGAAGATAATGCCCTGACTTGTCCTAAAGTGAAGTACACCTCGATGCCTGCAGACCGCTAACTAGACTGAGAAAATCTGCACCTGCTCGGAGAAGGAATGTTGGCAGGCCCCTGTAGCCACAGGCAGCTAGTTTAGCTAGTTCTGCTTCTTACCCCTATTTTGCCCTTTGCCCTTAAATGTCTAGTAAGAATGGCCTTTTGTCTTTCTCTTCCGGAGGTAGGATGGGATAGCACAGGTTTGTGCTGAGTCTAGTGGGCAACGGACGATCCTGAACGACTGAGCACTAGTGGGGAAAATGCATCAGGAGGCTTCTTGGGAGGCTCTGTCCCTCCACAACACAAATCACATTTTTTCTGTGTACAAAATTTAAAGCAAACCCATCAGCATTTCCAAAATTATGCACTTTGAAGTTTCTTTGACTTCTAAGCGAGGCAGAAAACCACATTTTTATGGTATTTGTGAGTACTTACTATATATCAAGTAATAATAATAATAATATAATAAATAATAATAATAATAAATAATAATATAATAATAATAATCTCTATATGTTGCCAACTTGTATTTCCCAAGCGCTTAGTACAGTGCTCTGCACACAGTAAGCCCTCAATAAATACAATTGAATGAATGAATAATAATAATACTGTTGATGATGGTATTTGTTAAGCGCTCACTGTTTCAGGCACTGTTCTGAGGGCTGGGGTAGATACCAGCTAATCGGGTTGGTCACAGTTCCTGTCCCACGTGGGCCTCACAGTCTCAGTCCCCATTTTACACACGAGGTAACTGAGGCACCGGGAAACCGAGTGGCTTGTCCAAGGTTACCCGGCTGACAAGTGGCAGGGCCAGGATTAGAACCCAGGTCCTTCTGACTCCCATGTCTGGCTCTCTCCATTAGGCCATTCTACTGCCCAAGTACTGTTCTAAGCGCTGGGGTACATACAAGTTAATCGGGTCAGACACAGTCCCTGTCCCACATGGGGCTCACAGTCTAAGAAGGAGGGAGAGCAGGTATTGAATCCCAGTTTACAGTTAAGAAAACTGGAGCACAAGACCTGAAGTGACTGGAGAAGCAGCGTGGCTCGGTGGAAAGAGCCCGGGCTTTGGAGTCAGAGGTCAGGGGTTCAAATCCCGGCCCCACCAATTGTCAGCTGTGTGACTTTAGGCAAGTCACTTAACTTCTCTGTGTCTCAGTTACCTCACCTGTAAAATGGGGATTAAGACTGCGAGCCCCCCATGGGACAACCTGATCACCTTGTAACCTCCCCAGCGCTTAGAACAGTGCTTTGCACATAGTAAGTGCTTAATAAATGCCATTATTATTATTATACAAAGAAAGTTGTAAAATTAAAGGCTTAAGAATCCACAAAGTGCCAGTTTAGCAAAGTGTGTGCACAAATTGAACTTCGATTATGACTCTTGCAGAGAAATAGACAGTGATTAAGAGTGTGATTTTAACACTCTTAACATCATCGGCAAATACAGCAAAAGTGAATAGAGCAAAGGGCATGCCCAACAGCTACTGAAAAACAGGCCAAATCAAGATGATTTGTAAAGATGTTTGGAATTTTATTTATAAAGATAACAAAAACATAGGAAGGAAGAGCTCGAAAGGAGCAGAAGAGTTGGAAAGCTTGAAGAAAGACATGTAAAATGGGGATTAAAACTGTGATCCCCATGTCCAACCTGATTAGCTTATATCTAGCCCAATGCTTAATACAATGCCTTGCGCATAGTAAAAGCTCAAGAGATACCATTACGAAAAAAAGCTGAAATGCGAGGCTGACCGAAGAATCGTAAGTGCTAAATTCTACCATGGCCTCTAATCTTCAAAAGTCACAGGAAGTTTCCTGCAGCCAAGAACAAACTGATAATCAGTTCAAGAAATTCATTTGGAAGAAACTGAATACGGTTCAAAATGGAAAATATGGAAAATGGCCAGGTAGCTAAAAGAGCAGCTTTAATTGAGCATCTTCTCTAGGCAGAGCACTGAATCACCTTCTGTGGAATTTATTGAGCATTTACTATGTCAGAGCATTGTACTAAGTGCTTGAGTCTCAGACTACATTATTACAGAGTTGACAGACACTTTCCCTTCCCTCGACAAGCTTAGAGTGTAGAAAAAACCAAACATATTTTTAAACGTGCACCAAGTACTTAGAAACACACCGAAGAAGAGAAACACATGGCTCTTGCCCTCGAGGAAATTGCAATTTAATGGGAAAGGGAAGCCTACATAAGTAACCCAACAGACAATAGGCAAAAATGTAAGAATTCGGGCACAGATGAAAAAAAAACCCACTAGCAACAATTAAATAAATAAATGAATGTTTCCCATTCATTCATTCAATCGTATTTACTGAGCGCTTACTGGGTGCAGAGCACTGTACTAAGTGCTTGGGAAGTCCAAGTTGGCAACATCTAGAGACGGTCCCTACCCAACAGCGGGCTCACAGTCTAGAAGGGGAAGACAGAGAACAAAAGAAAACATATTAACAAACTAAAATAAATAGAATAAGTATGTACAAATAAAATAAGTAAATAAATAGAGTAATAAGAACGTACAAACATATATACATACATACAGGTGCTGTGGGGAGGGGAAGGAGGTAGGGCAGGGGGGATTCATTTATTCAATTGTATTTATTGAGTGCTTACTATGTGCAGAGCACTGTACTAAGCGCTTGGGAAATACAAGTTTGCAACATCTAGGGACGGTCCTTACCCAACAGCGGGCTCACAGTCTAGAAGAGGGAGACGGACAACAAAACAAAACATATAAACAAAATAAAATAAATAGAATAGTAAATATGTACGAGCAAAATAGAGTAATCAATCTGTACAAACATATATACAGGTGCTGTGGGGAGGGGAAGGAGGAAGGGCGGGGGGATTCATTCATTCAGTTGTATTTATTGAGCACTTACTGTGCGCAGAGCACTGTACTAAGCGCTTGGGAAGTCCAAGTTGGCAACATCTAGAGACGATCCCTACCCAACAGCGGGCTCACAGTCTAGAAGGGGGAGGCGGACGACAAAACAAAACATATTAACAACATTTCTCAGTGTCCCAAAAGTCTCTTCCCTAGAAGAGCCACCCTATCTATGCGTGCCATCTTCCAGACTGGTCTGTCTGCTGCTAGACCGCATTAATAATAATTTGTTAAGCACTTATTTTGTGTCAAGCCCAGTACTAACTGCTGGGGTAGAACAAGATAGTCACATCAGACACAGTCCCTGTCCCGCATGGGGCTCCTAGTCTCAGTTGGAGGGAGTTCATTCTCATTTTACAGATGAGGAAACTGGGACCAAGAGATGCCAAGGTCACACGGCAGGCAAATGGCAGAGGAGGAATTTGAACCCAGATCCTTTGACTCGCAGGTCCCGGATCTGTTCCCATGGCCATGCTCCTTCCCCTACTGTTTGAGACTATGCTTTACTACATCTTTTGTGTATTTTTCCTTTTCCTGCCCTCCCTCCCCCGTTTCATCTTACCACATAGCATCCTGCTATAATTCATTCTCCTCACATGTCCCACTCAGCCCAGCTGTGTTATGGCTTAGCATTGCCTCAATCCTTGTCAACTGACCTCATTGTCAGATCTTGCTGTTCCATTCAGAACTGAATATGACTTCCAAGTGAGGATGATACAACTAATGAAAAAGCTACAAGTTTCTTGTTTAGGTGCCACTTTCCAGTCAGCCTAGTCATGTAAAAAGTTGTAAATGCCACACATCCATTGCTGTGGATCTGTAGGCCTCTTTGATAATAATAATAATAATGGCATTTATTAAGCGCTTCCAATGTACAAAGCATTGTTCTAAGAACTGGGAAGCTTACAAGGTGATCAGGTTGTCCCACAGGGGGTGCACAGTCTTAATCCCATTTTACAGATGAGGTAACTGAGGCACAGAGGAGTTAAGTGACTTGCTTGGCAGAGCTGGGATTTGAACCCACGACCTCTGACTCCAAAGCCCATGCTCCTTCCGCTGAGCCACGCTGTTTCTCACTATAACAGAGGTGGTGGATACGTTCTCTGCCCTCAGTGAGCTTACGGTTTGTCTATCTGCTTATCCTTGGGAGTGTACTGCCTAGGTAGCAGAGGGAGAAAGGAAACGCAGGAAGGGTGGACGGACAGAGTGGAAGAGAGAACGGGGAGAGGGTCAAGGATGGAAAAGGTGAAAAAAGGAAGACAAAGGGTGAAAAAGAGGAAGAAAAAATTGGAGGAGGGTAAAAGAGAGGGATAAAAATGAGCGAGGGCAGTGGGTAGGTCATCCTCTGCTGCTGTGCCAGCTGTGGTCCAGGCCCTGAGCCTCTACAGTAGAAGCAGTGTGGCTCAGTGGAAAGAACATGGGCTTGGGAGTCAGAGGTCGTGAGTTCTAATCCCGCTCCACCACTTGTCCACTGTGCGACTTTTGGCAAGTAACTTAACTTCTCTGTGCCTCAATTACCTCATCTGGAAAATGGGGATTAAGACTGTGAGCCTCACGTGAGGCAACCTATCTTGTATCCCCCTCAGCGCTTAGAACAGTGCTTGGCACATACTAAGCGCTTAACAAATACCATTATTATTATTATTACACTGGTACCTGAGAACATTGGCCTCTGCTCTGGACCCTCGGCCAAGTTGATTCCACCCTCTAGGCTCCATTTTCAGGCTCATCTAACTCCATGTTCCACCTTATTCCAAAGGCTGTGGAAAAGGAGCAGCATGGCCTAGTGGATAGAGCATGGGCATGAGAGTCAGAAGGACCTGGGTTCTAATCCCGGCTGTGCCACCTGACTGCTGTATGACCTTGGGCAAGTCATTTAGCTTCTCTGTGCCTCAGTTACCTCATCTGTGAAAAGGGATTAAGACTTGGCACTCCATGTGGAACATGGACTATATACCACCTAAGTCGTACCTATCCCAGCGCCTAGCACCAGGCCTGGCACATAATAAATGCTTAACAAATACTATAAAAAAAGGAGAGATAATGGCTTCACTTCCACAGTGCCAATCCCTCAGAAGTGATGGCCTCCTTTCCTACAGAGTTGGGGTCCCTATATATAAATTCCAACAGTGCATTCGACCCTGGGATTCTCTTCAGCCTACAGTGTGCTTCCATGGAATCGGAAACACCTCGGCTTAGATAGGCCTGTTGGCTGAAATGCAAAGGTGATTGTATAATGGAAATCATAATGAGCACTCTTCGTATATATCTAAGCCGAGGAGTCAACCAGGGTGACATAATCTCACCAAAGCTGACCCCAGTTATCTTGGAATCACTTTCAACAAACTAAGCTGGCAAAAGAGAGACTCCTGTCTCTCCCCTCTCCGGTCCATAGTTCGTTCTGCCGCCCGGATCATTTTTCTACAAAAATGTTCAGGGCTCGTTTCCCCACTCCTCAAGAAACTCCCTTGGTTGCCCATCCACTTCCGCATCAAACAAAAACTCCTCACCATTGGCTTTAAAGCAGTAAATCACCTTGTCCCCTCCTACCTCACCACTCTACTCTCTTACTACAACCTCACTCCTCTAATGCTAACCTTTTCACTGTACCTCCATCTCATCTATCTGCATCAGCCTCCTCTCTGATCTCCCATCCTCCTGTCTCTCCCCACTTCAGTCAACACTTCACGCTGCTGCCCGGATCATCTTTGTGCAGAAACGCTCTGGGCATGTTACTCCCCTCCTCGAAAATCTCCAGTGGCTACCAGTCAACCTACGCATCAAGCAAAAGCTCCTCACTCTCGGCTTCAAGGCTGTCCATCGCCTCGCCCCCTCCTACCTCACCTCCCTTCTCTCCTTCTACAGCCCAGCCCACACCTTCTGCTCCTCTGCCATTGCTAACCTCCTCACTGTACCTCGTTCTTGCGTGTCCCGCCGTCGACACCCGGCCCATGTCCTCCCCCTGGCCTGGAATGCCCTCCCTCCGCACATCCGCCAAGCTAGCTCTCTTCCTCCCTTCAAGGCCCTACTGAGAGCTCACCTCCTCCAAGAGGCCTTCCCAGACTGAGCCCCCTTTTTGTCTCCTCCTCCCCATCCCCCCCCCCACCCTACCTCCTTCCCTCCCCACAGCACCTGTACATATGTTTGTACAGATTTATTACTCTATTCATTTTACTTGCGCATATTTACTATTCTATTTATTTTGTTGATGATGTGCAGCTAGCTTTATTTCTATTTATTCTGATGACACCTGTCCACATGTTTTGTTTTGTTGTCTGTCTCCCCCTTCTAGACTGTGAGCCCGTTGTGGGGTAGGGACTGTCTCTGTATGTTGCCAACTTGTAATTCCCAAATGCTTAGTACAGTGATCTGCACACAGTAAGTGCTCAATAAATACGATTGATTGAATGAGTGAATTAATCTATCTCGTCACCAACCCCTCACCTACATCCTGCCACTGGCATGGAATGCCCTCCCTCCTCAAGTCCGACAGACAATTACTCTCCCCCATTCAAAGCCTTATTGAAGGCACATCTCCTCCAGGAGGACTTCTCTAAGTTCCCCTTTCCTTTTCCCCCACTACTTTCTGCGTCACTATGACTTGCTCCCTTTATTCATCCCCCCTTCCCAGCCCCACAACACTTATGTACTTATCTGTAATGTATTTATTTATATTGGTGTCGTCTCCCCCTCTAGACTGTGAGATTGCTGTGGGCAGGGAATGTGTCAGTTTATTATTATACTGTACCCTCCCAAGTGTTTAGTACAGTGCTCTGCACACAGTGAGCCCTCAATAAATACGATTGAATGAATGAATGAATGAAAAGAGACTATTTTGATGACTGAGTTCTTTGCAGAATTGGAAAGGAAAATTCAAGAATTTCAGGTGTGGTTGTATAGAGTGTGGCTAGTGATGCATCTTTTTAAAGGCTTTTTAATGGATGAACAATGAACATTGCCTGGAAAAAAAATTCACTTTAAATGGTGATTAAATACGATAAGTGGAAAGTTACATCTATATTAACTAGATAATAAGTCAATTCAGTACATCTAATGGGCAACAAAGCCCAGGAAGGAGAGTAGCAGTGATCAGCAAATGTTCATAAAATTGCTTCATAAAACTAAATTTTAACTCTAGTTCAATGAAACTATACTTTCAATTTTTATTTTTTTAATTTAAAGAAGTGAACCTAATGAGATAAGTAGAACTGTGCTTGTGTTTATGATTGATTGTTTCTTCTGCAGAAGGGGGATGACGTATGTTGTTTTAGATGAAAGAAATTTTAGATTCTAGAAAGTGTTTAAATAGACTTCTGATAGGTGACTTATTGGGCTTTCAATTCCCTTTGTTCTTCCTCAAATTTGATTGAAATTAGCCTGAACAATCAGGATTTATGAGATGAGAAAGGAGTTCAAGAGGGCAAAAAATCTGATACTTTACATGTCTTTTATATTCTTTCCACAGGAAATTAGGCTAAATATTCTTCTCTATGAATTAAGCTGCATAAATCATAGTCATATCTCCTGTATTTTAGTTATTCATTGCCTTTAATTACAGTCATGTGCTGTTCCTTCTTGTGCTGGATAGTTTCTGGCTTGGGGGAGGGAAAATTAAAATCATTTTACTTAACATGTGAAGAGGGTTAATGTTACTGGATTACCACAATCTCATTTTAATCCACTCAGTGTGAGAACTCAGTTCTAACCTTGATCACTGCTTGGTTCCACGGGATACAATGTGTATTTTAGTCATTGCAGAATCAAGAATTGCTGCCTACTGAATTATGGTGATATGGCATTTTATCCTTAAATAAGATTTGCTTGTAAGAAAGCTTTTTCACAATACGATGCACCTGCTCTCCCACTTGCTGATTGGATTTACTAGCAGGGAAGAAGGAACGCAAGTGAAATTGCACCAGAAACATATTATAATCCATTCCTTCATCCAAGTTCTCAGTTGTCACAGGCAAAACTCATCTGTTGTTCTCGACGGAGATTCCATTACATTCAATATTAAATCTTGGCCTTTAACTGCATGTAGATGACCTCGAAACAGGCCAACTCAGAATAACTCAAGGAAGCAGTGATGCTTAGTGTTTAAAGCACAGGCCTGGGAGCCAGAGGATCTGGGTTCTAATCCCACCTTTAGAACAGTGCTTGACATATAGTTAGAGCTTAACAAATGTCATTAAACAAATATAACATTTACAAAGATTGACCACACGCTCTCAAAGAGCATCTAAGAAACTCATGCCAAAATAGACAAAAAGAGAAGGAGTTTGTCAGGACTCAAAATAGATTAAAATGTCCAGCTCTCCCTTGGAAAATGTTCAGTAATTCTGCTTTAAAAGAACTATGGCAAAAGTACAGAAGGATAAGGTTAAGGAAATTATGGGATCACAGGGATATTGGGGCGGGTGAAATCTCACAGTTTTTTAAGGCTGTTGTAATCCATTTTTATGGTATTTGTTAAGTACTTACTATGTGTCAAGCACTGTTCTAAGCACTGGGTAGTTATAAGGTAATCAGGACAGATACAGTCCCTGACCCACATGGGGCTCGCAGTCTAAGCAGGAGGGAGAACAGGTATTGATTCCCTACTTTGCAGTTGAGGAAACTGAGGCACAGGGAGTTAAGTGACTTGCCCAAGGTCACACAGCGGGAAAGTGACGGAGCCAGAAATAGAATCCAGGGTCTCTGGTTCCTAGGTCTGTGCTTTTATCTACTAGGCCACCCTGCTTCCCAATATTGCCAACAGTTATTATCTGTTGTTTTGTACTCTCCCAAACATTCATTCATTCATTCATATTTATTGAGCGCTTACTGTGTGCAGAGCACTGTACTAAGCGCTTGAGAAGTACAATTTGGCAACATATAGAGATGGTCCCTACCCAACAGTGGGCTCACAGTCTAGAAACACTGCATATAATAAACTTTTAGACTTTTAGACTTCCCTTTTAGACTGTGAGCCCACTGTTGGGTAGGGACTGTCTCTATATGTTGCCAATTTGTACTTCCCAAGCGTTTAGTACAGTGCTCTGCACATGGTAAGCGCTCAATAAATACGATTGATGATGATGATGATGATAAACATTCAATAAATACCACTGATTGATTGATCACTGGGGAAATAACTTCTAGACAAGGAGAAAGCATGCTGCAGGAAGTCTGGTTATATGCATGGCGAGCCTGGGAGTCAGAAGATCATGGGATGATGATGATGGCATTTATTTAGCGCTTACTATGTGCAAAGCACTGTTCTAAGCGCTGGGGAGGTTACAAGGGGATCAGGTTGTCCCACGGGGGGCTCACAGTCTTTATCCTCATTTCACGGATGTGGTAACTGAGGCCCAGAGAAGTTAAGCGACCTGCCCAAAGTCACACAGCTGGCAACTGGCGGAGCCGGGACCTAATCCCGGCTTTGCCACTCGTCTGCTGTGTGGCCTTGGGTAAGTCACTTCACTTCTCTGTGAGCCCTCTGTGGGACAGGGACTGTATCCAACCTGTTTTACTTGTATCCACCACAGCACTTAGTACAGTGCCTGGCACACAGTAGGCAAAATACCACAATTACTATTATTGTCTTTTAAAACAATGCAGCAGAAATAATAGTAAGAAACAGGACTGCAGACTAGCGCAGATTAAAATGATTTTTTGAGTTGGTTAAAGACCATATAGTAATAGTAATAATGATTGATAATTACGGTATTTGTTAAGCGCTTATAATGTGCCAGGCATCGTACTAAGTGCTGGGGTGGATACAACCAAATCAGGTTGGGCACAGTCCCTGTCCAACATAGGGCTCACAGAGAAGTGAGGTGACTTACCCAAGGTCACACAGCAGATAAGTGGGGGAGCCAGGATTAGAACCCATGACCTTGTGACTCCCAGGGCAAGATACCGGTCAAGTTCCTTTGACAGCAACTAACATTGCACCCAGGAGTTCCACTCCAGTGAGCCCACTGTTGGGTAGGGATTGTCTCTATATGTTGCTAACTTGTACTTCCCAAGCGCTTAGTACAGTGTTCTGCACACAGTACGTGCTCAATAAATATGATTGATTGATTGATTTCTCCTGCCCCTCCTTCCCCCCTGTCAAAAATAGATTTTGGGGGAATGCCTTCCTCAGGATCCCCAACCTTACAGCCCTGACCAGTTTTAATCACAAGCCTCTGTGATAACAGAGAAAGACAATGACTTGTCAGATTACCATGTGAAATTGTAGGCATGATCAATAAATAACATGTTTTACATCCTGGATCGACTACTTCTTGCTAAATGAAGCTTTCTTATAGGTCTTTGTATCCTCTTCCACAATGGAATATTTTTGAAAAAGAATTGTGCTGGGACTAATGGTGGTATCATCCTAGTTATACCTCATGGACATTTGATAGAACATGTAGGTACAGTTTCAATATTGGAACATCGCATGTTAACAGCACCAAAGGAATCCGTTTATTCTTTCTGAACCTACTGCGAATTATAGTGAAACTGTTATCATTATATAAGTAGCAGCTTCCATTTGAGGATCATGAGGCTATTATGCTTTATTCTCACAAGGCGAGAAAGGTCAGTGGAATTAACATCATGCATTTCTAAGCTCACAGCTAAAAGAGAGAACTTGAACGTTGATAGAAATATTGGCATTATAGCTGCCCTCTATTAAATGCTAATAAATGAAAGAGAAAATTCAAGTTAGATTTCATTAACTAATGTACTCTAATGTTCCGATGAAAGTGATTGGGTGACCTGGTCCTTTAGTCTCTTCGGGGCTCATATATATCACTGCAATGTGGCATGAACAATCCCGAGACGTTTGTGATTGAAAGTTTTCTTTGTGCTAGACTAGTCAGCTAATGA
This sequence comes from Tachyglossus aculeatus, assembly GCF_015852505.1. Lineage (NCBI taxonomy): Eukaryota > Metazoa > Chordata > Mammalia > Monotremata > Tachyglossidae > Tachyglossus > Tachyglossus aculeatus. Next base: position 39,669,062 of record NC_052072.1, read on the forward strand.
ACTGGGGAACAAATATGATACTTTAAGAATGAGCCATTAATTCCTTCCATATTTATCAATTACTCTCTGACAAATAGTAGTAATAGTAGGAATAGTATTTACTATTGTTATTAATAATAATGATAATAATAATTGTGGTATTTTTTAAATGCTGACTATGTGTCAGGCGTTGTACCAAGGGCTGGAGTAGATACAAGATAATCAGATCCCACATGGGACTCCCAGTCTGAGAAGGAAGGAGAACAGGTATTGGATTCCTATTTTGCAGATGAAGGAACGGAGGCACAGAGAAATTAAGTGACCGGTTCAAGGTCACACAGCTGGGATTAGAACCACAATCCTCTGTGTCATGCATCTCCTGTGTACAAAGTGCTGAATTCAGCGATGGGAAAAAGTAGGTGGTGGGAGAAGAGTTAGACATGATCCCTGTCTCTTGAGGGGGTCATAATCTAAAACAAAGGATGGACAGGTTTGAATTTTGACTCATAAGGAAAGGTGAAACGATAAAGCATTCATTGAAAGATAAGCATACAAAGGCAAGGACAAGAATAAATACCATAGGAGCAATAGAAAACTATGGTTAAAGGCCTTTCCTAATTAATTTCCAATACTCTCATCTTATATCCAACCAATTACCATTTCTGCCCTTTTGAGTCATATATACAGTTAAGTGCACACAAACCCCTGTAGCTTTTATGGACGTATCCTTATACACTACTTTCTTTCTCCTATCGGTAGTTTATTTTATATGTTTTTATATATTTTAGTGTCTTTGTTTCCCACTAGATAGCAAGAACCTTGAGAGCAGGGATCATGTACAGCCTGCCTGGCATTGGTGGAAGGAGGCTGGGGGCCAGTGGGGGACCAATGGGGAGACTGAGGTAGAAGGGGACAGGCAACGTGTGTGTGTGGGCTTGTATCTCCTTCTGCCTTCAGGATATCTCCATGGATGTCTGCCCACCATCTAAAACTCAACATATCCAAGACTGAGCTCCTTATCTTTCCTCCCAAACCCTGTTCTCTCCCTGACTGTCCCATCACTGTGGACGGTGCTACCATCCTTCCCGTCTCACAAGCCCACAATCTTGGTGTCATTGCCAAAACCTGCCGGTCTCACCTCCATAACATCGCCAAGATCCGCCCTTTCCTCTCCATCCAAACTGCTACTTTGCTGGCTCAATCTCTCATCCTATCCCGACTGGATTACTGCATCAGCCTCCTTTCTGATCTCCCATCCTTCTGTCTCTCCCCGCTTCAGTCTATACTTCACTCTGCTGCCCGGATTATCTTTGTACAGAAATGTTCTAGGCTTGTCACTCCCCTCCTCAAAAATCTCCAGTGGTTGCCTATCAACCTTCGAATGAAGCAAAAACTCCTCACTCTCGGCTTCAAAGCTCTCCATCGCCTCGACCCCTCCTACCTCACCTCCCTTCTCTCCTTCTACAACCCAGCCTGCACCCTCCACTCCTCTGCCACTAACCTCCTCACTGTGCCTTGTTCTCACCTGTCCCGCCATTGACCCCCAGCCCACGTCCTTCCTCTGGCCTGGAATACCCTCCCTCCACACATCTGCCAAACTAGCTCTTTTCCTCCCTTCAAAGCCCTACTGAGAGCTCATCTCCTCCAGGAGGCCTTCCCAGACTGAGCCCCCCTTTCCTCTCCTCCTCCTCCCCTCCCCATCGCCCCCCTCCCTCCCTCTGCCCTCCCCCCTTCCCCTCCCCACAGCACTTTTGTATATTTGTACATATTTATTACTCTATTTATTTTATTAATGATGTGTATATAGCTATAATTCCATTTATTCTGATGGTATTGACACCTGTCTCCCCATTCTAGACTGTGAGCCCGCTGTTGGGTAGGGCCTGTCTCTATGTGTTCCTGATTTGTACTTCCCAAGCACTTAGTACAGTGCTCTGTACACAGTAAGCACTCAATCAATACAATTGAATGAATGAATGAATCTGTGTGTTTGTGCTTCTGTTAAGACACATAGAGTGGACAATCACAGAGATACCAACACAGACACAGGGTGTGCGTGTGTCTGTGTGTGTGTCTTTTAGATTGTGAGCCCACTGTTGGGTAGGGACTGTTTCTATATGTTGCCAACTTGTACTTCCCAAGCGCTTAGTACAGTGCTCTGAACACAGTAAGCGCTCAATAAATACGATTGATTGATTGCATGTGTGTGTGTGTGTCTGTGTCTGTGTGGATCTGTTAGCCTTCTCTTGTTGTCCTTCTGCATCTACCTATATGGGCGGTAGAGACTGTAAGCCACTGAGGGAAGGGAATGCGTGTCTGTTGCTATACTGTACCCTTCCAAGTGCTTAGTACAGTGCTCTGCACATCATAAGTGCTCAATAAATACCATCGAATGAATGAATGAATATCTACTAGTTCTACTCTGCAACACACTTAGTACTGTTCTATGTACACAGTAGTTGCACTCAGTAAATACAGTTGATTGGCTGATTAACTAAAGGAGTTGTTTCATCCTCCTCACTGCCCAGGGAAGGATGTTTGGAATCCAACAGTCACAAAAGCCACAGCAACCAACCTTGATATTCCAAGACGGTAGAATGCAGGCTGCCGCTTCATCCGCATCTCATTGCAGAGGAGAGAGCAGGGTAGTCTCTGATGTTCAGGAGGAAACGGGACTGCAGGATATCTTCCAGATGTCCAGGTCTGGCACCGCCCCTTGTATGCCCCCTGCTATGGTAGAGGGGCAAACAGTCCAACATGTCATTCTGGATGATGCAAAATTAGTTACCAAAATTATAAAATCATTATCAAATCCCAAAGTTTATTATTCCATAACAGCAAAGTGTTCTATTAGGGTTATGATTAGGTTTAAAGCTAGGATTAAGAATGGTAAATTTGATTATCTGCCTGAGTAGTAGAAAGAGAAAAGGCTGTAACTCTACATAGGATCAAAGCCAATTTATACGGGAGAGAAGGTGGATACGAGGCTCAAAGGGAGTTGTGTTAGGGAAAGGTTCAACAATTAACTCGAGTGACTTTTGAGGGTTCATTAATTAGAGGTGGTGATATTTGACCAATCGATGTCTTATCATCTGATGATTTTCATGCTTGCCTAATCAGCATGAAGTAGAAAAAGCAGTGTGGCCTAGTGGATGGAGCTTGGGCCTGAGAGTCAGAGGGACTTGTGTTCTGACTCCACCACTTGTCTGCTGTGTGACCTAGGGCAAGTCACTTAACTTCTCTGTGCCTCAGTTGCCTCATCTGTAAACTGGGGGTTGAATATGGGGGTGGGATATGGACTATATCAACCTGATTACCTTTTATCTAGCCCAGTGCTTAGTAGATTTCCCGGTGCATAGCGCTTAACAATTACCATAAAAATAAAACAAGATGGCAGAGTTAGTCATTAGAGAGTGATATTTGATTTGTCAAATATCGTATTTTGAAAGTTGAAGAATAATTCTGGTGTCTTTTTGTTGCTTTTCAGGAGATATTTGGTTACCAAACTCAACGCTTCCGGAAAGCCCTGTGCCTTGCTGGATACATACTGTCCTGTGGGATCTTGCCACTTGTGTTTTATTGGAGACCGGCCTGGAACGTTTGGGCCAAATGTATTCCATGTACCTTGCAAGAAGCAGATGTCATATTACTTAGGACCACGGTAAGTGCACTCTGGGCTGTACTTATTCCTGTTCATTATGTACAGACTTCAAAGAGTTGGGGTTGTTCATTTTCAAAGTCCAGATGGCAAGCACCAGTTGCTTTAAGCATCATTTAAGGAAAATGTCTTAGATGGAGCTCTCTCAAGATTCTCTCCTTAGATGTAAATGTATAAAGGGCAATTCCATGTCTTTATTCTCAACCGTCCATCTATACGTACTGACTTTGAACATAGTGGGAGTCAGTAAATGGAATATTTAGAGGAAAATACATTTCGCAGACACAGCACACTTCTGGTGACGCTAGATTAAAAATGCACAAGCTGCATTTGTATGATTCTCATAAATAATGTACACAATCTTTCCCTCAGTACATCTCTTTGGGTTTGAGAATGCTACTGAGTAAAGCAAATGTTCGGTAGGAAGCCATTTCAGCCAATGGGAAGAATGCACTCAGCAGAGTCTCAGTCTTACTGGAGCCCCTGTCAGGGCATCATCTGACCTTGCCTAGTCAGTCCCACAACTATTCCCAACTTTCCTATTCTTATCACTCATCCCCCACACTTCCCCTTTACAATTAATCAAGTATCTATTGCGCATATTGAGTTCTCGGGATGTGAAAAAGCATAGGGGAAGGAAGGGAGCCCACAGTATTAAGTGAGCACATTTTCTTTGGGCAGGGCGAGTGTCTACAACTCTGTTGTTGTACTCTCTTAAGCACTTAGTTCGGTGCTCTGCACCCAATAAACGTCCAATAAATACCCCTGATTGATTGATTGATTGATTGGGGGAGGATGAAAGGATCCAATTCCGCGCCCCTCCCCACCCTCGGGCCCCGGATTTCCACTATCCAGGGATCACCGGGATTTTCATCTTGTCTTGGTTGGCTAGCCCTACCCACACTCACCATGTCTAAACTTAAATATTCATTTCTCCCGGTAAACTTGTCATAGCTTGGTGAGTGAAGGACTCCCCAGTAAGTGGCCATCCCCAGTGTTCAAATTCAGCAGTAATTCATTCATCCAATCGAATTTACTGAGTGCTTACTTTGTGCAGAGCACTGTACTAAGCGCTTTTAGGTGAAGTTTGGTAAGGTTTATTTGCTGTACGGTAGGGACCTTGTTTCAGAAGGCTGCAAGCATTCCAGAGACATTTCTAAATGAAAACAAATTCAACTCCGTCATAAATCACAAGAATTTATCCCCAGTTTTCCCTCTGTGGTGTTCAGTTTTACCGCTAGCATCCCTTGGAGGTGAGGTAAGTTGGTTAATGATTCCGTAGTCTTTGAAAAACCACACTTGCCTCCTGGTATTCAGATATTAGGCCTTTCCCCACCAGGGAAAATGAAACTGCCTCAGATGGACTTAAACTCTAAACCTGCATCCCGAAAGAAGATCCTAACTGTCAATCAATAATGATAATAATAATGATGGCATTTATTAAGTGCTTACTATGTGCAAAGCACTGTTTTAAGTGCTGGGGAGGTTATAAGGTGATCAGGTTGTCCCATGGGGGGCTAACAGTCTTAATCCCCATTTTACAGATGAGGTAACTGGGGCCTAGAGAAGTGAAATGACTTGCCCAAAGTCACACAGGTGACAAGTGAAGGAGCTGGGATTAGAACCCATGACCTCTGACTCCAAAGCCCAGGCTTTGCAGCCCTAACCCACATAGGGCTGACATTATGCTAAATTTTGGGGTCCTTCGCTTGGAAAGGTGAAAAAACCTGTGACCCATCTGTTCATTGTCCTTCAAAGATGAAAGGGGAGTCTGCTTCTCCCAGCACACATATACCATTTTCATCTAATAATAATAATAATGATAGCATTTATTAAGCACTTACTATGTGCAAAGCACTGTTCTAAGCACTGGGGAGGTTACAAGGTGATCAGGTTGTCCCACGGGGGGCTCACAGTCTTCATCCCCATTTTACAGATGAGGTTACTGAGGTGCAGAGAAGTTAAGTGACTTGCCCAAAGTCACACAGCTAAGTGGGGGAGGAGGGATTTGAACCCATGACCTCTGACTCCAAAGCCCTTGCTCTTTCCACTGAGCCATGCTGCTTCTCCACGCTGCATCTCTCCTCAATTAGAACCCCTACAGTCGGTAAATAGGATTATGCTTGTCCTTTCTTGCTTAACTTAAACCCTAATTATTTCACAAGTTTCAGCATGAAGGCAGACTTATGCGAGGGCAAAGCAGTATTTAGCATATCCTTGCACATGACCTGATTTGTTTTCAAACTATGCATTAACCCCATTTATATTGACCAACGCCATACCCTCTCATACTATTACTAACCAAATCAATAAATCAAGAGAGGTCAGCATCTGTCTTCAACAAATACAAGCAAAGAAGAATAGGAGAAACAAAAAATGATGTATTCCATTTCAAATTTGGTATACATTGATTTCCTTAAGTCTGGATATGTTGGACAGTACTTCATTTGACTCTTTTAGTATGCATATGATTATTATTATTATTATTCTCAGTACTACAGTGTGATTGTATTATTAATTATTTGCCGGCCTAGACTGTAAGCTCATCCTCTAGCCTGCAAGCTCGTTGTGGGCAGCAAATGTGTCTACGAACTCTGTTGTATTCTCCCATGCACTTTGTACAGTGCTCTGCACACAGCAAATGCTCAGTGAATACCACTAATTGATTGAATGATTGACCTGGTATTTTCCTTATATCAGGGGAATGTGATATCTTAAAGAGGAAGAAGTATGTTCTCCCCATTATGAACTGTTGAGGAAACCCTGAAAGGCCTCAATTAACTCATGCTCAGGGCTTGGGAGTCAGAGGTCATGGGTTCAAATCCCATTCTGCCATTGTCTTTTAGACTGTGAGCCCACTGTTGGGTAGGGACTGTCTCTATATGTTGCCAACTTGTACTTCCCAAGCGCTTAGTACAGTGCTCTGCACACAGTAAGCGCTCAATAAATACGATTGATTGATTGATTGTCAGCTGTGTGACTCTGGGCAAGTCACTTAACTTTTCTGAGCCTCAGTTACCTCGCTTGCAAAATGGGAATTAAGACTGTGAGCCCCACGTGGGACAACCTGATCACCTTGTATCCCCCCCAGTGCTTAGAACAGTGCTTCGTGCATAGTAAGCACTTAACAAATGCCACTATTACTATGATTATTATTGTTATTATTATTACTAGAACTATAACAACACTTTAGACCAGATCGAAGTCCCAAGATATCTGACCATTAATGGGAAGCAGCATGGCCTATTGGGTTCCAATCACTAGCCACTTGTTTGCTGTGTGATCTCAGGCAAGTCACTCGACTTCTCGGTGTCTCAGGTACCTCATCTGTAAAATGGAGATTTAGACTCTGAGCCCCATGAGGGACATGGACTGTGTCCAATCTGGTAACTTTGTATCTACCCCAGTCCTTAGTACGATGCTTGGCTCAGAGTAAGTGCTTAACAAATACCATAAAAAATTGAATTCAGAGCAAGTATTCTTGGAACTGGGGCCATCATAGTGGTACAATGTAAGTGCGGTTGTTCCCTACATAGCCACCAGAAAAATGTAGAAAGTTCATCTACCTTATCACTGCAAGACAAATACTTGAATGTTCTCTTGGGTAGTACACTCTACCTGCACATTGTCCAAGAAGGAGGAAGAGAATTAACCACCCTATGGACCATTGCTGCTCATTCCTTCAGCTCCTTAAGGCTGACTGCCTTCTTAATCCTCTTCCTCGCTTATGCTGTCACTATCCCTCCTGCATGGGTTCAGTAGATTATAACTGGATCCAGCAATCAATCAATCCTATTTATTAAGATCTTAATGTGTGCAGAACACTGTACTAAACACTTGGGAGAGTACAACATAACAAATGGTAGACATGCTCCCTGCCCACAAAGAGCTTAAAGTCTAGAGGATGGACCCTAGATAGGCACATATTCAAGGTGAGTAAAATCGGGAAGATGACATGGAAAAAGTGATATTCCTCATCATTATACTCCATGGAGGTGGTCCAGCAGGAGTCAGTCCACCTGGAAGTCAGAAGGTCCGGGGTTCTAATTTCAGTTCCACAACTTGTCTGCTGTATGTCCTTGGGTAAGTCACTTTACTTATCTGTGCCCTTGTTACCTCATCTGTAAAATGGTCATTAAGATTGTGAGCCCCGTGGGACATGGACTGTATCCAAACTGATTAGTTTGTATCTATCCCAGCACTTAATACAGTGCCCGGTACATAGTGCCTAACAAATACCAAAGGAAAAAAAAAAAGAAAGGCCAGATCCTAGAGAAATTGTGAAGGTAGAATCAACAGGATTTCATGACAGATTGAATGTGTGGGTGAAATGAGAGAAAGGAGTTAGTATAATGCCAAGGTCATGGACTTTTCAGACAGAAAGGATGACAGTGCTGTCTACAGTGATAGGAAAGTCATGGGAAGGATGGGATTTGAGTGGGAAGAGGTGGAGTTCTGTTTTGCACATGTTTAGTGAGGCGTCAGAGGACCATGCAAGAGAACTGTCCCAAAAGACAGAGGAAATGAAAGAGAGGAAATGAGAGATTGTAGAGAAGGGGAGAGGTCAGGGCTGGAGTGACAGACTTGGGAATCATCTGTGTAGAGACAGTAGTTGAAGCCGTGGGAACAAATGAGTTCTCCAAGGGAGTCAGATGGAGAACAGAAAGGGACCCAGAACTGAACTTTGAGGAAGCCTCCCATTTAGAAGGTGGGAGGCCAAGGGAGAGCCTGCGAAAGAGATTGAGAAGGAGCTGTCAGAGAGATAGAAGGAAAACCAGGAGAGGACAGTATCGGCGAAACCAAGGTTAGACAATGTTTCTAGGAGAAGGGAGTGGTCTACATTTTCGAAGGCAGACGAAAGGCCAAGCAGGATTAGGATGCAGTAGTGGCCAGTAGATTTGGCCAGTAGCTGCCCACCAGTTAAAGCCCTTGGACTTTCTCTAAAACTACTCCAGAGTGGGCCCGTCAATCTGGTTGTGCTGAGCTGACAAAGAAATCCAAGCATTGGGGTGGGCCTCAAAGCCATCACATTAGCTTTGCTCTTTTTTCTAAGATGTGCAACTGGTCAGTGCAACACTCCTTGAATCTGAAGATCTGCTGTTAGTTCCGGACCCCAGACCTGGCTAGGACACTACCTAGTAGGAAGTCCATAATTTATACAGATTGAAAGGAGGCTTTCCAGATGTTATCCAATAACCCTGATCTGGCTGTCACAGTACATAATAGGAGGTTCCTAATTTATTCAGAATCAAGGAGGCTTTCCAGATATTATCCAATAAGTCTTTACCACCACCACCTTAAAGAAGGCTGTTTCCATGAAGTGGAAGGGCCGGAAGCCAGATTGCAGGTGGTCGAGGAGAGATTTGGAGGAGAGCAATTGGAGGCAACAAGTGTAGACAGTTTGCTCAAGGAGTTTGGAGAGGAATGGTAGGAGGGAGATGGGGTGATGGGGTCCAGAGAGGGATTTAATAGGACAGGGGATATGTGGAAATACTTTAAAGCAGTGGGGAAGGAAAGTTAGCAGTTGAAGATTGCAGTCAGGGAGAGAAGAAGAGACGGAAGGCAGGATAGGACCTGTCAGGAGTGTAGTCCTGGAGTGGGCCCAAAATCTTGTACAGTACTTGGCACATAGTAAGGGCTTAACAGATACCATCATTATTATTATTATTATTATTATTTAGAGAAGCAGCGTGGCTCAGTGGAAATAGCATGGGCTTTGGAGTCAGAGGTTATGGGTTCAAATCCCGCTCCACCATTTGTCAGCTGCGTGACTTTGGGCAAGTCACTTAACTTCTCTGTGCCTCAGTTACCTCATCTGTAAAATGGGAATTAAGACTGCGAGCCCCTCATGGGACAACCTGATCACCTTGTAACCTTCCCAGCGCTTAGAACAGTGCTTTGCACATAGCAAGCGCTTAATAAATGCCATTATTATTATTATTATCTCGGAGTTGCTGACAGTTTTACTGTAAGTTTGTTACAGGCAGGGAACAGGTCAGCTAATTCCCTTGTATTGTAGGCTCCCAAGCACTTAGTACAGTGCTCTGCACATAGTAACTGCCCAATAAATAATAATAATAATAGTAATGGTGGCATTTGTTAAGCGCTTACTATGTGCATAGCACTGTTCTAAGCGCTGGGGGGGATACAAGGTGATCAGGTTGTCCCACGTGGGGCTTACAGTCATCATCCCCATTTTACAGATGAGGTAACTAATAACTGTTGTAGTTATTAAGCACTTACTATGTGGCAGGCACTGTGCTAAGCGCTGGGGTAGATACAAATAATCTGGATGGACACGATCCCTGTCCCACATGGGGCTCACGATCTTACTCCCTATTTTACAGATGAGGTAACAGAGGTACAGAAAAGTAAAGTGACTTGCCTAAGGTCACACAGCAGACAAGTAGAGGAGCTGGTGCTAGAATCCAGATCCTTCCGACTCGCAGGCCGGTACTCTATCCACTAAGCGTTGCTGCACTGATTGATTGATTGATTGATTGATTAGGTAGTCACTGTGCCAGCCATGAGTTGAGCATGTCACCTTGGCTTTCATTTTAATGGCATCCATTTAGTCAACACTATATCCCTTCAGAACTGGAATATGCCCAGAGGCTTTATTTTCACTTCAGAGGGACAGTTTTCACTGGGCCACAAGATGCCAGTGTCTGGAATGATGATGCTGGGCTTCTAACAGAAGCAAAATAATTCTACAGTGTCACACGTATTTTGGGAATCTGATACACTCCTCTAATGTAGAACAGTGCTTTGCACAGAGTAAGCGCTTAATAAATGTTATTATTATTATTATTATTATTATTAATGTAGACAGGGCCTTCTCGGTATATAGCATGAATTCTGGAAACACTTTAAAGATGTTGATGCTAATGGAAGCTTTGCCCCTTAGAAGACTGCAGAACTGAGCTCTATCCAACCAGCTCCTCCAGTTACAACCCAGAAAAATCTACCGAGGTTCCCCACTCTCCCCCTTCGACTAATCAGAACAGCATGCACCAAGTTTAATCTGGCCTTTTTAATCTTTATTTCAGCTTTAATTTTTAATTACCTGCTCTCCTGTGTCATTTTCAATGGATTTGCTATGCCAAATACTCTCCAAATAAATGACTTTCTAAATTAGCCTTTATGTAATTAGAGGAGGACTCAATTATTTCTAGAATTCTTATTATCGGAGCTTTAGGTAAAAATATGCTTTGGGCACTGATAGCTTAAAAGTTCCCTACTAGGTTATTTTCATTAAAATGACACTATTTTGGAAGGAGCATTTTATTTGATTCTACTACAATAGCTGGGCTGTGAAGAATCCATTAATGAGGCCTGAAAGATGTTTATCAGTAAAAGTACCGAATATCTCTTTTTCATGTGTAAAATCAGCATTTGGTATTTATCATCAACCCCATGGTGAAAAGATTACTGATCATTATCACAGATTCTGATTAACAAAATCACTTCCACCAAAAAAAGTCCATATTGAACAGAAAGTCTATAATACCCAAATCATTTTCTGCTCCCTTTCCCAAATTAAATAACTCCAAGAGTCAGATTTTTCAAAAGGATAAGGGATGCTGTAATTATATTTTTATTTTCAAATTTTAATAGCATTTTGTTCATTATTCCTGTCCATTTGAATTTTAAGCAATTATTATAGCACGGTGTTATGTCCTAGGTAATTGGATTATTTTTGTGACTTTGCTTTACTGTAACCTACAAAAATATTGCCTATCTTTCATCATCATCATCATCATCATCATCAATCGTATTTATTGAGCGCTTACTATGTGCAGAGCACTGTACTAAGCGCTTGGGAAGTACAAATTGGCAACATATAGAGACAGTCCCTACCCAACAGTGGGCTCACAGTCTAAAAGGGGGAGGCAGAGAACAAAACCAAACATACTAACAAAATAAAATAAATAGAATAGATATGTACAAATAAATTAAATATTCATTTAATATTTCCAGTTCACGCTGTAGTGTGTAGCTCACGACAAGGTATTATTCATATTGTTAAGCTTGTCACATGATGAGAACGACAAGGTATTTTTCATATTGTTACGCTTGTCACATGATGTGAGATTTAGACTTTAACAGATGACTGTTAGGATTTAAGGCTTCACATTTGGAAGAGTTTGGGCCGCAGAGATTGTAGGTGCAGAATCTAAGTACTCTCCTTGAAGACAGAGACCGTATCTCGATCACACGTCTGCTGTGTGACCTTGAGCAAGTCACTTCAGTTCTCGGGGCCTCATCTGGAAAATGGGGATCAAGACCGTGAGCCCCACGTGGGACAGGGACTGAATCCAACCCTATTTGCTTGTAACCATCCCACCACGTAGTAAAGTGCTTGGCACATAGTAAGCGCTAAATACATACCGTTATTAGTATTATCATTATATCTACCTAAAAATCAATCATATTTATTGAGCATTTACTGCATGCAGAGCAAAATAGCAAGTACTTGGGAGAGTACAAAATGATTGAGTTGGAAGATGCCCACAAGGAGATTACCAACTTCATTATATGCTTCCAAGCATTTAGTATTGTTCTCTGCACACAGTAAGCACTCAATCAATACCAATGCTTGATCGCTTGATAATCAACATAGGCACCACTGACATTGGATTTCTGGCTATGAGGGTAAAACTTCCTGTTTTTACTTTCATAGTTTATGGAACAGGCCTTCCTTGCTCATCTAGACTGTGAGCCCGTTGTTGGGTAGGGACCATCTCTATATGTTGCCGACTTGTACTTCCTTAGTGCATGCACTAAGCTCTCAATAAATACGATTGAATGAATGAATTGAATGAATCCCCGGTTTCTGATCAGTCTCTGCTCTGAGAGACTCCATGTGGATTGAAGTCCAGACTACCGGACTACTGGAGTTGATACCGTAGTTCTTTGAAGTTTTTCTCCCTTTTGTTTTTTATAAAAACCATCTGCTAAAAAGTATTTCATAAAACTAAATGACATTTAAATGTTCAATAAAAATGCATTGCTTTTCCTTATTTTTGATGATTTTGCTGCCATTGGACCGTTGTCCTTTTTTCATAACATTCCCATCATCAATCAGGTGATCAACAGTATTTATGGAATGCTTGCTCTGTGCAGAGTGCTGTTTTAAGTGCTTGGGAGAGTATGACAGAATGAGTAGAGAACATCTCTGTCCTCCAGGAGTTTACAATCTAGCAGGTTGACTTCTCCCTAAACAATCCCACAATTCTCATAGTTTTTTGAAGCCTGCTTGTGGCTTCCAAGCCCCACTCTATTTGTTTCCCCCTTCTTTGTCCCCCAACTTTGTCCCCCACACTCATTCTTTACTAATCAGCCTTACAAAATGTTTTTAATATCATTAGGCCACAAAAATTCCATTTTTCCTGGGAAATTTACATTTCCTTTCCCTCATTTCCAAATGCATTCATTCATTCAATTGTATTTACTGAGCACTTACTGTGCGCAGAGCGCTGTACTAAGCGCTTGGGAAGTACAAATCAGCAACATATGCTACCCCACTCTTCTCTTCTCCATTCTTTGTGGTCAGGCCTTCCTTATTCCTGCTGCTCCCTCTGTCACTGAGCTAAGAGAACACATCTGTTTCAATCAATCATATTTACTGAGTGCCTACTGTGTGCAAAGCACTCTACAAAGTGCTTGGGAGAGTACAATGTAACTGGGTTGGAAGACACATTCCCCTGTCCACAACTAACTCAACAGTCTGGAGGGGGAGACAGGCATTAACATAAATAAATAAATTACAGAAAGTGCTATGCATGAGCCAGGGCATTGCAGAAGGGAATGAGAGAAGAGGAAAGAAGGGCTTAATCAGGGAAGACCTCTTGGAGGAGGTGTGCCTTCAATAAGGCTTGAAAGGTGGGGAGAGATGGTAGCGAAGCCATGCTAGAGAATAAACTCTCCAAGGGAGTGGGTGTAGAAGGAGAATTAAAGGGGAACCAGGCACATTCAATCATTCATTGGCATTTATTAAGCGCTTAACTTTTATATATATGTATATATATAAAAGTTATATATATATATATATATATATAAAAGTTATATATATATATAAAAGTTATATATATATATAAGTTATATATATATATAAAAGTTATATATATATATAAAAGTTATATATATATACTTAAGCACTTAGTATATGACAGGCACTGTCCTGAACAAATGGGGTAGATACAAGATAATTACATTGGACACAATCTATATCCCACATGGGGCTCATCGTCTTAATACCCATTTTACAGATGAGGTAACTGAGCACGGAGAAGTGACTTGTCCAAGGTCACACAGCAGACAAGTGGCAAATCCAGGATTAGAATGCAGTTCCTCTGAGTCCAAGGCTTTAATGCTTTAACCACGAGGCCTTGCTGGTTCTTCTAGTGTGCAGAGTATTGTACTGAGTGCTTGGGAAAGCACAATACAACAGTTAGTAGATGTGATCATTGCCTACAAAATTCATTTGTTTCATTTCAGTGGTATTAGCAATTATTATGTGCCAGACATTGTACTAAAAAATGGTGGAAGATACAAGATAATGAGGTTAGACACAGTCCCTGTCCTACATAGGGCTCACAGTCTCCATTTTACAGATGAGGTAACTGAGGCACAGATAAGTTAAGTGACTTGCCCAAGGTCACACAGCAGACATGTGGCCAAGCTGGGATTAGAAGCCACGTCCTTCTGACTCCCAGGATCATCCTCTTTCCACTAGGCCACGCCGCTTCCTGGATAATATAGATCGAAAGTACCCTATGGTCTCAATTATCCAGGTATTTCAGGCAAATGTTTTTTGAATTGAACTGTCAAGGTAATTACCTTAATTTTCCATTTCACTTTGCCATGAATAGGGACAGCCACAGAACCACCCCTTAAGAACAGGTTTCTATCTAAAGTAAACAAAGGTGTTGTAGAAAGAAATGCATGTTGAAAATTTATATTAGGCCCTGGAAAAATACCAGAAGCATATTTTTAAAATTGATATAAATGGATGCCAGACATTCTGGAAGCTGAGGCAGATGGATACTGCTGTTGAGGAGGTCTGAGTTGCCAAAATAAACTAAGATATCTAAGGGTAGTGATATAATAAATGGGAATTCAGGAGATATGAATTTTACTTGTTTGGGTGGCTATGGTATTTTTAAGTGCTCAGGAAGGGCTGCATGCTGTTTTCTGATCTGGGGAAGATACAAAGTAATCAGATTGGACCTAGCCCCTATTCATCATCATCATCATCAATCGTATTTATTGAGCACTTACTGTGTGCAGAGCACTGTACTAAGCGCTTGGGAAGTACAAGTCGGCAACATATAGAAACAGTCCCTACCCAACAGCGGGCTCACAGTCTAAAAGGGGGAGACAGAGAACAAAACCAAACATACTAACAAAATAAAATCAATAGAATAGATATGTAGGAGTAAAATAAATAAATAAATATTCAACACAAGGCTCATGACTTAAAAGGGATCTGACCTTGAGGTGTCAGGGGAGTAAAGGTCCTCAATGTATTCAAATGCTAAGGGGGATCACTGATTCTAGGGGCCTTGTCATACAGCAGTGTGTGGCCTTGTGAAAAGAGCACGAGCCTGGAAATCCGAGGACCTGGGTTCTAATTCTAGCTCTGCAACGTACCTGCTGTGTGACAACCTGATTACCTTGTTTCCCCCCAGCGCTTAGAACAGTACTTGGCACATAGTAAGCGCTTAACAAATGGCATCATTATTATTATTACTTAATCAATCGTATTTATTGAGCGCTTACTGTGTGCAGAGCACTGTACTAAGCGCTTGGGAAGTACAAGTTGGCAACATATAGAGACAGTCCCTACCCAACAGTGGGCTCATACCACAATTATTACAGCAGCTTTTCCCCAAGTCTCCACCACACCCTGGCCTCTATACAACTAAACACTTCTGAACTCCTGGCTCCTCCACTGACTCATTTATCTCGTCTAGTCCACATCATCATCATCATCATCATCATCATCATCATCATCAATCGTATTTATTGAGTGCTTACTGTGTGCAGAGCACTGTACTAAGCGCTTGGGAAGTACAAGTTGGCAACATATAGAGACAGTCCCTACCCAACAGTGGGTTCACAGTCTAAAAGGGGGAGACAGAGAACAAAACCAAACATACTAACAAAATAAAATAAATAGAATAGATAGGTACAAGTAAAATAAATAAATAGAGTAATAAATATGTACAAACATATATACATATATACAGGTGCTGTGGGGAAGGGAAGGAGGTAAGATGGGGGGATGGAGAGGGGGACAAGGGGGAGAGGAAGGAAGGGGCTCAGTCTGGGAAGGCCTCCTGGAGGAGGTGAGCTCTCAGACAATCAATCAATCAGTGGTATTTACTGAGAGCTTACTGTGTGCTTAGTACTGTACTAAGTGTTCGGGAAAGTACAGCAGTTGATAGACATGGTTCTTTCCTACAAGAAGCTTAAAGTCTACAGGAGGAGACAGACATTAAAATAAATTATAGAGGAAATATAATAGCATATGAGGTTCTGTAAATAAATGCTGCAGGGCTAGTGTACTTATCAATACCTATTTTTATCATTATCATTATATTTGTCAAGGGTTTACTAGGTGTCAAGCGCTATTCCAATTTGTACTTCCCAAGCGCTTAGTACAGTGCTCTGCACATAGTAAGCGCTCAATAAATACGATTGATTGATTGATTGATTGATTGATTCTGAGCACTAGGGTAGGTACAAGTTAATCAGGTAGGAAACAGTTCCTCTCCCACATGGGGCTCACAGTCGAAATAGGAGGGAGTAGGAGTGAATCTCCATTTTACATCTGAGGTTACTGAGGCACAGAGAAGTCACTTGCCCATGGTCACTAGCAGATACAGGGATTAGAACCCAGGTCCTCTGACACCCAGGCCTATGCCCTTTCAACTAGACCATGCTGCTTCTCTGCTGTCGTCCAAGAGCCCAGGCTTGGGAGTCAGAGGTCATGGGTTCGAATCCCAGCTCTGCCACTTGCCAGCTGTGTGACCTTGGGCAAATCACTTAACTTCTCTGTGCCTCAGTGACCTCATCTGTAAAATGGGGATGAAGACTGTTAGCTCTATGTGGGACAACCTGATTACCTTGTATCTACCCCAGCGCTTGGAACAGTGCATAGTACATAGTAAACTCTGAGCAAATGCCAACATTATTATTATTATTATGTGGGACCTAATTATCTTGTATCTACCCCAGTGCTTAGTAAAGTGCCTGATACATAGTAAGTGTGCAACAAATACTATTATTATTATTATTATTATTTTTAAAAGAGAACCTTAGAGGCCACTTCAGGCCCAGGTAATGGGTGTTCTATAAGGGTTTCAGCCAGGCTTTTCACATCCATTCCCAGAGGCCATTTAGGGGACGGGAAGGACTTGGAAATACCCATACGAGGCAAGGCTCCTTGAACCAGAATCAGAATCTATTTTAGTCTGGGGCCTTTTAAATTTGATGAAGAATGGCTTAATCTCTTAGTATGTGGCATATCAACAACGTATCATCATCATCAATCGTATTTATTGAGCACTTACTGTGTGCAGAGCACTGTACTAAGCGCTTGGGAAGTACAATTTGGCAACATATAGAGACAGTCCCTACCCAATAGTGGGCTCATATCAAAATCATAACAAAAACATGCAAAAGGACATAAAGATCAAGCACAGAAACATGTGAGACCAGTTCATTATCAGTGGTGCAGAGCACTGTACTAAGTGCTTGGCAGAGTACAACAGAGTAGCCCTGAACTTCTGAGTCCCATGGTCTTCCACGCAGAAGTTTCCTTTTTCCTACCGTTAGTAGCTGATTCAGGGATATCGCAGTCTCGTTTTGAAGCTCAGTAAGGGCAAATAAATATCTGAAGCTTCCAAATAACAAGCTGGATTCTGATTTGAGAACCTCATCCGCTTGAGGTATTTAACTTTCAAACCTCATCTGCTTGAGGCATTTAATTTGCAAACCTCATCTGTTTGACACACTTGTTTAACTAGCTGGTATTTCAGGTTCCAGAAAGTGCAGTCCTGTTCACAGTAGATATGTTTTAAGGAAGGTAAGAGATAGAATCTGCTTCCTTCTTACTTGTTCCTTACAGTCACGTCCAAAAGAGATTCTTTTGTATACCTTAAGCTTTCTGAAATGAAATTTTGCAAAGATTCTGAAGTAGAATTCTTCAATAGTGACTCTTAATAAAAAGCGTATTTGTGGTCTGCTTTTGTTTACCTTCGAGGGCAAAAGTGCAGGTATCACCGGCTCTTTTGAAAAGCACATATTTACTTTCTGGTACTGAGAAGGGACCCTCTCATTTCCAGTACTCTACTAGTCTCGGCTACGGGAGGGAGAGTCAAGCAGAGGCCTACCCATTTCATTCCTAGCTTGGACAGTGGCTAGCGAGTGGAAGGCAATCTGCTACAAGTCAAAACTCACCCATGCTGGGCAATCGTATTTATTGAGCGTATCAATACATATCAATCGTATTTATTGAGCGTTTACTGTGTGCAGAGCACTGTACTAAGTGCTTGGGAAGTACAAGTTGGCAACATATAGAGACAGTCCCTACCCAACAGTGGGCTCACAGTCTAAAAGGGGGAGACAGAGAACAAAACCAAACGTACTAACAAAATAAAATAAATAGAATAGATATGTACAAGTAAAATAAATAAATAGAGTAATAAATATGTACAAATATATATACATATATACAGGTGCTGTGGGGAAGGGAAGGAGGTAAGATGGGGGGGATGGAGAGGGAGACGAGGGGGAGAGGAAGGAAGGGGCTCAGTCTGGGAAGGCCTCCTGGAGGAGGTGAGCCTTGAAGTAGGGCCTTGAAGAGAGGAAGAGAGTTAGCTTGGCAGATGGGTAGAGTTGAGGGTGGACACGCGTTTACTGTGTGAAAGGCGGCAATGGTAAACCAATTCCGGATTTTTACTAAGAAAACTCTATGGATACACTACCAGGATGATTGCAGATGGAGAGTGGGCCTTCTGAGAGAGACGTGTCTGAGGGGTCGCTATGGGTCGGAAGCGACTAGACAGCATAAGACAAGACTGAGAAGGGAAGAGAATGAATTTGTGTATCACTGATAAAAGCATGGCTTGGATGACTGGCGACCATATTTTCCTTTTGATATGAACTATATGATCTAAATAAGAATTCTGCTGAGAGGCAAAATTAATGGCAATTATCCACTAATTGGTTATCTAGTTGGAGGATGATTCAGGCCTATATTTTGGGAGATGGGATAGTTCTATCACCTACGGAGACTGTATGATCTCATGGAAAGAGCACGGGGCTGAAGATGAGGAACCCCTGGCTCTAATCCCAACTCTGTTCTTAGCCTGCTGTGTGACCCGGGGAAAATCTCTTGTAACTTCTCTGTACCTCAGTTTTCTCACCTGTAAAATGGCGATAAGTTACCTACTCTCCTTACCTCTTAGACTGCAAGTCAGACATGGGACAGAGACAAAATCTGATTGATTTCTCGTGTATCTACCCCAACACTTTGCACGGTGCTTTAGCATACAATTAACACAATTAACATCATTATTCTTATTCTCATTTAGCACTAGTCTTTCGAATAAAAATAAAATAGTTATAGCGTAGGATACACACCTTAATTTTTCCTTCGTGAAGAAGGAGTCAGTATTGCACTCTTTTCCACCGCATGGACCAATGCAGTCTTCACCTCCTATCCTTCCCGGGTCTGTTATGGAAGTGGCATGGGAAGGAGAGAGATGGGAGGAGGCACAGTTCCTGTCACCACAAACTGCTCTCATCCCCAGAGTCCAAGAAAGTTCCTGGCACCGGTGATCCGGAGGCACCTGGTGGGATAAAAATCTTGGCTCATGTCAACAAAATGTCTTCCCAGATACTCTATAGCAACTGTGGCCATGATAACTGTGGGGGCACAGCACAGGAGCTGGGACAATTGGGGCCCGTGGACCCTAAAATTCCCTAAACTTGGAGGAGATAACTGAAGGCATTCCACTTCTATGTCCCCTTGGAGTAGAAGGCTGTGAGCATGGCTTAATGGATAGAGCACAGGCCTGGGAAGGTCATGGGTTCTAATCCTGCTCCGCCACATATCTGCTGTGTGATCTTGGGCAAGTCACTGCACTTCTCTGGCCCTCAGTTACCTCATCTGCAATATGGTGATTAAGAGTGTGAGCCCTATGTGGGACAGGGATTGGGTCCAACCTGACTAACTTGAATCTTCCCCAGTGCCTAGAACAGTTCTTGGCATATAGTAAGCACTCAACGAATACCATAAGTATTATTGGTATTATTACAGAGTAGAGGCAGAGCTAAGATGTGGGGGAAGACAAAGAAGGGCTTCTTTCTGTGTCTCTTCCCCCTCTTTTCCCTTTTTGGCTGGTCAACCTTCCCTCCTATCCTACAGCTGCAACACAGCTACCCCTGACTCCTAGTGCCTGCACAGTTCAGAAAAAGCTGGGGAGATGGTAAGGAGAGAAGAGAGGGGACACAATCCAAATCATCATCATGACTCCAGGCATTTGTAGAACACAAGCTTTTGGATCCCAGCCACCTTCTTCGGTCACTCAATGGTATTTACTGAGCACTTACTGCATGAACACTGTACTGAGTGCTTGGGAAAGAACAGTACAACAAAGCGGGTAGAGCTGATTATAGGCTCTACAACATTGTATTGTGAGAAGCAGCATGGTATAGGGGACAGTGTGGGCCTGGGTACCATGCTCTGCACACAGTAAGCGCTCAATAAATACGATTGAACGAATGACTGAATGAGTCAGAAGGTCCTGGGTTCTAATGCCGGCTCCTCCACGTGTCTGTTGTGTGACTTTGGGCAAGTTGCTTCACTTCTCTGGGCCTCAGTTACCTCCTCTGTAAAATGGAGATTAAGACTGTGAGCCCCATGTGGGTCAGGGACTTTGTCCAACCCGATTTGCTTGTATGCAGCCCAGCGTTTAGTAGAGTGCCTTGCACTTAGTAAGTGCTTAACAAATACCATAATAATTATTATTACTATTACCAAGCGCTTAGTACTGTGCTCTGCACACAGTAAGCGCTCAATAAATACAATTGAATATTACTATTATTAGGCAGGGAATGTTTCTGTTTATTGTTATACTGTGCTCTCCTAATTGCTTTGTGTGGTGCTCAGCACACAGTAAGAGCTCAATAAATACAATTGAATGAATGTGACCCCTGCCCACAAGGAGTGTCGAATAGATTAGGGATCAGAGAATTAGTAGAGATATATGCATAAGTAATATAGGGCTGTGGTGAGTATCAAGGTGCTTAAGGGGTGCCCAGTCAAGTGCAAAGTTGGCACAGAGGGAGGGCAGATGGCGGAAATAAAGAGCTTAGTCTGGGAAAGCCTCTTGGAGGGAGGCTTCTTGGAGGAGAGCCCTTTCCAGAGGGGATGGTGCTGTCCTCAACAAAGAGTACCAACCCCTGTCATAGAAGCTGCTCGCTGTTCCTGAGTCCTCTTGCCTCTAGTTTTATTTTGTGGTGAACCCAGGGGTGGCTAGAATGTCCCCGGGTGTGGTAGAGACGATCCCCAGCCAAGATAGCAATAATCATAGCAGGTGTGGCCCTTCCTGACAAGGCCCCTCCCACAGACCTCAATCCTTAAGGGGTGCCCTGGCATTCGTTCAAGAGTCCCCACCCTGCACCTCTTGACTCCTGCTCTCAGATCTTCAAGTGCTGCAGCTTTCTGTGCAACAGGACCAAGGGGATTGTTGGGCAAGTCTTCCCCTGCTGTTATGGGATGGCAGCCCTCCTTTGGCCTCTAATAGATCTCTGAAGTCGGCGTCACTCAGAAAACCATCTCCCTTCCTGGTATCTACGTGGCAGGATGCTCTTAGGGCTAGATGCTACAAGACCAAGAGAAATAGGGTAGATAAGGGACCAGGCAAAATCCAGGAAGGGCCTAAGGATGACGAAGAATCTGATGCTGCAATCACCTTACTAGGCACCTTTGGGCAAATTACTTTCCCTATCTATGCTTCATCTTTAAAACGAGGATAGCAACGCTGATAAGATTATTGCGATGAAAAGCAATTTTGCCGAATAGAAAATGGCAGAGAAAATACCACTTAACAGGAATGGTAATAATCGTCTGCCAAGAGAGAGAGTCTTGTTGGCCTGCCAAGGTTTGAGAGGGCCATGAAGACATCATTGCCTCAGTTCTAGAACTTGTTAAGACTGGTGGTTTGGGTAAATGCCTACCGCTAATGGTTACGACCATTTCCTCCAGTAGATAAGGATAATCTATTCTCTGGTGCTCTCCATATCATCCACCAACTGGAACAAGTCCACAGTCCGCTCTAGACAAAGATCTCAAGAAAATCCCCCAAACCCGTTTGTAAATGACGGCTGTGAGAACCGATTAAACTGTTGCTGATTGCTTCATCCCATCTATTTTCTCAGGATGAATTTCAAATTTATTCTCGCAAGAAGGTGATGTGGATTTACCTGTCAGCTTTAAACAGCTCATCTGGTCTCACCCCTGACCACCCACTCATTATGGATGAAGACTGCATCATAAATAGAGCCATAATCAAGCCTGATTTAAAGGTAAGCCAAATTATAGCTGAAGATTATGTAGGCATCTCAACCTTTTCCACATAGGCACTTATTATAGGTTTCACTCACTGCTATGACTTACATCATGACCGTTGGCAATTCAGCAAACCTTCCCCCTCCCCACTTCATAATCAGCAAAACAGAGCTAATATCGTCTCCTTTCATTCAGGTGATTGCAACTGGGGATGCAGTTATCTGAAGGAAGTCAAATTTGCACGTAAAGATCAAATTAAAAATCAAAGGACAATTAGGATACTACGGTACACTTTTAAGCATTGGAAAATGCCAACAGCAAAGCAGGAAGTGCAGTGACACTGCAGCAAGAGGAAAGGGAGTGGATGAATAGAGAGGCTGCTCGACTTCTTCCTCTTCATCCTCCTCCTCCTCTTCAGCAGACATCACCGTTGTGACTGCTGCTACCGACCCCCATCTTTGAGTCAAACAATCAGGTGTAATTATTGAGTACTTGCTATGTGCAGGGCACTGTACAAAGCACTTGGGAGAGTCCACTACAACAGAGATAGTGAAAGTGTCCCTTGCTCACAATGAGCTAGCAGTCTAGAGGATGATCTTACAGTCTAGAGAAACTTTTTGGGCCCATTCATGAGAGTTTCCAGTTTGGCCAGACATTTTTTTAACTTTTAATGGCATTTATTAAGTGCTTACTGTGTGCAAAGCACTGTTCTAAGTGCTGGGGAGGTTACAAGGTGATCAGGTTGTCCCATGAGGGGCTCATAGTCTTAATCCGCATTTTACAGATGAGGTAACTGAGGCACAGAGAAGTTAAGTGACTTGCCCAAAGTCACACAGCTGACAAGTGGCAGAGCTGGGATTTGAACCCATGACCTCTGACTCTAAAGCCCGTGCTCTTTCCACTGAGCCACGCTGCTAATTTTGTCTTCAGTCTTGTGTGAAACAATGATGAATAGCCACAGGATAGACCAATGCAGCAAATCATACTGGAATGAACTACCAAAGGAAGCTGTGGAACTTTTTTTGGAGATTTTTAAGTAGAAAGCATATACAGTTATCTTTTTAGGGTGGTTTATGTCATATGCAACCAGGAATCAGGGGGGTACACCATAGGATAACACTTGTGTACATATCTTTATACTCCACATGCTCTAAATATGTTATTACTTTCCCCTATCTGAAATTTCTTTTAGTGTCTATCTCCACAACCAAACTGTCAATGCTACACCTACTAATTCCATTGTTCTCCCCCAGTATTTAGTTCAGTGCTCTACACACAATAGGCCCTCAATAAATAATTGTGTTTGATGGATTGAAGAGCTAATATAGTATTCATGAACCACATACTACACACCAAGCACTGCACTAACCACTGGGGGAGATACAAGACAATCAGAATGGACACAGTCCTTGTCCAAATGGGGCTTCCAGTCTTAGTAATAATAATAAAATAATAATGATGGTTTTTGTTAAGCACTTACTATATGCCAAGCACTGTTTGAAGCGCTGGGGCAGACACAAGGTAATCAGGTTGTCCCACTTGGGGCTCACAGTCTTAATCTCCATTTTACAGATGAGTGAATTGAGACACAGAGAAGTTAAGTGACTTGCCCAAGGTCACACAGCAGACAAGTGGAGGAGCAGGATTAGAACCCACGACCTTTGACTCCAGGCCTACCCAACATGGTTAGCTTTTCAAAGTCCCTTCCAACTCTTGGAGACTTCTAGCTCTACGCTCTTCATTTCATCAAGAAATATATGTTATTTTTATATAGAAGGGTGAAGAGCTCCATTGCTTTCCTTGCCTCCCCCCTCTTCTATTCCTTCTCTCTCACGTATGTGGGACAGGGACTGTGTCCAAACAGATTTGCTTGTATCCACCCCAGCTCTTAATACCTGGCACAGAGTAAACATTTAACAAGTATCACAATTATTATTATTATTACTACTCCCTGTGCAAGGAAGAAATGTCTGGCTATCACAGGGCCGGGCACCTTCTTTGTGTACAAAGGCAATGCTATCCTTTTTCATTCAGTCGTATTTATTGGGTGCTTACTGTGTGCAGAGCACTGTATTAAGTGCTTGGGAAGTACAAGTTGGCAACATATAGAGACGGTCCCTACCCAACAACGGGCTCACAGTCTAGAAAGTTCCGTGAGGGTAGGAATCTTTTTTGTGTGTGTGGTATTTGTTAAGCACTTACCATGTAAAAGGAACTGTATTAAGTACTGTTGGTAGATTCAAGGTTGGGCACAGTACCTGTCCCACATGAGGCTCGTAGTCTTAGTCTCCATTTTACAGAAGAGGTAACTGAGTCACAGAGAGGTTAAGTGATTTGCCAAAGGTCACACAGCAGACAAATGGCAGAGCTGGATTTAGAACCCAGGGCCTCTTACTGCCAAGCCTGGGCTTGTCCACCTGGCTCTATTGTAGCATACTCTCCCCAGCGCTTAGTATGATATTCCAGCACTTAGTAAGCACTTAACAAATACCATAAAAATACTCTACACAAAGTAAATGGTGAATAAATACCACTGACTGAAGGCAGCCCCATTCAGCAATCTAAGAACCAAAGAAGACGTGCAGGAAGATTCTGGGGATATATAGAGAAGCAGCGTGGTCCAGTGGAAAGAGCACGGGCTTGGGAGCCAGAAGTCATGGGTTCTAATCCTGGCTCCACCACTTGTCAGCTGTGTGACTTTGGGCAAGTCACTTAACTTCTCTGGGCCTCTGTTACCTCATCTGGAAAATGGGGATTAAGACTGTGAGCCCCATGTGGGACAACCTGTTCCCCTTGTATCCTCCCTAGTGCTTTGCACATAGTAAGTGCTTAACAAATACCATCATTATTATTATTATTGTTATTATTATTATGCACTCTCCAGTCCTGCCTCTGTCTCAGCTACTGTTCTGTTCCAGATTTGTCCTGTCGCTCCAGGCAAGCAACCCCTGTCCCAAGTCAGGGGGAGGGAGAGGGAAGGAAGATGAAAAGAGCATACTCTCAAATCCACTTCCTTCCCTTCCTGTCGGGGAGAGAGACCAGACTTCACAATACTAAATTTCTAAAACAACTAGCAACAAGTAGTTAAATCCCTCAGAGGTCACATATCTCTCCCTCAAAGCCAGTGCTATCATCCCCTTACCATCTGAGAAATTTCTCTTTGTGGAAATGTATTACTGAGTTGCTGTAGGGTGAGGTTGGCAGTTAAATGAACTGAATGAATATCGAAAGTTCTGGGCAAGATTTTAGCCCTTTGACACCAGTAAATGGGAAGAATGCATCAAAAGCCCTACCAAATGGTTTGAAAATATTGATTTAGTTGAGAGTCCAAGCTATGTTCCATATGGCATGAGCAATCAGATTAGAAACGGAGTCCACCCTCTGCTCTCTACTGCTTTCTGGCTTTGCAGCAGGTCCTCTCGCATAGCATTTTTTTTTTGTGACTGGGAGGGCAGTTGCATTTGCCCTGGTGCACAGGGAACCACAGAGTGGCCCCGAGAAACCTGTAAACATTTGGCCTTCAGCGCTCTCTCTCACTGCCCTACTCCCACTCAACCAATCAATAAAAGGCATTTATTTATTACTTTCTATATGTAAAGCACCTTCTTAAGTGCTTCAGACAGCAGAAGCACAGGTAGGAACTGTAGGAACTCTGTGACTCAGTTACCTCATCTGTAAAATGGAGATTGAGACTGTGAGCCCCACCTGGGACAGGGACTGCGTCCATCCCGATTTGCTTGTATCCACCCCCGGGCTTAGTAAAGTGCCTGGCACATAGAAAGCACTTAACAAATGCTATATTTTTTTTTACAGTGCAGTAGAATCTGTAGACCCAGTCCCTGCCCTCAAGGACCTAACAATTTAGTGGTAGTTTCTGCCTCCTTCACTCCACAGAAACCACCCTCTCAAGGGTCACCAATGATCTCCTACTTGCCAAAACCAATGGCCTCTATTCTACCCGAATCCTCCTCCTCCTCATTTGCCTTTGACACTGTGGGTCACTCCCTTCCCCGGGAGACATTATCCGACCTTGGCTTCTCTGACATTGTCCTCTCCTGGTTCTCCTCCTCTCTCTCTGGCTGCTCATTCTCAGTCTCTTTCCTCCTCTCCCTCCCACCTTCTAACTATAAGAGTCCCTCAGGGGCCAGTTCTGGGTTCCCTTCTATTCTCCATCTCACTCATTCCCTTGGCAAACTCATTTGCTCCCAGAGCTTCAACTATCATCTCTCTGTGGATGATTCCTGAATCCACATCTCCAGGCCTGATCTCTCTCTTCTCTGCAGTCTCGCTTTTTCTCCTGCCTTCAGGACATCTCTATTTAGATGGAGATGGTTAAAGGAGAGAGGAGAGAGCAATTCCCAGGGAGAAGGTTTGGTTGTGAGGGGTGCAGGGCATGGGCTGGAGAATAGCAAAGACGACAGATACATAAGAAGCAGAGAACTGGAAGTAAACCTTGAAGACAATGGTCGGGTGTTTTGACTTGATGTGGAGGAAAATGGGTTGCCAGAATCAGCTGTGGAAGGAAATGAGTCACCAGATGTGAGCCGGACAAGGTTCGAGGAAGGTAATCTGGGTTGCAGTATGCAGTATAAACCGAAGAGAGTGGAGGTTGAGAGCAGAGAGGCCTTTAAAAAGGTTAACACAGTAATCTAATCAAGTGCATGGATAGTAAAGAAGTGGGATAGCTATGAAATATTGTGGAGAAAACTAGCAGGATGTGAAGGTTAATAGAGTAAGGTCCTCTTTGTAGGCTTCTGGGATAGGAAGAAATAATGGTGTTGACAACAGGCATGGAGGTGTTAGGAACAGGAATGGATTTTGGAGGGAAGATGAGATAATCTGAAGGCTAGAGGAAATGAGAGATTGGCTAGCAAAATAAATATTGGGTTTTCTGAGTTAGAGTTGGGAGTATATGCGTAGAGATTGGAGATTAGTCCAGGGGAATTAATGAACTTCATTCACTAAACAAGGGCTAGAAGAGTAGTGAGGCCCAGTGATAAACACATGTTAAAGTGTTAATGTAGTGACTAAAGTGAGGCTCATCAGTAGTTTCTCAACTGTTGAGTTCTCAGATTGGATTGCCCCAATTATGGGTTAGTGTTAGAGGCATGAACATTTCCTTTGGCGTGTGCATTTCCTAAATAAGATGGGGAGGGGAATATAGAAGCAACAGAGAGAATAATAATAATTAAAAAAACTACCTACACCTCATTGTAGCTCTTTGACCTTTTGAGTGTTGACGACTGGCTTCCCATCAACACTCTAGAAGTCTGAGGAAATCTCCCTTCCTCACTGTGACCTACTTTGTTCACAGAACAACCAGAAAACCCAGAAGTGAAGCACCGTCAAGGGAGGGAGCTTTAGGTCACCATGACTGCCCAGTTATCCAGAGTGATTGAAAAAGCTCTGCTTACAGACCAATCAATAGGTCCATTGTTATTACCACGCTACTGCCTGTCATCTGAGATGGCCAATATACTTCAGAGTTCTGCAGCTCCAGGCCTCACTGAAGGCTTGTAATTTTATCTTTACTGAACTCTCACTTTTATGGTAATGTTTGATCTTCATGACTCCTCTAAAATCTCCTTACTCTTAAAAGTGTCCCTCAATCTTAATGGCAGTTTTTCTGGCACAACTCCCTTCAGAAAAGCCAAATTGTGTATTAAAATTGTGTCAAAGTATTTGTTGGAATGATGGAAATTACTTAACTGTGGGCTCTTATACCTAGTTGAATGTACAAGTTTTTCTAATTCTCTAAACGTCAGAGTTTAGTTGCTAGAACAGCAGACAGGAGTACTATTTCTAGTTATACAGTCGAAAGCTCCTCTTCTACTTCGGAGTCTCGCCTTTTCTATTTTCAAAGCACCACATTAACTTGCATATTAATCAATGAGTCAGTCAATTGGTCATATTTATTGAATGCTTACTGTGTGCCGAGCACTGTACTGTGCACTTGGGAGAGTACAATGTATCAGAGTAGGTAGACATGTTCCCTGCCCACCCTAAGTTTACAGTAAATTTGCCTTTGCTGCATAATCGCCCTACCCCAATTTTTGAAAGGAAATAAAAAAAATGACTACCACATAATGATAAGCAATGATTCTCAATATATTTTGATTAATAAATGCAATTGATAATTGACATATGAGGGATTCTATAAATCTTGGTAGAAACCTAGCATCCTTAATCTATTCAATCACTCATGTTTTACTGATCGCTTATTGTGTGTGTAGCACAGTACTTAGCGCTTGGGAGTGTACAGTATAATTCCAAAGGGCTCAAAGTAATTGGTAATGGGAACCTGAAGCATCATATGCAGACTTGTTCATACAAATCACCTGAGTATATCACAACATTACATGTGAAAACTGAACGGCTAAGAGAATTGTCATTCTGCATTGTTTTTTGGAAGAAAATACAAGTTTATGATCAAAATCTTTATCGGCGTCATCATACATGAAATCTCAGTTGCCATGCTTACTTTAAAAGGCATATCAAACACTGTACCTTCTATACAGTCCTGATGCTTTTATTTTTCAGGTGAGATACATACAAGTGCAGAAAATCAGGTATGTTTGGAATAATTCAGAGGAAGAGTTCCAGAAAATTGGGTGAGTTTAGCCACCAGCAAGCTGCACAAATGGTGTAGGAAGAAGTTTTTTTTCAGAATACTCATGGTTTGGAAAAACTCCCTCTTTTATTTTAGCTGTTTGGAAGATGACCTCACTGCTGCCAAGATACACTTGAAATTTGGAGCTGGTCTGACCAGAAAAGAGCAAGAGCTCAGGTACAGCACGCAGCAGCAGCAGAAGCAGAATCAACAGCTGTTTCCACCCAAAACAGTACAGTTAATGTGGTAGAAATGTATAATAATAATGATAACCATGACAATAATAATAATAGTGTTTGTTAAGCACTTACTATGGGTTAAGCACCGTTCTAAGCACAGGGGTAGAGACACGCTAATCAGGTTGGACACAGTCTCTGTTACACATAGTGCTCACAGTCTTAATTCCCACTGAGCGCTGATTGCCTTGTAGGAGATGTGACCTTAATAATATTTCAAAGGTGGAGGGAGTGGTGGTCTGGTGTACAAGCACGGGGAGGGAATTCCAAACTGGAGGAAGAACAGGAAAGGGGTCGATGGTGAGATAGATGAGCTGGCACTAGAGGAGCGGAGCGTGCGGACTGGGTTGTAATAGGCGATCAGAGAGGTGAGGTAGGATGGAGCGAGTTGATTGAGTCCTTTAAAGCCAAGGTAAGGACTTTCTGTTTGATGCAGAGGTGGATGGACAACCAATTGGAGGTTCTCGAGGAGTGGGGAGAACTGGACCGAACGCTTCTGTTGAAAAATGATCGGTGCAGCAGAGTAAAGTATGGACTGGAGTGGGGAGAGACAGGAGACCAGCGAGGAGGCAGGTGCAGTAATCCGGGGCGATAGGATAAGTGCATGGATCCGCATGGTAGCACTTCGAATGGAGAGGAAAGGGAGGATTTTAGCAAAGTTGTGAAAGTAGAACTGACAGGATTTGGTGACAGATTGAATATGTGAGTGGAATGAGAGATGAGTGGAGGAAAACATCAAGATTATAGGCTTGTGAAGTAAGGAGGGTATTAGTGTTGTCTACAGTGATGGGAAAAGCAGGGGGAGGGCAGGGTTTAGGTGGGCAGATAAGGAGTTCCCAACAACAATAATAATAATAATGATAATAACAATAATATTTTTCTGCACTTTGTATGAAGCACTGTGCTAAGCACTGAGACAATCATATCAGACCATGTTCCAGGTACAGTCTGAGGACAGTCCCCACTAGAATGTAAGCTCATTGTGGGAAGGGAAATTGTCTGTTTATTGTTATATTGTATTCTCTCAAGTGCTTAATACTCTCCCAAGTGCTCAGTAAATACAACTGAATGAATGAACAAGGGAAAACAGATATTTAGTCCCTGTTTTACAGAAGAGGAAACAGGGGCACAGCCCGGTCCTTACCGATGGTTTTAAAGCACTCAATCAGCTCGCTCCCTCCTACTTTACCATCAGTAATTTCCTACTATAATCCAGCCAGCACATTTTGTTCCACTAATGCCAACCTACTCACAGTACCTCGATCTCATCTACCTTCCCACTGACCTTTCAGCCATGTCCTGCCTCTGACCTGGAACTCCCTCCTCTTCCTCCATAAATGGCTTATTACCATTCTCCCCAATTTCAAAGGCTTATTAAAAACACATCTCCTCCAAAAGGCTTTCTCCCAATTAAGCCCTCTTTCCCCCTACTCCCTCTCCCTTCTAGGTCATTGAGAAGCAGCGTCGCTCAGGGGGAAGAGCACGGGCTTTGGAGCCGGAGGCCATGGGTTCAAATCCCGGCTCTGCCAACTGTGTGACTTTGGGCAAGTCACTTCACTTCTCTGTGCCTCAGTTACCTCATCTGTAAAATAGGGAATAAAACTATGAGCCCCCGTGGGACAACCTGATCACCTTGTTATCTCCCCAGTGCTTAGACAGTGCTTTGCACATAGTAAGTGCTTAACAAATACCATCATTATTATTATTTTTATTATTTATGCACTTGGCTCTGTAGCCATTAAGCTCTTGATATTCATCCTATTCTCAGCCACAATGGATTTATATACATATTCCTAGTTTATTTATTTGTATTAATGTGTCTCCCACTGTAGACTGTAACCATGTAGGAAGGGAACATGTTTACCAACTCTGTTGTACTGTACTCTCTCCCAAGCATTTAGTACAGTGCTCTCCACATAGTAAGCACTCAATAAATAGTATCAATTGACTGAGTGATTGTTCAGCGGCCAACCTAGGCCCAGCCTCTTTTTCTGGCATGATTGTCATAGGGGATGGGAGAATATTTTTGTCAACTCCCCACCTCCTCAAGTAATTCCAAGAAGGGGATTTCTTCAGGTTTTGACAACTTGTTCTGCCTCTCCCCCTGGGAGGAATAATAAATTTTACAAAACTTCATGTCTGAATGTTTAACTGTGCTCTGTTCTCCTTTAACATAGGCTATTTCATCTTTTGGGAAAAGGAGCCACATTGTAAAATAATATGTTAAAGACAATTTAGGGCCTCAGATGAATGTGTGAAGTGAGGAAACCTTTATTAGTAGTAATTGATTCATGTTTCCTTCCTGCAGGAGATTAGTATGTGGGCCCAACACTATTGATGTTGAAGTTACACCAATTTGGAAGCTTCTCACCAAGGAGGTAATCTAGATTTTCAATTGTTTTTACTTCCTTCTGAAAGGTTATCAGTGAGATTGAGATCTGAGGAGCAACTTGATCATTTAAATGAATCATAGATTTATAGTTTGGAAATCAGAGGGAGTGTTAAAAAATAGATTTTTTTGTACATTCTACATTAGGGCCCAATTAGTACATGCATTATGAAATAGAGTCAGAGGTGTCATCTGCAAGTGGCTGCTTAGTAAATACTCTTCGGTTATTTGCTGAGAGCTGGGTTCCTTTTTCCCACACTATGTGGTTCAACCTGTTCTAAGCTGCTGAAATCTTTATAAAGAACAATTCATCCTTTGTTATAGGAGAGATAGATTCAGTACTCCGGTCAACAGAATATGAACAGGAAACAAGAAATCTGTTTAATTAGACTTTTTTATGGTATTTGTTTAAGCACCTACTATGTGCCGGGCACTGTACTAAACACTTACCTAGATACAAGCTAATCAGGTTGGACATCATCATCATCATCATCAATCGTATTTATTGAGCACTTACTATGTGCAGAGCACTGTACTAAGCGCTTGGGAAGTACAAATTGGCAACATATAGAGACAGTCCCTACCCAACAGTGGGCTCACAGTCTAAAAGGGGGAGACAGAGACAGAGACACAGTCCATGTCCCGCATGGGGTTTACAGTTTTAATCCCCATTTTACAGACGAGGGATCAGAGACACAGAGAACTTAAATGACTTGCCCAAGTTCACACAGCAGACAATTGGCAGAGCTGGGATTAGAACCCAGGTCCTTCTGACTCCCAGTCTCATGTTAGGCCACGCTGCATCTTGTTACAGCTCTACAATCTCACTACCAAATCAGAAGCCCTGTTTGAAACAGAACTTGCATCTCACTCTCCAGCTAGCACCCCTTCCATCCCTTATTTTGTAGGGAGAGAATTCAAGCCACATTAGAGTAAAATTGTTGTGGGCAAGGAACAACTACTTGTACTCTATCAAGCACTTACCTGTGGCAGTGCTCAATAAATAAGATTGATTGACTGATGTGCCCAGAGGCATTTAACCCAAGCCATTGCTTCAGTGCCTCAAATGTAATAGGTCAACCTTTCTCTATCAAATAATTTCCACAGGATTTCAGGCATGAAAGATCAATCAATCAATCAATCATATTTCTTGAGCCCTTACTGTGTACAGAGCACTGTACTAAGCGCTTGGGAAATACAAGTTGGCAACATATAGAGACAGTCCCTACCCAACAGTGGGCTCACAGTCTAGAAGGGAGACAGAGAACAAAACCAAACATACTAACAAAATAAAAGAAATAGAATAGATATGTACAAGTAAAATAAATAGAGTAATAAATATGTACAAACATAAAGATGGAAGAAATGGTTTAGATGCATAATGAGTTTTTTTTGTACTTAATGGGGAAGCATAACTATCTTAATCTAACAATGTGTACCCAAAAGAATATAAGATTTAATTTGTAGTTTGAAGGTATGAGGAATATGGGTGGCAGAAATGGGATTATTATAGTACAATATTTTAATATTTATTGAGAATCCAGACTAATCCTTGTATTTCCCAACTCAAATTTTAAAGAGAACATGTAGTTACCATCTAGTTACATGCCTAAACGTCGACCTCGAACATGAAAATATTAGGTAGAATGAATCACTGAATGGATAGAAACCACATTTTAAATATTGTTCCTATCTCCTCTCCTCAACAGGCTTTAAACCCATTTTACGTGTTTCAACTCTTCAGTGTCTGCTTGTGGTTTGGTGAAGACTACAAGGAATACGCTGCTGCCATCATAATCATGTCCCTTATTTCCATTGCCTTAACTGTTTATGATCTCAGACAGGTTAGTCCCTCAAAAATGTGTGTCCTAAGAAAATGAAAGATAGTGACTTCATCACTGAATGTCAGGTTACTGGGGAGAAGATGAGGAGATGCTGTTATTACCTTCTGTTCTAGAGCATAAAGAAGTCTGAGAACTAGGTTATCTTCATTCAGCAACAACATAATTTGACTACTAATTTCACTGGAAAATGCTATTGGTGAAAGGAAAATTAATCACTAACAGAGACATCTTTTCTTGAACAAAAAACCCAACTTCATACTTCTTATGAGTGTATTTTGTTTTCTCTTTGCTGAGAGACTAAAACTGAAAATCCCCTGTATCAATAAGTCTAGGAGGTTGGTTGCTTATCCAAGTTCAATGTATAAAGGGAGAAGAAGAAAGAGAGAGAAAAAGAGAGTGAGAAATTGATAGCAAAAGAGTAATACAGGGAGAGAAAATGAGAGGTGGGGGGAGGAGAAAGAGAAAGAGAAGGAAAGATATAGAGTGAGAGACAGAGATAGAGAGAGGGAGGAGAAAGAGTAGGGAGGGGGAGAGAAAGAGAGATGGAGCACACCTGTATTTTGGAAAGCACTGGAGAACAATGGTAGGCTTGCTGGAGAAAAGCACAGCAGAGAAGCCAGGTCTCTTCTGAATGTGCCTGAGCTAGAGGTCAGCAGAGCTCTTCCACACAAGTGGGTTTTTCACTGAACTTTGGCCTCTCCTCTTCTAAACTCATCCACCCCAGCACTCTTCACCTCTTTCCACTTCCATCACAACTCCAATCTCCATAACGTTCCTCCAGCTGGGGACCCACAGTCAAGAACCTAACAACTCTATGCCAAGATTACTGGAGGAAATTAAATGATTAAGCAACATAGGCCCATAAATGCTCAACTAAAGGGTGTTCCTAGGTATTCTCTTTCTCAACCGTTACCTTATAGGGATAAGAAAAAGATCCTATATTAACTATACTCTAGGAATATTTTTTGAAGATCACTTTCCTGTAGAAAATTCTACTTGGGGATAAATCTGTAAAGGGTGGCACTTCATGACATGCCAACCTAATGTTAGTCGATACTGGACTGTGCTGATAGAGTCAATAAATTTAGAGCCACTAAACCTACAACCAACCTAACCCAAGGACTCTTAAGTGTCATGCTATCCAGTTGGCAAGCAGATTGAATTTCTGGCTTTTCCACCTGTAGCCATCTCCTTCTTTCCTGTTCAGCAGGCTTCCTTCCTCGAGGCAATCCCCAGAAACCCAGGAAGTGGGAAGATGAGATGGGGGGAGATTTCCAGAACTGTTAGCCACTCCAGGCAGGACCTGTTAAGTAGGTTAATTGAGTGGCTCCAGACCACTGAAGAGGCACTACAAACACAAACAAACATAAACATACAAACATAATGCAATTTCACAGAAGAGTACCCTACAGCTTATCGCTTCACAAAAGCTTTCCATAATGTATTGTAACAAAATGTTCTAGCAAGAAATCCCCATACTTTGATATCCTTAATAAGACACAGACAGATTATGTGACTTTTTTTCACTTACCATTAACTTTAGTCCATATAGACCCCCCTATTATCAACAGTGAGGGATACTGATCTCCCAGTGGTGTACTAATACTTGCGGTACTTGTTGAACACTTACTATGTGCCAAGCACTGTACTAACTGGGGTTAACAAGTTAATCAGGTTGGACAGGATCCTTGACCCACATGGGGCTCAAAGTTGGAGGGAGAACTGGTATTGAATTCCCACAGTGCAGATGAAGGAACCGAGGCACAGAGAAGTGAAGTGATTTGTCCAAGGTCACACAGCAGACAAGAGGTGGAACTAGGATTAGAACCCTGGTACTTTTCTCTTCCAGGCCTGTGTTCTTTCCATTAGGCCACGGTGCTTCCCAGAATGAAGCTCTCTCTAGGAAGAGCATTCTCCAGCAGTTGAAATGCATATTTTTTTTTTCTTTGCCCAGATTTCAAATAATATTGGTATTTCTTCCCACTGGAATTTGACTCATCTGCTGGTAGCAGTCAAACCAGCAAGTGTTCTAGCAATAGTTGTTAGGCTAAATCATATAAACCTAATATTGTGGGTTTATTCTTGAGCATAATGAGCTTGATTATCCTGTTTGCATCTGTGAGTGTGGTGGTAGCTATGCACTTTCTCCCGCCACAGAGGGCAAAATCATCCCCCTCCGGTTCCCCTCTCCTGTTCTCCAAAGACCCACCCTGAATATACTCGAGAATGACCGAGTCACCATTACAGTCATGATTCCAGTTAAGTAGCTGGGATTGAATTGTTTCATGAATGAATGAGAAAATGTATGTTTCTTTCCATGGATCCTGACGTTTTGAGCATTTCTCCCTATGTTCCCCTTCACACTTACAGCAATCAGTAAAACTCCACCGTTTAGTTGAATCGCATAATAATGTCATGGTCAAGGTGTGCAGAAGAAAAGAAGGTGAGTTCCAGTCTATTCCATTTCAACTGCCAAATTCAATTGATTTAACTACACGGACTTTAGGTAAGAAGAAATTGAAATCTGAGGGTTGGTTAGTTTTTTCTTCCATTCTAGTAGTAGTAGTAGTAGTCATCATCATCATCATCAATCGTATTTATTGAGCGCTTACTATGTGCAGAGCACTGTACTAAGCACTTGGGAAGTACAAATTGGCAACATATATCATAGTAATAGCAGTTAAAGTATTTACTGAAAGTTTACTGCGTGCAAAGTAGCATAATGAGCACTGGGAAAGAATAGGCAAGTGGGAATTAATAATAATAATGGTATTTGTTAAGCACTTACCATGTGCCAGGCACTGTACTAAGCTCTGGGGCGGATACAAGCAAATCGAGCTGGACACAGTCCCTGTTTCACGTGGGGCTCATAATCTCAATGCCCATTTTACAGATGAGGTAACTTAGGCACAGAGATGTGAAGTGACTTGCCCAAGGTCACACAGCAGACAAGTGGCAGAGCCAGGATTAGAACCCATGATGTTTTGACCCCCGGGCCCACGCTCTATCCACTATGCCATGCTGCTTCTCTAATTAGAAGCACACATGTCTAATCAGAATTAAACACGGTCCCTATCCCTCATCTTTCCATCCTCTTCATCTTGAATTTTGGCCTGTATTGAGCGCTTACTATGCGTTAAATGACTGGAATAGATATTAGCTTATCAAATTGGACCAAGTCCCTGTCCCACGTGAGACTCAGAATCTACTTTATCTCCATTTTGCAGATAAGAAAACTGAGACCCAAAGAGGTGAAGTGACTTGCCCAAGGTCACACAGCAGACAAGTGGCAGAGCCAGGATTAGAACCCATCATATTCTAACTCTCAGGCCCATGCTCTATCCACTTTGCTGTGCTGCTTCTCTTATTAGAAGCAGACATGTCTGATTAGAATTAGACATGGCCCCCTCCCTCATTTTTCCATTCTTTTCATATTTAATTTTGGCCTGTATTGAGTATTTACTATGTGTTAAAGGACTGGAATTGCTATTAGTTTATCAAATTAGACCTAGTCCCTGTCCCACAAGAGACTCAGAATCCACTTTGTCTCCATTTTACAGATAAGAAAACGTAGGCCCAAAGAGGCGAAGTGACTTACCCAAGGTCACCCAGCAGGCCAGTTTCAGGGCTAGGAGAAGAACCCAGATCTTCTGACTCTCAGTCTCATGCTCCTTCTTCTAGTTCATACCGTCTCCAAACTATTTGACAGTCTTCCAATCAATCAGTGAATCAGTGGTATTAATTGAGCACTTACTGTGTGCGGAGCAGTGTACTAAGAACTTGGGAGAGTAAGATACAAGAGAGTTGGTAGATACATTCCCTGCCTACAATACGCCTAGAATCTAGAGTGCAGACAGACATTTATATAAATAAATATCTAATATATCTTCCCATAAAAATGGATCAAAGCCATTACTATTATTATTATTGATAATAATCATATTTATTGAACATTTACTGTGACTAAACCATGAAGAGGAATGTAAGTTTTTTTCTGTTTTGTAAAGCTCCAGTTACACTGAGTCTCAGGTCAAGTGATTAGTAGGGACTTGGATTGCCTTTGTGGGGAAAAGATACATTTTTACCCAGTACCTGTCTAATCACCTTTCCAGGAAATTTCCAAGAAGTGGAGTCAAGCTACCTGGTACCTGGAGATTTGTTAGTTCTGTTGGGGAACAAAATGCAATTACCGTGCGATGCTATCCTGATTGACGGGGGATGCGTCGTAGACGAAGGCATGCTGACAGGTAGGACTCCTGTTTCCTCAGTAGTAAATCTGTGTAATGCTGCCATCGCTTCAGACTCCTCTGTCACCCCACAACTTACAATAAACGCCATTCCAATCCTACAACTTCCAGTTGCAGTGCTAAGAAAGTTTGGAAGGCGACTGTGTAGATGGCCAGAGAAGAGAAAGAAAGAGGAAAAAGAAAGAGGGATGATGAGAAGACTAAAGGAGTGTGGAGAAAACAGAGTCCACTGTGATGGTGCATTAAGTGAGGAATAAGATCTACAGTAGTATAGGCCTGGATCAGCGATTTTAAATGAACATGGTTTCAGTGCCCTGATAAAGTGAATATGCCCTAACTTCTATTTCTTAGTGCACTTCCCCTGCAATAAAATGTACACTGGAAACAGTAGAAAATATCCCTCACAAAAAGCAAGCTTTGTCTGAAAAGGTAGTTTTCATAATATCAATGTGGGCTACTTATATAATGTACATTCCACAAATCAATTTCACTGTATTTTTCACTGAATTTTTCAGTATTCACTGGGTACTTACTGGGTGAAGAGCACATACAAAGGACTTAGAATGCCTCCCAAACTGGATCCTCTGCCCTCTGACAAATTTGAAGGGTGCCCTGTGATTTTACAGTGAGACAAGTTGTGAACTCTTTCGCTTACAAAAAACAAACACTGTGCCGGGCATGCAGGCCCTGCTGAATAAAAGACTGTATACGGTATCCCCAGAGAGCAGTTCACTTGACATTTATGCTGTGAGACAGAGCAGGACAAGAGATATCATCACCATTTTACAGTAGGAAAATTGTAGACCCTGGGAGGCAAATCGATTTGTTCCTATTCATTCTGTGGTAATCTGGTGACATGATTTGGAAGAGAATCCAACTTTTCCAATTCGTGATTCAGGAGAGTGTAACAGAAAGGTAGGCTATACTTCCTTTCCATTCATGAGGCAGGAGATTTCAAGCTTAGCAGTCCAGCTTCTCGTGCCTCTGAAGACCCAGGTCAATTTTAAAGGCTCAGAAATGTATCTGATGCTTAGCGCTCTAGAGATGCTAAATATCTATTTCCAAAAGAGTGTGGTTCCTGGTGGGATAAAAGGCAGCCATTTTTAACGTGTGGATTCTTTACCATTTTA
The DNA here is from genome assembly GCF_015852505.1 of Tachyglossus aculeatus. Lineage (NCBI taxonomy): Eukaryota > Metazoa > Chordata > Mammalia > Monotremata > Tachyglossidae > Tachyglossus > Tachyglossus aculeatus. Next base: position 39,707,741 of record NC_052072.1, read on the forward strand.
GGGTTTCCAAACACCATTCAGTTGCACAAATGAAATGCTCTTTTCTTTAGGAGAAAGCATTCCGGTCACCAAGACTCCATTGCCGAAGGACGATAATTCCATGCCTTGGAAAACTCATGGTGTAGAGGACTACAAGAGGCATCTTCTCTTCTGTGGAACTGAAGTGATCCAAACCAAGGCAGCTGGCCTAGGGAAAGTAACAGCTGTGGTACTGCAAACGGGTTAGTGTGCTTAGCCTTTGCTTTTTCGAGCTGCTACAGTGCCCTTCTAGAGGTTCAGAAACTCAGGCCACAGTAATCATTCATTCAATCATATTTATTGAGCACTTACTGTGCACAGAGCACTGTACTAAGAGCTTGGGAAGTCCAAGTTGGCAACATATAGAGACGGTCCCTACCCAACACCAGGCTCACGGTCTAGAAGGGGGAGACAGACAACAAAACCAAACATGTGGACAGGTGTCAAGTTATCAGAATAAATAGAAGTAAAGCTAGATGTACATCATTAACAAAATAAATAGAATAGTAAATATGTACAATAGAATACAATAGAATAGTAAATATGTAAACATGTACAGTATGTGAGGCTCTGTTAAAATATGGTCCATCCATGGAAAAAGCAGCAAAACAAACATTACAGGATGGGGAAGGGATGAGGATTGGTTTCCTCAGAGAAGAATGCTTTGGCCATAGCATTTTGGTTGCCAGTCAGACTGGTTCCATCTTCATTCATTCATTCGATCACATTTATTGAGCACTTACTGTGTGCAGAGCACTGTACTAAGCGCTTGGGAGGGTACAATATAACAACAAACAGACACATTCCCTGCCCACAATGAGGAAGACCCCTTGGACGAGAGATGACTTTGAGAGGATTTTGAAGGTGGGGAGTGGGGTGGACTGTCATATATGAAGGGATATGGAGTTCCAGATCCAAAAGAGAAGGTAAGCTATGGATTAGTGGCGGGATAAATGGGTTTGAGGTATAGAGAGTTGGTTGGTTTTAGAGGAGTGGAGTGTTCTGGTTAGGTTATAGTAGGAAATAAGCTAGGTCAGGTAGGAGGGAGAGAGCTGATCCAATACTTTAAAGTTAATGGCAAGGAGTTTTTGTTGGTCCAGTGTTAGATGGGCAACCGCTGGAGTGTCTTGAGGAGTGGGGAAATGTGGACTGAACGTTTTTTCAGGGAAATGATCTGGGAGCAGAATGTGGTATGGACTGAAGACGGGAGAAACTGGAGGCAGGGCAGTCAGCAAGGAGCCCCATGCCGTAATTAAGGTGGAAAATAATAAGTGTTTGGAACAGCGTGTTAGCAGTTTGGAAGGAGAGGAAATGGGTGGATTCTAGAGATGTTAGATTTGGTGACTGATTGAATATGTGGATTGAATGAGAGTGGCGGGTCGAGAATAATACCAACGTTACGGGCTCGTGAGATAATAGGGTAATAATTATGGTATTTGTTAAACATTTACTATGTGTCAAGCACTTTTCTAAAGTGTTGTGGTAGACACAAGTTAAACAGGCGGGATGCAGTCTCTATCCCACATGGGGCTCACTGTCTAACTAGGAAGGAGGAAAGGTGTTGAAGCCCCATTTTACAATTGAAGAAACTAAGGCACGGAGAAGTTAAGTGAATTGCTCAAAGGTCACACAGTATGCAAGTGATGGAACTATGATTAGAACCCAAGATCTCTGACTTTAAGCCCTGGGCTTTTTCCACCAGTGATCTGCGCCCAGATTGAATATATGGATTCAATGAAAGGAATGAGTCAATGACAATTCCAAGGTAACAGGCATTAGGATCTCTTTTTCTTTGTTCTTTAAAGTTTCACTCAATTAATCAATCATATTTATTTGAGTGCTTACTGTGTGCACTGCCCTATACTAGTGCTTGGGAGAGTACAAAACAACAGAGCCTGTAGACATGTTCCCTGCCCTCAGGAAGCTTCCAGTCCAGAAGAGGAGCTTACATTCTAAAAGACTATATTTTATTAAAAATTAATGGCCCAGAATAAACAAATTTTATCTTTGGTATAATCTGTATTCCCCAACTATCACCAAAATATCCCAAGGAACAACAAAAACAGCTCAGCACAGAATGCTGGTTGGAAGGGAGTGAGACTGGTGTTTGTCATTTTAGGTTTCAACACAGCCAAGGGAGATCTGGTGAGGTCCATTCTCTACCCAAAGCCCATGAACTTCAAGCTCTACAGGGATGCTATAAGGTTCCTTTTGTGCCTCGTAGGGGCTGCCTCCATTGGAATGATCTACACCATATGTGTTTACGTTAAAAGTGGGGTAAGTTGTTTCTGAGTGTAAATGAATGTACAGAACGGGACATTCAGATTCACTCTGGCTTGTCCAAAATGATCGGTATTTTGTTTTGTTTTGTTTTCCTAACATTTTCAATATTTGGTTTATAGACAGTAGCTACTGAAAGTCATATTCATTGTCTGGGCTCATATAGCCTAAAATGAATCGAAGGTTTGGCAACTGATTAATTTGGTTTAGGTCTGAATGGATGGTCATTTGGACCATTCAGAAAAAAATTGTAGATAAAAAGGTTACCTTGATACTCACCAAGGACTACTCTGCTTTGAAGAGGATATGGCATCAGGGCACACAAAAAAAGTAAATAGAATGGAAACCTGTCAAATATCCACTTGTCTTGAGCTTTCTTGACTGTCATAATTGACCAATCCTTCAGCTGTTTAGATTTAGCCATACTGCAGTTATTAATAGACCATACAGAGTTTGGGGACTCACAAAGAGAGGCATTCTATAAATGCTTGTTCTCAGGAGTGAAAGAATTATTTTCTCATTGATTTGGATTGAAGGAGTAGTGTGGCCTAGTGAAAAGAACACTGGCCTTGAGTCAGAGGACCTGGGTTCTAATCCCAACTTCACCACTTGTCTACTAGGTGACCTTGGGTAAGTCACTTAACATCTCTGTGGCTCAGTTACCTCACCTGTAAAATGGGGATTGAGGCTGCGAGCCCCATGTGAGACAGGGACTGTCCAACACTGTTTGCTTGTGTCCACCCCAGCGCTTAGTACAGTGATCGGCAAGTAGTAAGCACTTAACAAATACTATTGTTATTATTTGGGACGCTGACTTTGGCCAACCTGATTATCTTGTATCTACCCCAGTGCTTAGTACTGTCTAGCGCATAGTAAGTGCTTAAGAAGTACCAATAAACAAAAAAGGATTAGAGAACGGACTCTTTTGAATTAGCAGTTATAATGAAATAACATGAATGATTAGGAGAAATAAATGGCTAGAATTAAAATTCAAAATGATGTTGGGTCAGATGTAAAAGTAGTCAGTGGTTAACAGAGTTAAGTTCAATAAGGTCAAGTGCCTAGTACAGTGTTCTGCCCACAGCAAGCGCTCAATAAATACGACTGAATGAATGGATGATAAATAAGGCAAAAATACTGGGGAGTAAAAACAACTTACAAAACAGATAAAAAAGAGGGCAAAGGAATAGCTTAGAGACCAGAAGCTGAATTTAACATAATTATTTTAAAATTCATATTGCAATGAAAAAAAATCCACCACACTTTGCATCTGTGAGTCCCTTGTTAAACTATCCACATTTTATAAGTGATGCGGGGAATATGCCCCAGGTATAATTTATGTATGTATATATGAATATTCTTAGAATCCTCAGAACAGAAACAACTGGAGAATTGTTCAGGGCCGGAGGCGATATCCAGAACACTGTGACATTGTTTATGTTCCAGAGCAGAATGAATCCTGTCCCCACAGTAGTGTTGCCTCCAGAAATTGTTCTGGAACAGGGCCCAGGGTCCCCATGGCAATGAATGATGGCATTAAGGCAAGCGGACAGGAGAGGTAGAAAACCTACTATGGTTGTGGGGGACTGGCGGCAGAGCTTTGTGAAACTTCTTGGCTATGAGAAGCAGCATGGCATAGTGGAAAGAGCACAAGCCTGGGAATCACAAGGTTGTGGGTTCTAATCCTGTCTCTACCACTTTGTCTGCTGTGTCTGAAGTGGACAAGTCACTTCACTTCTCTGTGCTTCAGTGACCTCATCTGTAAAATGGGGATTGAGACTGTGAGCCCCATGTGGGACAGGGACCGTGTCCAACCTGATTTGCTTCTATCCATCCTAACGCTTAGTACATAGTAAATGCTTAACAAATACCACAGACATCATCATCGAAATAGTAGTTCTTCAATCAATGGTATATATTGAGTATTTACTGTGTGCAGAGCACTGTACTAAGCACTTGGGAGAGTACGCTACAACACGGACACATTCTCTGCCCACAGAAATCTCCATTAATGGCATTTGTTAAAACATTAACAATGTGTCAAGCACTGTTTTAAGCACTGAGGTAGATGCAAGGTAATCAGATTGGACACAGTCCCTGACCCATATGGGACTCACAGTCTAAATACTGACTCCCCATTTTACAGTTGTGGAAACTGAAGAATAGTGAAGTTAAGTGACTTGCCCAGGATCACATAGCAGGCAAGTGGCAGAGCTGGGATTAGAAGCCAGATCCTCTGACTCTCCTTGGCCCATGCTTTTTCCAGTAGGACACACTGCTTCAAGGACTTCATTGACACAAGTTTCCTTTTCGGAAAAAATAATGCTTAGTTTAGAACTAGGCCAACCATGAAAACTCAATAAATATTTTTGAATGGCTGACTAATCTTATTTCCAGGTGCTTTCTAGGAACTGGAAAATGAAATTTGATCACTTCAGTCCGCTATTTTCCATTCCTTCTTCCAGCAATATTAAAGGACAATTGCAATAGGCATTTAGACTATATCAATTTCAGGAGATTAGAAAGGTAGACCCAATCACCTAGAGATAGGTCTAATCTCAGTTTACACTGCTTTAGAAAATCAAAGCACTTGCCTGCTGTCTTGATTTTGGTAAGTGAGAAAAAATGAGCACTTTCAGAGAGTCAAAAGGAATACCTCAGAGAAGGATTTATTCAGTTAAAGTTTAAAGCTCTGCTTCTTACAACCAAATCCACTTTAAAAAAAATAAAGTTTGTCTTCCCGATGACCACCACCTTCATTATTGGCCAGGAACCAACTGAGGAAATAGTGAAGAAAGCACTGGATGTCATTACCATTGCCGTCCCTCCAGCTCTGCCTGCTGCTTTGACGACGGGGATCATCTACGCTCAGAGGAGGTTGAAGAAAAATGGCATCTTTTGCATCAGTCCACAGAGGATCAACATATGTGGACAGTTAAATCTTGTCTGCTTTGATAAAGTATGTATATAGCATTGCCATCATTCATTATACTGCACTGATGCCAGTACAGCAAGAGATTGGGGCACAGGGTCTTCCTTTCCCTCCCCGTTTAATAATACTAGTAATAATACTTGTTATGGAATGCCTGGAATGCCCTCCCTCTGCCCATCCGCCAAGCTAGCTCTCTTCCTCCCTTCAAGGCCCTGCTGAGAGCTCACCTCCTCCAGGAGGCCTTCCCAGACTGAGCCCCTTCCTTCCTCTGCCCCTCGTCCCCCTCTCCGTCCCCCCATCTTACCTCCTTCCCTTCCCCACAGCACCTGTATATATGTATTTATGTTTGTACATTTTTTTTACTCTATTGATTTATTTATTTATTTTATTTGTACATATCTATTCTATTTATTTTATTTTGTTAGTATGTTTGGTTTTGTTCTCTGTCTCCCCCTTTTAGACTGTGAGCCCACTGTTGGGTAGGGACTGTCTCTATATGTTGCCAATTTGTACTTCCCAAGCGCTTAGTACAGTGCTCTGCACATAGTAAGCGCTCAATAAATACGATTGATGATGATGATGATGATAATTATTATTATGGTATTTGTTTAAGTGTTTACTACAGGTCAAGCACTGGGGTAGATACGAGTTAATCAGGTCAGATACAGTCCCTGACCCACTTGGGGCTCACGGTCAAACTTCCTCACATAAAAAAAAAGAAACAAGCTCCCCAGGATCTATTTATTTTTCTCCAGGGTTCCAGAACTGAATATGGAGTGAACCAGAAGTGGTACTGCAGAAACTCCAAGGATACTCGACTTCCTCCCACCCCTCTAAAACTCTCTCCTGCCCCTTCTTCTTTTTGGGTGATAGGGGTGTAAGCAAGGAGTTGATCTTTGGGGCTTTCATGTGCCACTTGGGACACACTTCTAAATTAGCAAGGTCATTTAACACCCCCAGATCAGAACCCAGGATGTAACAGATCTGGGAGAGGCCCCATGAAAGCTTTAGGAAACATAGAGCCAACCCTGCATTCACCACTCCTTAATGGTATAGGATAAGCCCCACATATATCTGAATAATAATAATAATAATAATTATAACGACATTTATTAAGCACTTACTATGTGCAAAGCACTGTTCTAAGCACGGGGGGATACAAGGCGATCAGGTTGTCCCACGGGGGGCTCACAGTTTTAATCCCCATTTTACAGTTGAGGTAACTGAAGCACAGAGAAGTGAAGTGACTTGCCCAAAGTCACACAGGTGCCAATCGGCTGAGCTGCAATTTGAACCCATGACCTCTGACTCTAAACCCCACGCTCTTTCACCTGAGCCAAGCTACTGAATCTGTCAAGGCCCACTGAATTTTTTATTTTTTTATTGGCAGTTTTAAAACCTTCATTAAGTACTTTAATTAAAAGGCATTTAACTACAGGGAAGTTGTTGGATACTTCAAAAAAGGAGTGATAATTCAGACAAAATGAAACAAATTTTGAATCTAGGAAAAGACGATCCTGTCTCCTTCCAGAGCTTACCTGTACTTAATTATGGTGAGTGGTAAGGGTGGTTACATGTAGAGAAGCAGCATGCATAGCCCCGGGACTCATAGGACCTGGGTTCTAATCCTTTTTCCACTACTTGTCTGCTGTGTGACTTTGGGCAAGTCACTCAATTTATCTGTGTCTCATTCCCTCATCTGCAAAATGGGGATTCAATTCCAGTTGTCCCTCCTACTTAGATTATAAATGCCAAGAGAGATCTGATTATCTTGTATTTACCCCAATGCTTAGTCCAGTGTTTGGCACACAGTAAGCACTACACAAATACCACGATCATCATTATTATTATTTGCAAAATTGGCTCTCCAGTTGCTAACGAGGGGCTTCAGAGAGGGAAAGTTAGCAGCACCCGCTATTATAAGATGGGGCCAAAATGAATGGGAAAAATAGTATCTGTGACCCTTTCACTTCTGGTACTGTCAACTAAAAGGACAGTTGTAATGTGGGAGATTAACTTAACTTTAATCCCCAATTAATCATATTGAAGAGCTGTCAAATGGCAAAGGTTTTCAGCAAAGTCCTAAAGTCAGTGAAAATTTGAGTCATAATACAAATTTCCTAAGCCTTGTTATTTCTGGGGCATAAATGTTTATAAATATTTGTTTACCAACAGATCAATAAAACAATAGTGCTAAGTGTTTGGGAGAGTACACGGAATTAGTAGATATAATCCCTGCCCTTTGGGAATTACAATCTGGTTGGGGAGACAAATTAAAATAAATCACAGATAGGAAGAGGTAATAGAGTTAAAGATATGTATCAATCAATCGATCATATTTATTGAGCACTTACTGTGTGCAGAGCACTGTACTAAGCACTTGGGAAGTACAAGTTGGCAACATATAGAGACAGTCCCTACCCAACAGTGGGCTCAAAGTCTAGAAGGGGGAGACAGAAAACAAAGCCAAACATATTAACAAAATGAAATAAATAGAATAGATATGTACAAGTAAAATAAATAAATAGAGTAATAAATATGTACAAACATATATACATATATACAGGTGCTGTGGGGAAGGGAAGGAGGTAAGACGGGGGGATGGAGAGGGAGACGAGGGGGAGAGGAAGGAGGGGGCTCAGTCTGGGAAGACCTCCTGGAGGAGGTGAGCTCTCAGTAGGGCCTTGAAGGGAGTGCTCTTGGGGCTGGGGTTGAAGAGCTCTTGGGGCTGGGGTTGAAGAGAGGAAAGGAAAATGATTTGGAGACACTGAAGTACTTAAATGAGAAGTGGGGATGGGGAGGATTTAGTCTGGACAATGAGAGTCATTAGTCATGGAGGACTTCCTGGAGTAGATGTGATTTCAGAAGGGCCTTGGAGAATTGGAGATCAGTGGAGAACAATGGAGATCAGAATTGGAGAGCCTCCCTCTCTAGGCTGTAAGCTCGTTGTGAGCAGGGAATGTGCCCGTTTATTGTTATAATGTACTCTCCCAAGCACTTAGTACATGCTCTGCACAAAGTAAGTGCTCAATAAATATGACTGAATGAAAGAGTGGTCTGTCAGATGAGACTAGGGAGTGAGTTCCAGGAAGGAGGGAGAGTGTGAGCAAGAAGTCAGAGATGGGAGTGATGAGAACAAAGAACAGGGAGTAGGTTGATTTTAGAACCATGACTCCATCATCACTTAAACATGATATTCATTTCTTTTGATGAAATCTGTCTCTGTTTTGTTCTTCTTGGAGCCCTCGACTCTTCACAAACTGAATTAATGTAAGCATTCCTTTCCATTTAGACAGGCACCTTAACCAAGGATGGTCTGGATCTTTGGGGAGTGGTACCCTGTGATAGAAATGGGTAGGTATGTTGGACAACCAGTAGGATTTATAGTTTGAGCAATCCTCTCTCAAAATTATTCACCTCACCATGGCTTACTATTAATGAAGAAAATTGCTCAGTATATTACTCAGCCAAATCTGAATCTTACTCACAAAAACAGCTCTTGTCAAATTGTTATTCCCTTTTATCTCTTTCCTAACTTGTAGGAATGCAGTCTAGTAAGAAATTTCAATATTTGCTCAATGATCTATCTCTCCTGCTATAGTTCTAATCCTCCATGATAGGCAAACCATCGTGAGCCTGACATTTAATAACTGTTAAAACATAATTCACTCTCAACATGTTAATAAATGGTTAATTGCATCATATCTTTATAATTTACTGAGAAACACTGAGTTGTTGCCTTTCAGGATCTAAAAAATCCCATGCTATAGCCTAAGTAAATGCCCAAGAAATCATTACCTGAATTTGAGTGAACAAACCAACTCCTGGGCTCTGGGAAAAGGAAAGCTTATGAAAAATTGGTTGGAATTCTGATGTCACAGATGTTATAAAATGAAAACACTTCCCAGCTATCCCTAATCTCCTCGTTCCTAGTTGAATTCATCATCATCATCATCATCATCATCAATCGTATTTATTGAGCGCTTACTGTGTGCAGAGCACTGTACTAAGCGCTTGGGAAGCACAAGTTGGCAACATACAGAGACAGTCCCTACCCAACAGTGGGCTCACAGTCTAAAAGGGGGAGACAGAGAACAAAACCAAACATACTAACAAAATAAAATAAATAGAATAGATAGGTACAAGTAAAATAAATAAATAAATAAATAGAGTAACAAATATGTACAAACATATATACATATATACAGGTGCTGTGGGGAAGGGAAGGAGGTAAGATGGGGGAGTGGAGAGGGGGAGAATTGAGATCTGAATCTGAATTGAGAATTGAATTGAGATCTGCTCTGGCATTAACCAACTAGATATTTGTAAAAATTTATTTCTTCTGCCCTGGGCTTTCAATATCCAGAAGCAGCATGGCCTAGTGGTTAAAGCACTAGCCCAGGAGCCAGAAGGCCTGGGTTCTAATTCTGGTTCAGCCACTTGCCTGCTGCGTGACTTTGGGCAATTCATGTTCCCTCAGTTTCAACTGCAAAATAGAGATTCAATACCTGTTCTTCCTCCTATTTAGACTGTGATACCCGTGTGGGACATGGACTGTGACCTATCTGATTAACTTGTATCTCTACTGTGGTGCTTAGAACAGTGCTTGGCATACTATAAACCCTTAAATAACTTAAAAACTATCAATTGGGGGTATCATGTTACCTCTGTTCTATTCTCCATAGGTTTTTCCTTACTTTAAAAATTTTAGACTTCAACTACGGAAGAACAGGACTATAGCCTATGGACACAGTCCCTATCCCATATGGGGCTCATAGTCACAATTCCCATTTTATTGAAGAGGTAACTGAGGCACAGAGAAGTTAAGTGACTTGCTCAAGTCCACACAGCAGACAAGTGGCAGAGCCAGGCTTTCCAACTCTATTATACTGTGTTCTCCCAAGTGCTCAGTACAGTCCTCTGCACATAGTAAGCACTTAATGAATATGACTGATTGATTACTGTTAAATAATAGCCATGGAAATGGAAATATATATATATATATATATATATATATATATATATATATATAGTATATATTCTTGTCTCATTTTCTAAAAGGAAATAACATTCCCAAGAGTTAAGCACAATTGAATTATTCCTTTCCTTCCACACTACAGATACATTTTGTGCTATTTAACACTGGCTTCATTGTTAGTACCTTTTTTTAAATGGTATTTGTTAAGTGCTCACTATGTGCCAGGCCCTACATTAAGCACTGGGGTAGGTATAAGATAATCAGGTTGGACATAGTCCTTTTCCCATGTAGGGCTCATAGTCTTATTCCCCATTTTACAGATGAGGTAACTGAGTCACAGAGAAGTTAAGTAACTTTCCCAAGGTCCCACAACAGACAAGTGGCAGAGTCAGGATTAGAACTCAACTCCTCTGGCTCCTAGGCCTGTGCTCTTTCCACTAGACTGCACTGCTTCTCTAATCTTAATGTAGTTTGCTCTTCGTTGTGTAATAGTAATGGAATTTATTAAGCACTTTGTGTTGAGCAGGAACAGAGCACTGAGAAAATTAGACATAGTCCCTGGCCCCCACAGGGTTTACAATATGGGGATTGGGGGAAGATAGACACTTAAAGAATAAAACAATAAAAATACAAAAGCAATATAAAGGACATGGACAATGACATACATATATATATATCATATATATGTCATATATATTGTTATAACAAGGGGAATATGCTAAAACTCATAGACTTAAAAATTAATTCCTTTTATTCACTGGTATCAATATTGTATAAAGAAAACTTCTTTACAAAAGTAACTTTTCAACTCTTAAAAAATTGACAGTAAGTGTATGCTATAGACTGATTGGAATTAATTCGTCCTTCTTACACCCTGCTTATGGTCTAGTGTATTGGGCCATAGGTAGGATTACTTTTACAAAGCACCAAAGATGAAAAAGAGTTCAACTCAATTTTTCCATTACAGAAGCCAATAAAGGGGAACATTCATTCCTTATTGAATAGTATAACCTCAAATTAATAGACTGAGAAATTATTTTTTGTGCTGAAGATGAACCTAAAAATGTCCAGGAAGGACCCATCTGAGGACATAGAATTCAATAATTGGGAGTTGCTGCCTAGAAATTACAAATGGAGAAAGTACAGTGGAGAATTAGAATGAGAACTTTAAGATTTACCCTTCCAACAATAGTCTTTTTAAATCCTGAATGTCCTGAAATTTCCCAGAGGATTTCAGAAAATCAAAATTAAAAACTGGTGAACTGACACTTTAAAAATATGCTTGCTTTCCACCTGGAGCTATTCATTCCCATTAAATTCTTATAGAAACGCTTTCAGTAGTATATACTGAAATCTTACTTTGTGCAAAGCACCATACTAAGCATTTGGTTAGTTGATGAGCTTCAAGAGAACTTGGGAAAATAACTTCTCCACACTTCAGTTCCCTCATCTGTAAAATGGGCATTAAGACTGTGAGCCCCTCTGGGACATGGACTGTGTCCAACCTGATTATCTTGCATCAATCCCAGCACTTACTACAGTGCTTGGCATATAGTAAGTGTTTACCAAATTCCATTACAAAAAATGCATTCAGAATCTTCTGAATTCTAATAGGTGTGACAGTTAGGATTAATATTTGACAAACACAGTGAAATTCTAGGAGCAGGGAAGGGAAGTTTCGACGAGAAGGGCGGCACTTTATGTGTGTCAAAGGGGTGGAACCCAGTTGCAGAAGAAAAAACATCCTTCTTATACTACGAATTTGATTTTGCTCATTGCAGCATAAATCAGGCAGCATTTCACAGAATCCTAGGCTAGGGAATAGCCTGTGGAATAGACATTTGGCAGGCAAAGTTTTTCCTTTACCTGTGAAATGATAGGTTCATAGCTAATAGGAAGCAAAATAATAACTGCGGTATTTGTTAAGCACCTACTATGTGCCAGGCACTGTACTAAGCACTGGGGTGGATACAAGCAAATCGGGTTGGACACAGTCCCCGTCCCTCGGGGCTCACGGTCTTAACTCCCTTTTCCAGACGATATAACTGAGGCACAGAGAAGTTATGTGATTTGCCCAAGGTTATAGAACAGATGAGGAGGACCCGGGATTAGAATCCAGATCCTTATAACTCCCAGATCCGTGCTCTACCCACTAGTCCACGTTGCTTCTCCAATGAATTTGGACTACTGAATGTATTCCTCAGGGACAGAGAAGTACTGCAAAAAAAGGGGAGTTTAGAGGGGCCCCAGTGAAAGCGAAGGATCAAATCATCTAACAAGTAAAATTTCCTCCTCCTGTGATTAGTTCAGGGTTCAACACAAGGCGTGAGCTCAATAAATACTGTTACTACTCTGTCCCTCCTACATGGGAATTCTTAGTCTCCCCAGATGAATAATAAGTGTATTTCAGAAATGAAGCTATTTCCCTCTTCTCTTCAGCTTCCAGGAAGTCCACAGCTTCCACTCGGGCAAGGCTCTGCCCTGGGGACCACTGTGTGGTGCAATGGCCAGCTGCCACTCTCTGATCATTCTGGAGGGGACAATCCAGGGAGACCCTCTGGACCTCAAAATGTTTGAAGCCACTAACTGGGTAACTCTTTAGTTTGTATCCATTCTAACTGACTGAAGAGCCTCGGAGCTGCTGAATGATGAAGAAAGGCAATAGCTACTGAAGGGGCCTCTTCACTAAATAAGAGGTCTCAAATATTTTCCATTCTTTTTCCATCTGTAATGTCCCGTTTGAAGACATATCTACAGTAGAGGCTGAAAGAAAACACAATGGGCTAAAGGACTTGGGCATTTTGGAAGGAAGTACAACACGAAAAAAAATGGGAGTATTATCATCATCAATCGTATTTATTGAGCGCTAACTGTGGGCAGAGCACTGTACTAAGCGCTTGGGAAGTACAAGTTGGCAACATAGTATTATTATTATTTTGTCCCCACGTCTGGGCCAAATATGAAAGAAACCTGGAATGAAGGTACAAAAAGAATCGGGCAAATCACCATTAATTTGCTTCTATCTTGGGTTACTTGGGAACTCCTCCTTGCTTGCCCTAATACATAATAATAATAATAACAATAATAATAACAATAAATAAATAAATAAATCATATTTATTGAGTGCTTACTGTGTGCAGAGCACTGTACTAAGCACTTGGGAAGTACAAGTTGGCAACATATAGAGACAGTCCCTACCCAACAGTGGGCTCACAGTCTAGAAGATAATAATAATAATAATAATAATAATGGCATTGATTAAGCGCTATGTGCAAAGCACTGTCCTAAGCGCTGGGGAGGTTACAAGGTAGTCAGGTTGTCCCACAGAGGGCTCACATTCTTAATCCCCATTTTACGGATGAGGTAACCGAGGCACAGAGAAGTTAAGTGACTTGCCCAAAGTCACACAGCTGACAGTTGTCAGAGCCCCAACTACAGAATGACAATTTTGATCAGATCCAGTTTCAGGGGAGTATGAAACGCTAACAAGATACCTATTAAAGCATTCTGACCCCTGTGGCTTAGAGTTCCAAGTTATCAATAACTAGGCAGTGTGGGCTAGTGGAAAGAGCATGAAGTTGGAAATCAGGAAACCTGGGTTCTAATTCTTTCTCTACCACTTGCTTCCTGTGTGACCTAGGACAAGTAACCACATTTTCGGTGGTTCATTTCTTCATTAGTTAAATGGGGATAAAATATCTATTTTCCTTCCATCTCAGACTGTGAACCCTTTGTGGGACAGGGATTCTGTCTGATCTAGTTAGCTTGTAGCTAATTTAGTCCTTAGCACATTGAAGTCCTTAAAAAATACCATCATTATTAATCACTATCAAAGATGTATTTACGATTGAACAGAGATTTATTTACCATCTTCCTGTCCAGTGATCTTACAATCCATATTAGACCAATTATACCAGGGAAGGATGTGGGAATATATAAAATGCTAAAGGTAGTCTGTGGAAAAAAAATGGTCATTTGTGTTCCCTATCTCAGTCAAACTATTCAGAAACTCAGAGTCTTCACAAACGTCACCCCTACAGAAAAAGGAATAAATTACATGAATAATTCAGGAATGTCTACTCTTGCATTCCACAGCATTGTTAATGCAGCTTTTCTGACAGGATTAAACCATTTCACCTCAAGCCAATTTAGTTCCATAACTAAAAAAGAGGAGACAGCCAACACACATTAGTTGTCATCTGGGACTGTTCACTGAGAGTATTTAGAAGGTGCCAAAAGCCCGAGCCAAAGTTTAAATCCTGTGCATTAAATCCATCCCATTTCTGAAACAGGAAATAGACAATTACCGGAGTCATCCCAACTGCAAAGAAGTGACTTCACAAGCCGTAGTCGTTAGACCGGGTCACACAGCCACTCAGGTAAGCTTTACTCTGATTTATATCGCATGTAAGTCAACATATCAGTTTCCATAATTCCCATATTTGTCTGGTGGTTCTTCCTACCCTATGCCACTTTTATTTAAGTAGTAAGAAATTCAACATCTCAGGGCAAGCCTAATCCCAAGATTCCCTTTCCCATGAGCCTCACAGGAGAGGGGTAGGGAATAGGTTCAGGTAAAACCTGTCCTGCAAATACCAGTTTTACCCACCAGCCGGAAACTGACTCTAGTGTGAAGATGTGGACTGAAACAGAAGAGATGTTTGTCCTTGGTGTAGTTTCCCAGTAGCTATAAGAGTATTGTCTGTGGTAGCTTCTGAAACTCTCAATTAGGAAATATTAACAGTCTTCTTTCTGGGACAAGGACTCTTACATACTATTCTTAGCTAGTAGCAAAGCTTGGTTATGATCATAATTTTTGGCTAGTTATTCTTCCATTTTTTTAAAAGAAAATAGAGCAGTACATTGGGGGGAAGCCATAGATCTCAGAGGATGAAGAAACACTGAAAATTTTGGTTAAAAAAAAAGCCCTAAGAGGCCATTTCAAGCTCTATCAGGGTTCTTTCATCTTGAATTTCAGGATCCTCTGTAACTCTGATATGGGACCCTCCTCTGGACAGAAGCATCCAGTTTGGTCGATTGGCATGAGAGTTCTGGGAGTTGATGAATGGGTATCCGATAGAATTAGCTTTTAGTTCCCACATGGCACAGGCAACTTCTACAGGATTGCAAAGCAGATGGAAAACCAAGGCACAAATGTTCTCCGGCTCCCTCTTAGAACACTCAACCAACTGCTTGGGGACTCCAGGTCTTTTAGTGAGGATGCCTCCTGAGTGACTACTGCAGAAATGAAGGATCCTGGTTAGGGTGAAGGATTTTGTTTCTTATTTTGTCTTTTAGCTAATTCATGCTTTGAACAACTTCTGGCAATTCCTTGTGGTTTCCTCCTTAAATGAGGAGCGAGAAACGCATCTTTTAAAGTTGAGCTTGTCATATGCCAAGCACTGAAAACTTTTCTCCTCCTCCTCTAGGTCCCGGTGGAAGGGATGATCATTTTACACCAGTTCCCGTTCTCTTCTTCCTTGCAGAGAATGTCTGTTGTTGTCAAGCAGGTGGGAGGAGATTATCTGGCATATATGAAGGGGGCTCCTGAGAGGGTGGCCAGCTTTTGCCTACCAGAAACAGGTGATTTAGACTGGTGAGATAAGATTGCTGATCCACTTGACAAAATATCAGAAAAAGTCATCACCTTCACCACTTTGCATGATTGAATCTTCCCCATCCAACCCCTCTAGACTGATCTGAACCCAGAAGACCTCAATCAATAGTATTTATAGAGCACTTACTATCAATCAATCAATCAATCAATCGTATTTATTGAGCGCTTACTGTGTGCAGAGCACTGTACTAAGCGCTTGGGAAGTACAAGTTGGCAACATATAGAGACAGTCCCTACCCAACAGTGGGCTCACAGTCTAGAAGGGGGAGACAGAGAACAAAACCAAACATATTAACAAGATAAAATAAATAGAATAGGTATGTACAAGTAAAATAAATAAATAAATAGAGTAATGAATATGTACAGGCATATATACATATATACAGGTGCTGTGGGGAAGGGAAGGAGGTAATCAATCAATCAATCATATTTATTGAGCGCTTACTGTGTGCAGAGCACTGTACTGAGCACTTGGGAAGTACAAGTTGGCAACATATACAGTCTCTACCCAACAGTGGGCTCACAGTCTAGAAGGGGGAGAGAGAGAACAAAACCAAACATATTAACAAAATAAAATAAACAGAATATATATGTACAAGTAAAATAAATAAATAGAGTAATAAATATGTACAAACACTGTTGGGTAGGGACTGTCTCTATATGTTGCCAATTTGTACTTCCCAAGTGCTTAGTACAGTGCTCTGCACACAGTAAGCGCTCAATAAATACGATTGATTGATTACTACTGTACAGAGCCCTGTATTAAGCACTCGGAAGGGTAAAATACAGTAGAGTTGGTGAACACATTCCCTGCCCACAAGAAGCTTACAGTCTAGAGAGGGAGACAGACCTCTCTTGACATTTATTCCTGAAGGGCTGACAACTTCCTGTAGCACTTATAATAATGTTGGTATTTGTTAAGCACTTACTATGTGCAAAGCACTGTTCTAAGCGCTGGGGTAGATACAAGGTAATCAGGTTGTCCCACGTGGGGCTCACAGTCTTCATCCCCATTTTACAGATGGGGGAACTGAGGCCCAGAGAAGTGAAGTGACTTGCCCTAAGTCACACAGCTGACAAGTGACGGAGCCGGGATTTGAACCCACGACCTCTGACTCCAAAGCCCGTGCTCTTTTCCACTGAGCCACGCTGCATATACTCTAGTCCTCCCTCCTAACTATAGCCTAACTATAGTTTATTTTAGTGTCTCTCTCACCAGTTAGATTGTACAGTCATTGAGGCTACTCAAGGGCTCAGTACAGTACTCTGCATGTAGTACGTACTAAATAAATGCTACTAATTGAATGATTCCAATCAATCAATCAATCAATTGTATTTACTGAGCACTTACTGTGTGCAGAGCACTGTACTAAGTGCTTGGGAAGTACAAGTTGGCAACATATAGAGACAGTCCCTACCCAACAGTGGGCTCACAGTCTAATAGTATTCCAGCATTCTCTTTAAATATGTCTATTGGTTAAGAATCAATACAGCCCAAACTATATTCATTTGTGTTTTCTATAGTACTTAGCAGACAGTTTGGCTAAAATGAATGTCATTAATAGGTCTCTATTTTCTTCTGTAGTACCAACCACTTTTACAAGTGAACTGCAGATTTATACGGTGCAAGGGTTTCGGGTCATTGGATTGGCGTACAAAAGAATGGAGATAGACGCCCAAGGAATCTCCTTAACAAGGTAAACACATCAGGCTATTTTCATATGTTTCCATGGAAACCTAAGTGGGCCAGCAGACAACCTCGGATACTGCTACTCACAAGCTTTCTTTCTTGAGTACGTTGTTTTTAGTATGCTTATGAAAAAAGCAACACGCTATCTGCATACAAACTCCCTAAAAACAATTACAAAATAATGAATTACACAAATATGCCTACCTTGTTTAACAAAAGAAATCTAGGTAATGGGTTTTCACAATCCCAGGAAGGCTCATGAGAGACAATTTGAGAGATTGTTATTAAACTGGAAAATTTGAAATTGGGGTATTTAAAGGCAAAAAATAGTATCCACTTCCTGTACAAAATTATTTCTATTAGATCTAGTTAATTTAATCATTAACAGTCTTGCATAACTTCAAAAGCCTTTTCAGTTTAGCCACTACTGTACTGCTGCACATGAATATCAATGTTTGGTTGATTGTTAAGGTTTATTAAGCAGCAATAATGTTCTGGATAAGCTTCAGAGAAACTTAAGACTTCTAACCTGAACACAATTTACTAACATTTAAACAGTTTAAAATAAGATGGGTCAAAAGAAGAGGTAAAGAATGAAGGAAAGTGAAGTAGCAGGAGCGTGACTAGGTAAAGAGAAGTACCAAAAAAGTAAATTGGGGTGACTTGAATATGTTGGGTTCTCTAAGGTCTATTTTTCCTCTCAAACATTCTCTTGCCCTTCCTGCCATAATTCATGAAGAAATGCCATGCCAGTTTTTCTCAGCCCTGGTGGAGCTTACAAATGGAGTAGTAGGTGGAAGCAGAGAGCACTAGGAAGCACTTTTTATTGCCTCAGGATCCTAAATGATAATGTAATGGCCTGAAAGACTTCATGCAGCTTCCAAAAATGCCTAATTGATTCTCAGAGAGTATTTTACACACTGTAGAATTTGGATTGATGTATCTGACCACACATAAATCTCCGTGATTATTCAAGCCCTGAACAGTGTCCACAGATCAAACAGATTTATGCTACGGAGCTGGTCAAGCCTTATTTGCCAATGACATTACAATGATATTATTTGTGGGATTTTCTAAGTGCTCGCTATGTGCCAAGTGCTTAAAAACAAGACAATCAGGTCAGACAGAGTCCCTGTCCCCTATGGGGTTCACAGTCTAAGTAGGAGGGAGAACAGGAATTTAATCCCCATTTTACAGATGAGGAAACTGACATATAGAGAAACTAACTGACTTTCCGGAAGTCACAAAAGCAATAAGTGGTGGAGCCAGGATTAAAACCCAGATCTCCTGACTCCTGGCTGATGCCCTTCCCACTAGTCCATACTGTCTCCCTACAAAACACTCTACTGCAGTATTTCAGTAACGATATTAATTAGCTCTCTGAAACTGTTGTGCATGTACAAGGAGTTTCTGAGTAATGGGTAAGCAGTGTCAGAAGGGTGTGGGGTATGGGGAGAAAGCTGGCCTGGGGAAAATTCAGGGAGAAGTAGCCAAGGGCCTGGAAAGAGATCTGACTGTGGGCAACCAGAAAGAGGTTCCGCTGACTTCCCCCTAGCTTCCCCACTAGGTTGGTTCTCACTATTACTGGAAAGGATAATCAATCAATCAATCAATCGTATTTATTGAGCGCTTACTATGTGCAGAGCACTGTACTAAGCGCCTGGGAAGTACAAATTGGCAACACATAGAGACAGTCCCTACCCAACAGTGGGCTCACAGTCTAAAAGGGGGAGACAGAGAACAGAACCAAACATACCAACAAAATAAAATAAATAGGATAGAAATGTACAAGTAAAATAAATAAATAAATAGAGTAATAAATATGTACAACCATATATACATATATACAGGTGCTGTGGGGAAGGGAAGGAGGTAAGATGGGGGGATGGAGAGGGGGACGAGGGGGAGAGGAGGGAAGGGGCTCAGTCTGGGAAGGCCTCCTGGAGGAGGTGAGGAGGATAAAATGCTTGGATGTCAAGAGATTACAATACACTTCTAAAATTGAAGTTAGATGTGTACTGATATCTCATGGGCCCTGCACACATCCAAAATATCCCCTGAGACAGCTCAGGCCAGGTAAGAGCAGTCTAAAGTCCCTTGAGCTACAAAAAAAAAAATGCTCTAGGAACAGTCCAGCCTAGGTCTAGAGGGGAACAGAGTTGTCTAAAGCCAATGATATGCCTTAGTGGCAAGAGAGGTTTCAAAAGGAAATTTTAATAGCTATTAGGTTTCTCCTCCTCTTTCTTGTATTTGTGTATTCACTTGTTCATTCAATCGTATTTATTGAGCACTGATTGTGTGCAGAGCACTGTACTAAGCGCTTGGGAAGTACAAGTTGGCAATATACAGAGATGGTCCCTACCCAACAACAGGCATTACTAAATCAATAAAAAATGTATCTCCAGCTAGTCTAATTCTTCTAGCTTTGTGACTGGAAAGGGGCATTAAATACTCTGTTTCTCATGGTACCCGGTGTAATGCCAGAACTGAAATTACAAATCCATTTAAGGTAATATGCAATTTCACTCCACTTTCACCCCTTTTAAAGTCATATGAATTCTAGGGGTGTTAACTGCATAAACAGGGAAGATAACACATCTTTAATATTGCTCCACTCTCTACTGGATATATTCAAACACATTAAGAGTTGGCATAAAAGCATTAAGAGCTGCACAAAAGAATGACTAATAAGAAAAGGACAAAAGGAAATATGATACACTATTGTAATATTCCAGATCCTTTGAAGAGTTCTTTTTCCTTTACTCCAGTTTTTCTCTTCAGCCTTTTAAAAAAAATTTCTTGGCTGGGATCAAATCCCACTCTGAAATAATGCCTTAAAGAATAAGAGTCAGCAGATATTTTCCAATATAGGACAATGTGATGACCCTGTTTCCTATGATCACATGAACTGCCTTTTCAGTGCTGTTTTTCCCTCATGAGTTACTAAAAATCAATTATTAGACTTTTCCAAAACCAACATAATCCCAAAAGAAAGACAACCTCCTTATACATTTCATGCTTCTGAATGAAAAACTTTTTTTATAACAAATCACCTGTACTCCTATATATAGTTATACTCGTACACACTTCTTCACAGACTCAATGCAACCTACCCACTCACTTTTTTTCTTTCCTTCCCTAACTTTCAGGAGGCCAACCTATCAATCAATCAAGAGTATTTTTTGAGGGCTTAGTCAGTGCAAAGCACCTGAGAGTTAGTAGACACAATCAAGAAATAAATAGTCCAGGAAGGAATATACCTTCAAGGAATATACAGTCCAGCCTGGGAGACACTAAATAAATTACAGGTGGGGAAAACAACAGCGTTTAAAGATATGTACATAAGTGCTATGGGGGCTGGAGAAGTGAGTACCAAAAGTGCTTAGGAGTGAAGACTCAAGTGCATGGATGCTAGAGTGACAGTAATGGACGTGGAGGTGAGAGGTTAGTTCCGGGAAACACGATTTTGGAAGAGTTCACTTAAGCATATACAACACACATGCAATTGCTCTCACATTCACACACTGTTTGCTACTACTCTTCTTTCTTTTGAAATTAACAGGAGAGTAGTAGCAGGAGAATAAACAGAATAATTACTGAGAGCAAGCTTTGAATTTCTCAGTGTGTGGAATCACAACGAAAAGAAATCAAGTCCCAAAGTGGATTTTGAGCTCTCCTTCAATGTTTGAAGTCTTCCCTGGATCATTTGATCCAAGTGACTCTCTTTCCTAGCAAGGAGTTCAAAGCCTTCTCACAGCTACTTTGGTCAATATGGATTTCGGTTGATCTGTCCATGGCTTGAAGCTGTATCAGAAAGCCATGCACAGTTCAAAATAATCCCAGAGCTGATTTAGAACAATGGAGTGCCAATCCATCAATCAGTGGTATCTATTGTGAGCTTACTCGGTGCACAGCATTGGGAGAGTACAGCAAACACAATCCCTGCTCTCCAAGAATTTACAGTCTAATGAGGGAGACAGATATTGAAATAAATTATAGTAAGGTTTCTTGTGGGCAAAGAATGCATCAACTAATTGTTCTATTGTCCTCTCCCAAGTGCTTAGTACAGTGCTAGGCACACAGTAAATGCTCAATAAAAAGGATTGATTGATTGATGAGGATACATACATAAGTGCTGTGAGAGTGGGGTTAGTACCTAAAGACTTAGGTGATGGGACTAAATGCATGAATGAGACGTGAATAAGAAGAGAGGGAAAACAGGGTAGAAGGATGAGAATTTAATCAGGGAAGGCTTCCTGGAGGGGATATGCTGTAGTAGGGTTCCCCCTCCAGACTTATGTTCCCTGTGGGTGGGGAATGTGTCTACCAACTCTATAGTATTATGTTCTCCCAAGCACTTAATACAATGCTCTGCACTTACCAAGCACTCGTTAAATACTATCAATTGATTGATTAAAGATGGATGAGATGCTGGTCTGTCAGATATGAAGCCAGAGTAAGTTCTGAGAAGCAGGGAGGGCATGATCACTGGGTCGAAAGTGTGACAGATGACAGAGAGGTTCCATGAGTGGGTTGGTTTCAGAAGAGTGAAGTGGGTGGGCTGGGTTGTAGTGGGAGAGGAGCAAGGTGAGGGAGTGAGTAGAGAGACTTTATTGTCCTACATAGCCCACAAAGCCTGGGAGTGGCCCAGAGCCACACAAAGAAGGACCTCAAACTGAGTAGGGAAAGGGAGGCAACCGCCTTGGTAATGATCACTATCAGTATTTATTGAATGCCTACATGTGCAATGCTCTGAATTGTACTGGGTATTGGGTAGCATGCAATAAAAGTAGAAGAAACGGTTTCTGACTCCAAATAGCAGCTTGGATTAGTGAAAAAAACATTTGCCTGGTAGTCACAGGACCTGGGTTCTAATCCCAGCTCTGCCAAGTGCTCGCTGCCTTGGGCAAATCACATAATTTCTCTGTGCCTCAGTTTCCTCAGCCATTAAAATGGGGATTCAGTTTCTCCCTCCTAAGATTGTGAGCCATCTGTGGGACAGGGATTGTGTCTGACCTGATCATCATCATCATCATCAATCATATTTATTGAGCGCTTACTATGTGCAGAGCACTGTACTAAGCGCTTGGGAAGTACAAATTGATCATCCTGTATCTTCTCCAGCACTTAGAACAGTGATTGACACAGAGTAAATGCTTAATAAATGCCACAATAAAATAGTTTACAATCTAATGATGTGGCTGAGGGTAGTGTCATTTTCTTAAACACCTATTAATTCTAAGAGAAGGGCCAAAATTAGGCCCCAAACTTCACCTTAATTACAGAGCAATAGAGGAGTTAACCCATACATTTTACGAATAAATTCCCAAGGTATTGGGAGGTGTGAGGATTTTCTCTGGGTTGTTTTGGCCAACAGGGTGAGACCTGGGATTAGGCCCAGTGCTAATTTGGGCCAGGGGTCACCAGGATTCATTCTTGGCACCTGTGGGCAGAGCCCTGGCACATCTAGGAGGAATCGCAGCACTTTGGGGGTTAACTGCAGTGGGCGATGTCTTCACTGGCCTTTGCTGGCCCTGTCAGTCTCCTGGAGATTGGACCAAAGAGGCACAGTAAGTGAAAGGAGCAGAGCGTCGGCTCTTCAATTTTCCTCTCATCTCCCTCATCCTTCCAAGCGCTCTGCCTGAGAGAAAATTTACTCGATAGCAGGAGAGGTGCTAGTTGGTTAGTTTTAGCACTCTGGCATCTCTCCCAGAACAAATTAAACACTGGTAAGAACCCAGGGTTCCTACTTGTAGGCCTGAACGAATCTGCTAGACCGTGACACTTCACATTTTATGTTATTGCAACAAATATGGCAGCTCTCCAGGAGCAGGAGTGCTGTTCACCCCTGTTGTCCATACTATGCCGCATAAAGAAGCTCAGGAGTGAATGACCCTTTCTTCCCTGCTACTCTCTGAATTTCAGGAAGTGTTCTGCAGCAGGGGATGTTTTGTTCCTATCTCGGCTCGAGGTCCCTAGGTCTCAGTGAAATCAATCTGGAAAGGTTTTCTTTTACAACACCCAGACCTAATAGACAAAAGTGCCTAACTTTAATGAAAACTTAAAGATAGATACAAGGTAGATACAAGGTAGCCAGGTTGCCCCACATGGGGCTCACAGTCTTAATCCCCATTTTACAGATTAGTTAACTGAGGCCCAGGGAAGTTAAGTGGCTTGCCCAAGGTCACACAGCAGACAAGTGGCAGTGCTGGGATTAGAGCACACATCCCAAGCCCGTGCTCTTTCCACTAAGCCACGCTGCTGCATGGTCCTGGGAGTCAGAAGGTCATGGGTTCTAATCCTAGCTCTGCCACTTGTCTGCAGTGTGGCCTTAGGCAAGTCACTTCACTTCTCTGGGCCTTAGTTACCTCATCTGTAAAATGGGGATTAAGACTGTGAGCCCCATGTGGGACAGGGACTGTGTCCAACCTGATTTGCTTGTATCCACTGCACTTAGCACAATGCTTGGCACATAGCAAGCCCTTAACAAATACCACAATCATTATTATTATTATTACTCTCTCCCTGATTATATTTCTGCAATGCTTTTACATGAAATACTTTAACTACCCAGCTTGTTTTATTTCATTACTTTTATTCTTTCATTTGCTTGCTCCAAGGGAGAAGGTGGAGTCAGACCTGACATTTCTGGGCTTTCTCATCATGGAAAATAGCTTGAAGGAAGAGACGAAGCCAGTCTTGAAAGAACTTAACTCTGCCAAGATCAGGACAGTCATGATCACAGGTATAGAATACAGTTTCCTCTTTTTGATGTAGAAAGAAAAGAAGGGAGAGATACCGTGAACTGACGAATGCTGAGTTAGAAAGCTCTCAATACTGGTCAGGGAAAAATGGACTTTAAAAACAATGTCATGTAAAGGCTATTTTTGGTTACATTAAAATATGTATTAAAATATGGGACTCTGGTTATAATACCCCACCAATTACACCTGGACAAAAATTTTTATCTTTCTTTAGGCCACATCCACATGGACACTTCCCCACCTCCAGTATTAGCATGAATCACCTATTAATTGAAGAAAGGGAAAAAACAAACGTTCCTGCAATTAAAGCTATTACCAAATAGCTTTGGGGAGTTCCTTTGTTTAAAATCTCTATTCTGGCATTGTAACATACAGTCATAATGTTAGCCATCACCGTGACATTTACTAAGCATTGTACTCTTCCGAGCACTTAGTAAAGTGCTCTGCACATAGTAAGTGTTAAATAAATATCATTACTTGATAGCTTGGTAACCTCTAGAGCAGAAACAAAGTCATGAGATCTGATACAGTTCCGGTCCCACGCATGTTTCACAAGCAATTTTACCCCCAATTTACAGGTGAAGAAACTGAAGCCCGGAGAGGTTAAGTTACATTTACAAGGGCACACAATAGGCTAGTGGCAAAGTTTGGACTTGAACCTGGGGCTCCCAAACCCATGCTCATTCCACTGGGCCATTAGGAAAAGAAGGAAGAAGAAGGGTTTTTCTTTTTGTTGTTTTTTTGATACTTGCTAAGCACTTATTACGAGCCAGGCACTGTTCTAAGCACTGGGGTAGATACAAGATAATTTGGTGGGACAGAGTCCCTGTCCATCAAAAGGCTCACAATCTATGAAGAAGGGAGAAGGATTTAATCCCCATGTTACAGATGAGAGAACTGAGACATAGAGAAATTAAGTGACCTAACTTAAGTGATTTAACTTGCCCAAGGTCACACAACTAACAAGTGGCGTGGCTGGGACTAGAACCCATGTTCTCTGACTCCAGGCCATGCTACTTCCCATTCTAGGGTTATGGGGAAGGGTCAGTTGGTCAGGTCACCCAATTCATAAGGCCACAGTTTGTCACTGTTTTCAGCAAACATCGGGTTGGTGCTGCTGCAGCTCTATCTCTGTGACCTCTTCGAATAATTCTCTAGCAAACTGTCAAGGAGTCCCAGTCTCCAAGTTAAGAAATTCTATTCTGGGACCTTTGATTGCAAGACAGGAACTATGAGAAGGGAAATAAATGAAAAGAGTAAGGATTCCCTCAGGAGCTATTCTAAGGGGATATTGCTATTTTATTAAGATCAGGAAGCAGAAGAAAAAAACTGTGTTACACTTCCTACTATAGTGGACAACGTTCATTGAGGATGGGAGTCCATAGACTGGAGTTCATTGCTTTGCAGTTCGCATTTAGCTTTGATAATATGAAACCCTGATTATATGAATTCTCTGAGGCAAAGGAACATAAGGTATGAAATAGCCAGGAATGAGGCCAATAACTATAATCAATTCACGATTATTCACGGTAATCAAGGACAGAGAGAGCATGAATGATTAAAATCCCAAACTCTCATTTTATTCTAGTGCTTCAACTTCTTCCCATTCCAGACATTCTAGCAAAAGTGCTAGCAAATAATAAAAATGTCTGGTTTGAGTTTTACTTCTTTATGTTTCTAATATTCATGCTGAAATAGGTGTGAATTTGCAGTCAGAGTCCCAAAAAGTAGGCAGCCGGAAGGAAATGGAAGAGAAACAAAAGATTTGGATAGTTCACACACTGGATATCCAGCTCTACAATAAATCAGAGGTTGCTTGTGAATATGAAATGTTAATAACAATCTCCAGATATTTCTTTTTCTTTGAATAATAAATCTTAAGCACTGACAGAGTCCATTATGGACTTTAGAAATGAGCCTGAAACCATTTTACAGCATTGTCACAATCAGACATACTATTAAAGGGGACATTTTCAATCCCAAATAGACATTTACAAACCATCAGTCAGACACGGATTGCCTCGAACACTCTCATTTTGACTAAGAATGTAAATGCCACACGATCCCTCTGATGACTTTCCTAGGTGACAACCTTCAGACAGCTGTTACTGTAGCCAGAAAATCTGGGATGATTTCTGAAAATCAGAAAGTCATTCTCATTGAAGCAAATGAAAATGCAGAATCTTCATCAGCGTCCATCAACTGGAAAGTAGTCGAAGAAAGAAAGCCCTCTGAATATAGAAGTCTCGTATGTATAAAAAGACTTTTTATGCCGGGAATATCAGTTAAATATCGTCTACATTGTGTTGAGACATTTTAGGACAAGCAGTCTATGAAAGTTTGCCTCCCACAGTCTAATGTGGAGGGAGGGGAGAGCCTACTTTGTGTTTAATAAAAACAATAATAATAATAATAACAGTGGAATTTATTAAGAACTCACTGTTTGCCAAGCATTGTACTAAGTGAAGGAGTAAATAGAAGTTGATTAAGTCCTATAAAGTTCCTGTGCTACCCATAACTTAGAGGTGCCCATCACTGAGCTCTTCCCCAAGGCTTAATACCCACCACCCAGGTGGGCACGAGTGCATAAAAATAAGCCCCAGGGTGAGGGGCTCCTGCTTAGTAGGGTGTTCAAGAAGCTGTTCATGGTAACAGTCCCCCTCTCCATTCTCATCACTATTGCTCCATGATGCCAAGTGTGTCATTCATTCATTCAATTGTATTTATTGAGCACTTACTGTGTGCAGAGCACTGTACTAAGCGCTTGGGAAATACAAGTCGGTAACATATAGAGACAGTCCCTACCCAACAACGGGCTCACGGTCCAGAAGACAGGCTCACAGTCTAGGTGTCACCACCTAATGGGGTAGCATGGCTCAAAAGATACTTTCAGTGCTGCTCTACAGATGTGGGAAGACCAAAGCACAGCCATGTATTTATGGAAAAGCTTTAACTCCTTGATTAACTCCTTCAGGACAGGAGGGAAGTATTCTAGGACCTATAGCAGTAAGGGCTGTTACCGGGCAGCGATCTAGGAACTGTGGAGAACTGGCTCAGTGAATCAAATTCTCTCATTTCACAAGTGTCGCCTGATGGGCTTCTTGGGTAGATCATCATCATCATCATCAATCGTATTTATTGAGCGCTTACTATGTGCAGAGCACTGTACTAAGCGCTTGGGAAGTACAAATTGGCAACATATAGAGACAGTCCCTACCCAACAGTGGGCTCACAGTCTAAAAGGGGGAGACAGAGAACAAAACCAAACATACTAACAAAATAAAATAGAATAGATATGTACAAGTAAAATAAATAAATAAATAAATAGAGTAATAAATATGTACAAACATATACATATATACAGGTGCTGTGGGGAGGGGAAGGAGGTAAGATGGGGAGGATGGAGAGGGGGATGAGGGAGAGAGGAAGGAAGGGGCTCAGTCTGGGAAGGCCTCCTGGAGGAGGTGAGCTCTCAGCAGGGCCTTGAAGGGAGGAAGAGAGCTAGCTTGGCAGATGGGCAGAGGGAGGGCATTCCAGGCCCGGGGGATAATGTAGGCTGGGGGTTGATGGCGGGACAGGCGAGAATGAGGTACGGTGAGGAGATTAGCGGCGGAGGAGCGGAGGGTGCGGGCTGGGCTGGAGAAGGAGAGAAGGGAGGTGAGGGAGGAGGGGGCGAGGTGATGGACGGCCTTGAAGCCCAGGGTGAGGAGTTTCTGCCTGATGCGCAGATTGATTGGTAGCCACTGGAGATTTTTGAGGAGGGGAGTAATATGCCCAGAGCGTTTCTGGACAAAGATAATCCGGGAAGCAGCATGAAGTATGGATTGAAGTGGAGAGAGACATGAGGATGGGAGATCAGAGAGAAGGCTGATGCAGTAGTTCAGACGGGATAGGATGAGAGCTTGAATGAGCAGGGTAGCGGTATGGATGGAGAGGAAAGGGTAGATGCTTTCTTGGGCCACAAAATTCCTTTTTCAAGTTATTGTAAACAATATCCTGCAACAGAAAGATTATGTGTTGCTTCTAAAATCTGGTTTGTCTAAAATCTCTCGAAATGGGTCCTTTGCTGATAACGTAAGTAAAAGGAGTTTGGTATAATAATAATAATAATAATGGTATTTGTTAAGTGCTTACTATGTGCCAATCACTTTTCCAAGCACTGGGGTAGATACCGGGAAATCAGATTGTGCCCCATGTGGGACTCACACTTTTAATCCCCATTTTACAGATGAGGCACAGAGAAGTTAAGTGACTTGCCCAAGGTTACTGCTTGGTCCAGATTAAATCAGGTCTGGCAGTGGGAAAACAGGACATGATAACAGTCACACTTCAAGGAAATAGTGGTTACTTAGGAAGTGTGGCTAATCATTATTATTATCATTATGGTATTTGTTAAGACAATCTTGCAGTTACTTGGTCCAACTTCTTTCTCTTTGAAAGCTCGCACCTTTCTACGAATGTTTTAAGTCAAGCAATATTCATGATCTGTTTTATAGGATAGTTACATTAATGTGGAGCAAGAAATCAGCACTGAAGATGGAGGAAGAAATTACCATTTTGCTCTGAGTGGAAAATCCTATCGGACTATAGGACAGTATTTCAGCCATTTGCTGCCCAAAGTAAGTTTCATAGCATAATGAATAATTCACTTTCAGTTTGCAGCAGTAACCACTTTAAAGGAGTGTTTTCCAGGAAAAATTTTGCAGGGCTTATATGTGTTGCTATTTTGGTGGCCATGACTTTTTAAATGAGATACACTGAAATAATTCACATGACTTTAGAATACACTTGCAAATCATCTCATGCTATCTGACAATTTTGGACTCAAGCTTTTTTCAGTTTCTGCTTTTCCTTATTTCTTTTTATCTGCCTCTGTTTGAGGCCCCCTATGGCCAAATGGAAATGTAAATGAGATTTAAAAAAAATCCCCAGAAGAGCCTATTTGGGCCAGATAAGGTAGATTTACTATCACCAATAATAATAATGATGGAATTTGTTAAAGGCTTACTATATGCCAAGCACTGTTCTAAGCACTGGGGTAGATACAAGGTAATTAGGTTGTCCCACGTGGGGCTCACAGTCTTAATCCCCATTTTACAGATGAGGTAACTGAGGCCCAGAGAAGTGAAGTGACTTACCCAAAGTCACACAGCAGACAAGTGGCGGAGTCGGGATTAGAACCCATGACCTCTGACTCCCAAGGCCGGACTCTTTCTACTGAGCCTCTCTGCATTACTTGGTTGGCATTCTGGCATTTCAGGAATACTCATTATTTTGCATATCACTGTCCTTCATAGAGACTCCTGATGGGTCTATTTTGACACCTAACGTCTCCTGATCAATAGGGTTTTTTTCTTTTTTATCATGGTATTTGTTAAGCGCTTGCTATGTGCAAAGCACGGTTCTAAGCACTGGGGGGATGCAAGGTGATCAGGTTGTCCCACGTGGGGCTCACAATATTAATCCCCATTTTACAGATGAGGTAACTGAGGCACAGAGAAGTTAAGTGACTTGCCCAAAGTCACACAGCTGACAAGCGGCGGAGTCAGGATTAGAACTCATGACCTCTGACTCCCAACCCCGTGCTTTTTCAACTGAACCAAGCTGTTTGTCTGGGAGTAACAGTGCTCCATGGTTCCTTACATGCCCATCTATTTCCCTGTAAACAGAGCCTTGCAATCATCCTCATTCTTAACACAACCAGGAGAGAATTTGCTGATATTTTGACTCTCTTATTCTATATTACTTTGCAACCTCAGCAAAGAGGCTCTTCACTTCTTCTGAACTTTAAGCTCTTTATGGGCAGGGATCTTTTCTACCAACTCTTGTACTTTTCAAAGCTCTTAGAGCAGTGCACTGCACATGATAAGCACTGAACAAATAGCAGGGATTGATCGATTTTCCCGCTTTTCTCCCTATTGAGACTACAGCCAATTTAGTAGTTCCACTGGAGAGCTAGATGTCATTAACAAAGAATGGTATTCTTTATTAAGTACTCACCTACACCTTGGGTCCACCTTCTTTTAGACTGTGAGCCCACTGTTGGGTAGGGACTGTTTCTATATGTTGCCAACTTGTACTTCCCAAGCGCTTAGTACAGTGCTCTGCACACAGTTAGCGCTCAATAAATACGGTTGATTGATTGATTAGCAGAATTTGTCTGGAAGGAATGATAATAACGGTTTTTATTACGTGCTTTCTATGTGCCAAGCACTGAGCTAGGCTGTAAACTCAGTTGTGGGCGGGGAAGGTGAGCACGGAATGTGTCTACCAACTCTTTACATTGTTATAGTGTAGTCTCCTAAGTGCTTAGTACAGTGCTCTGTACACAGTAAGAGCTAAATAAACATGATTGATTGATTAATTGGGTAGATCCAAGATAAAAAGTCGCTTTCCCACATGAGGCTCAAAATCAAAGCAAGGAGGAGAACAGGAATTTAGTCCCAGTTTACAGATGAAGAAACTGAAGTCAGAGAATAAAGTGAATTGCCCAAGGCCACACTACAGGCAAGTAGCAGAGCTGGGGTTAGAACTAAGTCCTCTGACTCTTAGCCCTGTGATCTTTCCAATAGGTCATGTGCTCACAAGAGTGCTTATATTTTACACATATTTTACACTTCACTCACTTCAAGAGTGCTTCATATTTTACAGGCCTGAGGGGGTTTACTATTTTCCTAATAATTGAGAAAATCCAGGTTGTTATCTTCTGTATCCACCCATATCTTAAAGCACGGACATCAAAAAGGTGGTTGAATTTAAAGTATGAATGTTTAAGCAATATTTAGTTGTTGGCTAGTTCTCACCTCCACTCTTTTTTGTTCTTTTTTATTGTTTGTGTTAGGCTTTTACTATGTGCCAGGCATTGTTTTAAGCCCTTGGGGAGATACGAAGTAATCAGTTTGGACACAGCCCATGTCCCACAAGGGGCTCACAGTCTTAATCCCCATTTTACAGATGAGGTAACTGAGGCACAGAGAAGTTAAATGACTTGCTCAAGGTCAAGCAAAAGACACAGTGGCAGAGCTGACATTAGAACCCAGGTCCTTCTGACTCCCAAGCCCATGCTTTATCCATTAGATGCATCACTGCTTCTCTAAAATTGGAAAAAAAAAAAGCACTTACTGTATGCCAAGCGCTGTACTTAGTGCTGGGTTAGATACAAGGCAGTCAGGCCTCTCAAGGGGCTCACAGTCATTCATTCATTCATAATAATAATAATAATGGCACTTATTAAGCGCTCACTATGTGCAAAGCACTGTTCTAAGTGCTGGGGAGGTTACAAGGTGACCAGGTTGTCCCACTGGGGACTCACAGTCTTCATCCCCATTTTACAGATGAGGGAACTGAGGCCCAGAGAAGTTAAGTGACTTGCCCAAAGTCACATAGCTGACAATTGGCAGAGCCGGGATTTGAACCCACGACCTCTGACTCCAAAGCTCGGGCTCTTTCCACTGAGCCACACTGCTTCCCCCAATTGTATGTATTCATTCCTTCAATTGTATTTATTGAGCACTTACTGTGTACACAGCACTGTACTAAGCGCTTGGGAAGTACAAGTTGGCAACATATAGAGATGATCCCTACCCAACTGTGGGCTCAAGTGGGATGGGGAGCAGGTATCACCCTGGCCTGGAATGCCCTCCCTCCACACATCCGCCAAGCTAACTCTCTTCCTTCCTTCAAAGCCCTACTGAGAGCTCACCTCCTCCAGTAGGCCTTCCCAGACTGAGCCCCCTCCCCATCCCCCCCACCCTACCTCCTTCCCCTCCCCAGAGCACCTGTATATATGTTTGTACAGATTTATTACTCTGTTTATTTTACTTGTACATATTTACTATTCTATTTATTTTATTTTGTTAATATGCTTCGTTTTGTTGTCTGTCTCCCCCTTCTAGACTGTGAGCCCGCTGTTGGTTAGGGATCGTCTCTATATGTGGCCAACTTGTACTTCCCAAGGGCTTAGTACAGTGCTCTGCACACAGTGAGCGCTCAATAAATGCAATTGAATGAATAAATGAAAATCCCTATTTTGCGGATAAGGGAACTGAGGCATATAGAAGTTAAGTGACTTGCCCAAGGTCACACATCAGCCAAGTGGTGGAGCTGGCATTAGAACCCAGGTCCTGTGTCTCCCAGGTTGATGCTTGTTCCACCAGGCCACAGAGTTCACATCCTTGTGAAGTACCATGTGATGGAGCCGGAAAATTTTCCTTCCTTCCTATCTGTGCTCATTAACCTGTTAGTTTTGTGATGCATAAAATCCGTAATGTGAATATTATCACTTTCACAAGGAATTCATTTGTTTTTGATTCCCTTTCAGATATTGATGAATGGAACTATTTTTGCCAGAATGTCTCCTGGGCAGAAATCCAACCTGGTAGAAGAATTTCAGAAATTGGAGTAGGTTCTTTGCAAATACAGGCTTGCAGGTGGATGAGGGGATGCAAGTCAGTTGAGTCTGAGATATTACCTTCCTGAGCAATCATTCATTCTGGATCTGCTATTTGAATAGGTAGCAAGTGCTGTTAAAGGGGAAGAATAGCGAGTAGGGAAATCCAAGTCTTTTGGACCTTCAAATACTCAGATATTAATTTTGTCAAACATGTGCCCTCCCCAGTAAGAAACCAGACAACCTGCAGAGAATACATTAATCCCAAAGTCTTGATTGACAAACTGGGTAATCCCAAAGCAACCCACCATGCTGGTCCTTCTACTTAACGTTTAATAAAACCTCAAAATATGTCAGGTGCTTTTTGCACTTCTAGCACCAGATCCAACATTTGTCTACTAGACACCTTCCTCCCACTGACTCTCCCAGTCAATCAATCAATCGTATTTATTGAGCGCTTACTATGTGCAGAGCACTGTACTAAGCACTTGCCCAGTCCAGTAGGTACCCTGTCTCCCACCTTCAAAAACACAGAATTTGCCATATACTTCTAAAACCAGGAAAATTAGTTTTGGTCTTTAAATGGTATCTGTGTGGAAAAACAAATCAAATTGTTTAGATGCTGTCAAACAAATTTCTCTTTATACATAATGGAGTCTTTAGGGCAATGGAAAATTCAATCAATCATTCCTTCATTCATTCAATTGTATTTATTGAGCGCTTACTGTGTGCAGAGCACTGTACTAAGCGCTTGGGAAGTACAAGTTGGCAACATATAGAAAGGGTCCCACCCCAACAGCAGGCTCACAGTCTAGAAGGGAGAGACAGACAACAAAACAAAACATATTAACAAAATAAAATAAATAGAATAGTAAATATGTACAAGTAAGATAAGTAGAGAAATAAATCTGTACAAATATATATACAGGTGCTGTGGGGAGGGGAAGGAGGTAGGGCGTAGGTGGGGTGGGGGGAAGAGGAAGGAGAGGGCTCAGTCTGGGAAGGCCTCCTGGAGGAGGTGAGCTCTCAGTAGGGCTTTGAAGGGAGGAAGAGATCAAAAAGTCATGATGTGATACACTTTTTCTATCAGGAGTAACACCATTCAAGCTATCCTGGCATGCTGGGTTTCTGTTCAAATAATAATAATAATAATAATAATAATAATAATAATAATGACATTTATTAAGTGCTTACTATGTGCAAAGCACTGTTTTAAGTGCTGGGGAGGTTACAAGGTGATCAGGTTGTCCCACAGGGGGCTCACAGTCTTAATCCCCATTTTACAGATGAGGGAACTGAGGCCCAGTGAAGTGAAGTGACTTGCCCAAAGTCACACTGGAAGAGGTGGGACTTGAACCCATGACCTCTGACTCCAAAGCCCGTGCTCTTTCCACTGAGCCACGCTGCTTCTCAAATGATTGGACCCTTAGCTTAAGCGTCACTTAAGTTGCAATATGGAATCATTGTAATTAAAAAGAGACCATTCCTCTTGGACTGTGCTTCTCAGACTATATTTTAGGATACCCATCTTGAAACCAAAGAGGCTGAGACCCACACAGTCACATATAAAATAAGTGGAAAATTTGAATCTGAACCCACTGATAATTGCTTAGTCTAGTGAGCCACAGTGCTTATCAACACAAGGTTCTCAAGCAACTCTTTCCCTTAAAACAAATCACACAATGAGTAAAGCCATGGAGGAAGTCAAGATGTATTTCAAAATGTGTTTCCAGGTTTTAGGTCTTTTTCATTTGAAGGCTATGTAGCCGATATTGCTCCTTTGTTTAACCATCTCTCAATGTTATTTCTTTTAAGTTATTTCGTAGGTATGTGTGGTGACGGGGCAAATGATTGCGGGGTAAGTCGAAACTGCAATTCTGTGAAATGATTTTCATCACTGATATATTTTGTTCTTAAAAATACTTGTACTCAAAACCCTTTATACACATTATCCTGTGAATGTTATGTAACTATTTTCAGGTGAAGAAATTGGGATTCAAAGAGGGGAAGGGATTTGACCATGGTCACAAACTATTTGCATTTCACAGGACAACCGTACTGTCAAATTTAAACATTTATGCAATATGAATAGCATAGTTACAATTATATTAAAATCCTTGTTATCCTGCAATCCTGGGGAAAGGAAAGGTACAATTATAAAAACTGATCTGCTATCAATCAATGAAGGACATCTATTGAGTGCTTACTTTGTGCAGAGCACTGTGCTAAGTGCTTCGGACAGAGTTGGTAGACATGTTCCCTGCCCACAAGGAGCTTACAGTCTAGAGGGAGAGACAGACATTAATATAAATTAACACAGTATGGATATGTACATAAATATTGTGGGGGATAAGTGTGGGATGAATATCAAATGCTTAAGTGGTATAACTCCAAGTGCACAGGAGACGTGTAAGAGAGAGGGAGTAAGGGAAGAGGCTTAATCAGGGAAGGCTTCTAATTTAAGAGCCATGACTGCCTCGCAGTATTATCACATAAAATGTTTGACAAAACCCTCCAAAAACCCAAAGGATGTCTGCAACACTAGGAGAGGGGTGTCACATTTGAGGAAAACTTAGCCCTGCTAGGATTTAAGGGACTTAGTTTAATTACCCTGAAGACTCAAAATAGCAAAATGAAGCACCCATTCAGTTTGAAGTGGGAAAAACAGGCATTAGCTGAGAGAGAAAACTCAGTAATTTATTGGTGATTTGAAATGGCTTGCTCAACAGATTAGCAGAAATATTGCACAAATGTCCCAGGAGAATTGCCTATTCATCAGGAAAGACCCAAATATTTACAAATACCCGTTCCACAAGTGATCAATTGGCCACGTTTGGCCATGTATGATAGATAACGTTTAAACTGCACTTTACAGTTGGGAAGGTACTAGATAATAAAGTCCTTTTGGTCACAATTAGGCATAAGCAATCTAAAAGCATTCACTTAAGTAGGGAAGGGAATGTGTTCTTAAAATTGAGTCCTATCGTGGATATGGGCCTCCAAATTAACTAAGAATCACGCCTGTTCCACTTTATTGTACTGTACTGTCCCAAGCGCTTATTGCAATGCTGTGCCCACAGACAACTCTCAATAAATACCTCTGATTGAACGATTGATTAATTACTGCTCAGGAAGACTGGGTGTCTGTGCTCTATCCCTCAACTTGCCACAAGACTACCTAGTTTCTGAATCCATATAAAAGAGCTGGGGAGGACGGAGGTCAACCTCCAAGCTTCAAGACTTACCTGCCTGTTCCCTTTAAAAACTATCCAGCTGGTTGTGAGCTGTGCCTAAGGATTTCCATCACTGAGGGTGGCAGTATGGTGAGGGAACCAGACTTTGGGCTGGAGAAGTTTGAGCTGAGGAGGAGTATCAATCATACTTAAAGTTGACACAAGTTAAGCTTAAGTTTGACACCTAAAGTTAAGCTCACCCTGGCCAGAATAAAGGCAAAAAAAAATTCCATTCAAAAATTCCTTTCAATCAACCATTCAATCATATTTATTGAGCACTCAACCTTGAGCAGAGCACTGTACTAAGCGTTTGGGGTCGTCAAACATGTTCCCGGCCTACACTGAGCTTACAGTCTAGTGGGGAGACAGATATTAATATGAAAGAACCATCATCATCATCATCAATCGTATTTATTGAGCGCTTACTATGTGCAGAGCACTGTACTAAGCGCTTGGGAAGTACAAATTGGCAACATAAATATAAATATTTATATTTATAAATTGGCAACATAAAGAATAAATAATGAATATGTAGATAAGTGCAGTTGGGCTGAGGGAGGGGTGAATAAAAGGTGAAAATCCAAGAATAAGGGCTAACAGAAGGGAGAAGGGGATGAGGAAATGTGGGCCTTGTTGGGGAAGGCCTCTTGCAGGAGATGTGTCTTCAATAAGATTTTGAAGGTGTGGAGAGTGACTGTATGCTGAATGTGAAGAGGTAGAGAATTCCAGGCCAGAGTCAGGACATGGGAGAGAGGTCAGTGGCAAGATAGACAAAACTGAGGTACAGGGAGTAAGCTGGCATTAAAGAAGTGAAGTGAGGTCTGGATTGTAGTAGGAAATCAGGGAAGTAAGGTAAGGGTGGCGGGGCAAGGTGGTTGAGTGTTTTAGAGCCAATGGGAAGGAGTTTCTGTTTGATGTGGAGGTAGATGAGCAACCATTGGAGTTCTTAAGGAGTGGGGAAACAATGAATAAACTTTTTTGTATAAAAATGATCCGGCAGCAGAGTGAAGTGTGGACTGAAGTAGAGACTGTAGATGGGGTGGTCAGAAAGGAGTCTGTTGCAGTAGTGAAGGTCAGATAGGATAAGTGCTTTGGTTAACATGGTAGCAGTATGAATGGAGAGGAAAGGGTGAATGTTAGGGATATTGTGAAGGGTGAACTGACAGGATTTGGTTACATATTGAATATGTGGGTTGAATGAGAATGATGAGTCGAGGATAAGACCAAGGTTATGGGCTTGTGAGAGAGGGAGGATGGTGATGCAGAATGCAATGATGGGAAAGGCAGGGGGATTCTGGAAAATTCCTTCCAAGAATATCCTTTCCCTGTGGAGGAATGGCCAGTGAGTCAATGATGAATTCAGGGCTGAATGCAAGTGTCCTGTCCTCACCCAACTTGTTAGTCATGAAATGAAAGATAAAAACGGTAAAGGGTGAAATGACCAGGCCGGTTTGTCTGTCCAATATATGCACTAGAAATGGTGCAGAAACAGTCCAAGAATGCACAAGTACTAAGCAGGATGCTTGCATTTCAGGCTTTGAAAATGGCTCATGCTGGGATCTCGCTGTCAGAACAAGAAGCGTCTGTGGCTTCCCCTTTCACCTCCAAAACCCCCAACATAGAGTGTGTGCCACACCTCATCAAGTAAGTGAGCACCTTCACAGACCCCCATTACTTTCTTTAACACTTCAGAGCTAGAATCCATGCAGTTTTGTGTGGTAAGGAGCAAGAACCTGAGCAGAAGAAGTTGCTTAAATAACTGTAGTTAAATCACTTGTGCAGTGATGCTGAAAAACTGCTTTTCAATGGATTGCAGTGAAATACTTAGGCTCTTCAAACCAACTGTCCTGCTTGAACACACTGATATCAAAGAGCTATGAAAGGCAGAAAAGGCATACAATCCACATCAAATGGAGTTTTTAATAAGATAGAAAGCTAAAAATGGTAATTATTTGGTCAACAATTTAAATCCCATCATTCCTTCCATTTGAAAAAATGCCGATTCTCTGCTCAACCCTTTACTTAGATACTTGGAGATAAGACTTGCTTCATTCCTTTCCCTAAATCTTTCTTCTTTATCCCTCCTATTTTGCCCACTAGTGTACTTATTTTTCCCCATCTTCATTTTTGAAACCTGTTCTGGTTCCATCACAAAGAGATCTCTCATTGCCTTATAATCACTGTGGTATTTGTGAAATGCAAGCTTTAGCATTTTACTTGAGTTAGATAGTATGCCTTTTGGCAAGATCCTGTGTCACCCTCCCAAATTCCTTGTGTAGGAGACATTACATAATTCTATAGTAATCCCCTAAAGAGTTATATAGGAGCAGAATTGGGCCTACGGATTTGAAATTCAACCAACCTGAAAACTTAATTAAAAAGTACAGTGTTAGTTTACTGTCACTGGATACAAAGAAAGGGGTGAGCTATCTTTTCCATGTTCCCTATCTGAAGGGATAGATGAATAGTACAGTTTGTTTCAGGAGATGGGTGAGCTTTCTAGCAGCTGGCTTGGAACAGTGTCGGCTTAACCAAAATGTCAATATAAAGAGCAGAATGGGAGTAATCCCAGAAGCAGGAGAGTTCACACAAGATAACAGATCACGCAAACATACATTTTAGAAAGTAAATTAATTATTCTCTGATGTAGTTTTAGAGCAGCTCTGCAAATGTATAATTTAGTATCATTATCTTCCAGTCTATTGTACTCTTCCTAGGATTCTGCATTCAATCATATTTATTGAGCGCTTACTGTGTGCAGAGCACTGTATTAAGTGCTTGGGAAGTACAAGTTGGCAACATATAGAGACGGTCCCTACCCAACAACGGGCTCACAGTCTAGAAGGGGGAGACAGACAACAAAACAAAACACGTAGACAGTTGTCAGAATCGTCAGAACAAATAGAATTAAAGCTATATTCTGCACACAGTAAGCGCTCAAAAAAGACCACTGATTGAGTGCTATACCTATTCTGCCAATGCAATGTTACACCACGCAAGAAAGGGCTTGGCTCCATTTCAGAGTACTTGTGCGACAGCGATGCTGTTGTACTAACCTAGAAAGAGAAATTAATTCCACTCACCCGCACAGAGCACTGGGCTATTCACAGACTTTGGCTGGTTGATGTAATTCAACAATGAGTTGTTGGATCTAGTGTTGGCAAAACATAGCATTTCAATTAAGAACACGAGAGATGTATAACTGTGGTGAAATTAGCCCATTTACAGTCTGTTCACCTACCATATTGTTTATAGGTGTGACCTCCTGGCTCTTGTCCCATTTAGAGAAAGAGGCAGACCTGTTTGTGCACTGCATTCACATCCTTGTGGGGAAAGGATAAGTGGGAAGCAGGGGAATGGTCTTATTACAGAGGGATGAGGTGTCTTTTTTTTTTTTCTTTTAATGTTTGCCTGTGCAATCTACCCGAGACAGGATTACTTCTGCGGTAACAAGGGTAAGAAGCAAACGTGCAGCCGCACTCCCCCAGGAACTGGCGGCCTGACATGTTCATATCTCAGAGAAATGGCATGGCTTAGTGGCTAGAGCACATGCCTGGGAGTCAGAGGACCTGGGCTCTAATCCCAGCTCTGCCACTTGTCTACTATGTCACCTTGGGCAAGTCATTTCACTTCTCTGGGCCTCAGTTATTTCATCTGGAAAATGGGGATTAAGACTGTGAGCCCTATGTGGGATAAGGACTGTGTCCAACCCAACTACCTTGTATCTACCCCAGTGCTTAGTAAGTGATTAACAAGAACCACAGTTATTATTATTATTATTGCTATAATTATTATTGGTCTAAAGAAGGAAAAAATACTGCCTAGGGGGCTATGCATTTCTTTCTTATGTCCTAGTCTCTGGATTCCCCAAAAGCAGATTTTCCTTCCTCTCTCCCCAACAAAAGAAAGTCCTTGAGAAATGAATATAAGTACATTAGAGAAGCAGCATGGTCTAGTGGAAACAGCACAATAATAATAATGATAATGTTGGTATTTGTTAAGCGCTTTCTATGTGCCAAGCACTGTTCTAAGCACTGGGGTAGATTGTCCCACATGGGGCTCACAGTCTTCGTCCCCATTTTGCAGATGAGGTAACTGAGGCCCAGGGAAGTTAAGTGACTTGCCTCAAGTCACACAGCTGATAAGCGGCATGCACCTGGGAGTCAGATGACCTGGGTTTTAATCCTGCCTCTGCCATTTGTCTGCTGTGTGACCTTGGGCAAGTCACTTAACTTCTCTATGTCCCAGTTTCATCATCTGTAAAATGGAATCCAAAACCTGTTCTCCCTCCTACTTACACTGTGAGCCCCTTGTGGGACAGGGTCTGTGTCAGACAGGATTAAATTGTATCTACCCTTCAGCTTAGAGAAAGTGCTTAACAAATATCACAGTCATTATTATTACATAAATAGCTCCTGTGGTAAAAAAGATCCATAGATCAGTTACAGATCAGGGCCCATGGTATCCATAAATGAACAAATTCAGAATCATTTCTTTTTGGGGAATACCACTTCTTCTGAGAGACTATAAGTAAAGTCAGTTAGATCCTTGACTCCTATGCCCCATTACTTGGAGTTTTCCAAAATGGTCAGGAAAAATGTCACCTGGATCGTGATCTAAGTTCCACACAAATTTATTTTTTTCACAGGTTCAACAAAATCACCCGGACTAATTGCCCTCATTTCTTTTCCTTAAACAGGGAAGGACGTGCTGCTCTCGTTACTTCATTTTGTATGTTTAAGTACATGGCTCTGTACAGCATGATTCAATATCATGGTATTCTGCTGCTTTACTGGGTATGACTTAGAAACTAGTCTTTTGGTCAGTGAGAAGGAAAACAGATGAGCAACCAGGCCCAAATCTTGAATAATCAATCGATGATATTTATTGAGCACTTACTGTGTGCAGAGTACTGTATTAAGTGCTTAAACATTAAATGTTGTTCAACCAGAAAGGACAAATATTTCCAGCAGAACATTAAAATCTTTGTTCCTCTTTCTATAGTCTTCTTAAACAAAGACTATAATCAGATGAGATTGGATCAGAAAAATGTCTTGGATCAATCCTATCTCTTTTCACCCTGAAGTACAAATATCACTGAACTCAATATTTATTCCCCTATTCTCCACCAGACTGATTTATACAACTATATTTACCAAACTCCGTTGGTGTAGGTCCCAGTTTCCATTGGTATATAGCTTCCTGGTGCTAAATATTCTGGAAATCAAGTTACTGTTATGTTCACCAAAGCATTAAGCAGAAGTGTGTTAAATACAGTGGAACATACTGGTTTTGAACTTAATGTGTGCATATTTCTGCACTTTGAATTAGCTCAGTTGGGTTGGACATTTTGGGATACATCTCAATTCTAAACGGTTGAATTTTTCTGAAGAATTGTATTTATTATCTGCAGCCTGTTTTACTACTATTTGGTCAAAAGGGAAACTATAAGTCCCCTTTTCTAAAATGTGAGACTCAATTATTGTCTGTAGTGTTGAGAGAGAAAAAGTGAATCTAAAAAAGAAAAAAATCAGGAATGTTTTGAGAATAATATTCTCTCTTCATATTGTACTTTTCTTTAAGGGCTACAGAGAACTTTTATAGACATTTTCTAATTGGGTTTAACAACAGCCTAGTGAAACAAGTAGGTGCTGATATGATTTTCCATCTTCATCATCAGGGAACAATTATGGAGAACCAGCTAAATAGAGGGCACTTTACTAAGCTGTTGAACTATTTTCCCAGTATTATGGGACAAACCTGTAACGGAAATAAGAATAGAATTTAGTTGAGCACATTAAACGAAGGATTTCTTTCCAATCTTGACAGGGTTACATCTCAGGGCCTGAGAATCCCACACAAGAATCTGCTTACACTGAAAAGTTATAGGTGTCTCCTCTTTAAATATAGTAGAGATTAATTAACACAGTTGATTATCAGTATTGCTACCAAAAAATAACACTCGGAGATCTCGAGTCCTCTTTGACTGCACTGTTCCTTCTCTGGTTTAAAGTTGCATAACTTGAGATTCAAAATTGAACAGTGCTCACTGGATCTCCACAGTGCAAAATGAACAAAAAATGGATGTTGAACTTGATCTTCCTTCCGTGGTGGAGAACCTTAATACATAATGATGATATTTGTTAAGCACTTACTTTCTTCCAGGCAATATACTAAGTGCTTGGGTGGATACTTGCAAATCGAGTTGGACACAGTCCCTGTCCCACCTGGAGTTCACAATCCAGCTCGAGAAGCAATGTGGCCTAGTGGAAAAAAGCACGGGCCTGAGAGCAGAGGACCTGATTTCTACTCCCAGCTCTCCCACTTTTCTGCTGTGGGACCTTGGGCAAAT
Source organism: Tachyglossus aculeatus (assembly GCF_015852505.1). Taxonomy (NCBI): domain Eukaryota; kingdom Metazoa; phylum Chordata; class Mammalia; order Monotremata; family Tachyglossidae; genus Tachyglossus; species Tachyglossus aculeatus. The sequence continues at coordinate 39,749,994 of NC_052072.1, forward strand.
TATTAACTTCTCTGTGCTTCAGTTACCTCATTGGTAAAATGGGGATTAAGACCGTAAACCCCATGAGGGACATGGGCTGTGTCCTATCTGATTATTTTGTGTCTACCCCAGTGCTTAGTACAGTGTCTGACATGTAATAAGTGTTTAACAAATATCACTGAAAAGAGGAGGGACTGGGGAGAAAGACTGCAAGAGGGGCAGAAAGCCTGCAGGGAATGCATGTAACTAGCTTCTCTCTGTTCTGTAGACCTCTACATACAAAATGTGAAGCAGCTTCTCTCCTTAGACCAAGGCTTATGTCCAAACTAAGTTAGAATCCAGGATTGGGGCAGGGAATGTGTCTGTTTATTGTTGTATTGTACTTTCCCAAGTGCTCAGTACAGTGCTCTGCACATAGTAAGTACTTAATAAATATGATTCCATGAATGACTGAATAAATGATTGGGGGACCAAAAGACTTGAGTAAAATATATTACTAGGTATTAAGGAAATAACTGAACTGAATTAAGAGTGTTTAAAACTGAATCTTTAGTGAAAAGAGTTAACTTTTCTTTTTACTTTTTACTTTTCTTTCTTTTAACTTTTCTTTCTTTCTGTGTCTTCTTTCAGGAAATTAACAGCCTTACAAATTATCAATTTTTGTTCCAGGATCTCGCTATTACTACTCTAATTGGTGTAACAAGTAAGCAATGCAAATCTTTTCGGGAATATAGGTCAAAGCCACACCTCATTTTCCCGAGTTAAAAGAACACGGAAATCCTTAGGTCAGCACAAAATCAAGAGTCAATCAAACTTGCATAGTGTGTCTCCAGAGTTCCCAATGGGGTGGAGATCTTGGCTTTAAATTGCAGAAATAAGAGATTAAGATCAGAAATCAGAAAGGGAGGAAGAAGGGAACCCAAGACCAAATGACTTGCCGTCCTGTTGAGTCATTTGGCAGCTTTCAACATGGAAAATAGGTCTTCTCTATTTTCACCTGAACAGGCAATAGTCACTACCTGTGTGGTGAAATAAAGCTATACTCTTGGCAGTTAAGAACATTCTTATGGACAGCAGTAGCTTCAGGGTGTCTATGGGGCAAATTCGGTATTATATTTCCAGTATCTCAGTTGCATCACAAGTTACCTGACACCTTGTTCTTTTGTTTCAGTGAGTTTGAATGGTGCCTACTCCAAGCTGGTCCCTTACAGACCTCCAGGGAGACTGATTTCCCCACCTCTGCTGTTATCTGTGATCCTCAATGTCCTTTTCAGCCTGGCCATGCAAATTTTGGGTTTTGTGCTTGTCCAGAAACAGCCGTGGTATTCCTCATTTGATATCTACAGGTACTTCCCCCGGTCTACATTTCAACCTCAGACAATTGTCATCTTGCAATAAACGGGGATGGACATTTCGAAGGGCAGACGCATGATTGCTTAAGCTTCTGAGAGGGCGTGCCTCTCACAGGAATTGGGATGACTCAGCCGGGGTTGGCAGCCTGTGACTACAGAGCCATGTCTGGCTCTTAGCATCAAATGTGGTTCTTGAGCCAAAGAGAGAGGCATTTAAAACTGCCATCCCGGGCCTTGGACAAAGGTGGAGAGCCCTTCCCAAGATCCCACAACCATACCATTTCTGGGCATGGCAACACCGCTGTATCCAATAAAATTATTAATGTCTGTCTTCCCCTCTAGACTGTAAGCTCGTTGTGGATGGTGAATGTGTCTGTTTCTTGTTATATTGTGCTCTCCCACGTGCTTAGTACAGTGCTCTGCACACAGAAAATGCTCAATAAATATGATTGACTGACTAAAAGCCACAGCAGATGGTGGGGAGTGTCTAGGCTCTATCCAGTCCACTGGGGAATAGGGCAATCAGCAACAGGACCCCCTGACCCTTCTGTCAGCAACAGTCAACACTCTGCGGGATGGGGCAGGTTGGTACCAAAACCCAGAAGTTTATGGACCTGGTTATTGACCTCTAGGGCCCTGGAGTGTGGCCAGACCCACGCCCTGAACTGCCCATTCTGAGTCAGTTGGATTGGGAAATCCAAGCTTTGTTCCATTCAGTCAGGGAGTTCCCCAAGAAGGGGAACTGTGGAGGAGAATCCTCAACCCTCTGGAAGCTCCTGCAGGCTTGGTAGCTCTCCAGCACCAGGAGGGAAGGAGGGTGATGAGGGATTGTGAGACAGAAAAAGAGGAGAAGCTGGAGCAGGGGCCAGAGCAGGGGCAGGACTTAGCCCTGGGAACACTTTCCCCTGTTCCCACACTGGAAAAGCACAGCTAAAACACGTCACTGGGCAAGGAGTGGGGAGAAATAATGCCCTGAATCGAACTGGGGAGAGTTGGACCTTTCTGTCCCACAGACCTTACTGCAAGGCCCTTTGGGGCAGGTAAGGGAACCTGGCTCACCACTCGGGGGTCCATGTGGTGACGGAGGGTCCCTGTTATCTGCTGCCCATTCCCACCATGTGGGAACTGCCCTTTCACATCCCTGGGGTGAGGAAAGATGAGGGTAGGGGAGAGAGAGAACAGCGTTGTGGGGAGGGACTAACCTCTCCTTGTACTAGTCCATCAAGATAATAATAATAATAATAATAATAATGTCATTTATTAAGCACTTACTATGTGCAAAGCACTGTTCTAAGCACTGAGGAGTTTACAAGGTGATCAGGTTGTCCCATAGGAGGCTCACAGTCTTAATCCCCATTTTACAGATGAGGAAACTGAGGCCCAGTGAAGTGACTTGCCCAAAGTCACACAGCTGACAATTGGCAGAGCCGGCATTTGAACCCTTGAACTCTGACTCCAAAGCCCGTGCTCTTTCCAGTGAGCCACGCTGCTCTTCTCTAGCCCTCCTTACTCTTCCCCACCATCCTCTTATCTCCAATACTGACTTCCTTTCCTATGAATTGTGGTTGCTATAAGGCACTATAAACGTGGTGCAATGATGTCATCGCACTGCGTGACATAATCATATCACTCATCACATGAGTAGCAGTGTGGCTTAATGGAAAGAGCATGGGCTTGGGAGTCAGAGGACGTGGGTTCTAATCCTGGCTCCACCACTTGTCTGCTGTGTGATCTTGGGCAAGTCATTTAACTTCTCTGTGCTTTAGTTAACTCATCTGTAAAATGGGGATTAAGACTGTGAGCCCCAGGAGGGGCGACCTGATTATCTTGTATCTACCCCAGTGCTTAGAGCAGTGCTTGGCACATAGTAAGTGCATAACAAATACCCATTATTACTGTTATCATTATTATTATTATGTCACCTGGGGAATCCCAGAAGGCCAGGTAGTCCTGGTCCTTCCCCAGTATAGGTCATTTATTCATTCAGTCATAATTACTGAGTGCTTACTGTGTGCAGAGCACTGTACTAAGAGCTTGGAAGAGTACACTTGAACAATAAACAGACATATACCCTGTGCACAGTGAGTTCACAGTATAGAGGGGGAGAAGGGAGATGGTTAATCCAGTCCAACTGCTACTAAGCAGGGAGAAGCAGCATGGCTCAGTGGAAAGAGCCCAGGCTTGGGAGTCAGAAGTCGTGGGTTCTAATCCCGGCTCTGCCACTTGCCAGCTGTGTGACTTTGGGCAAGTCACAACTTCTTTGTGCCTCAGTTCCCTCATCCGTAAAATGGGAATGAAGACTGTGAGCCCCAGGAAGGACAACCTGATTACCTTGTATCTACCCCAGCGCTTAGAACTGTGCTTTGCACATAGTAAGCGCTTAACAAATACCAACATTATTATTATTATGTTGATGACAAAGTGGAGGATGGGTTATTTAAAACCTTAACATTATAACATTCATGTTTATTTTAATTATATAATTGATTCTCTGCACACCAGTTGCTCAAGGGTTTCATTTGATTTGGCTCCTCTGCACCAAAAGGCTGCTGACCACTGCTCTAGAGTAGCAGGGTGGCCTAGTGGATAGAGCATGGGTCTTGGAGTCAGGAGAACCTGGGTTCTAATTCTGGCTCCACCACTTGTCAGCTGTGTGATCTTGGGCAAGTCACATAAATTCTCTGTGCTTCAGTTACCTCATCTGTAAAATGAGGATTAATCCTGAGATGTGGGACAGGGACTATGTCCAAGCTGATTTCCTTGTATCTACCCTGGAGCATAATACAGTGCCTAGCACATAGTAAGTGCTTAACAAATAACATTAAAAAAGAGGAACCTATATAAGAAACAGATTAATAAAGAACTTTTGCCCTAATATTTGTCAAACATAACTTTATAAAGACCTAGGAAAATGTATTTAGATAACATGATACAACTTTAAACTCCTAAGAGTTTAAGCAAAGTTCACACAAAACTCCAAAGATGTTACAAGCTGTTTCTATTAAGCTAGAGGCAAGCTAGCTTCACTTTATCTATGACTGCTGCTACTACTCTTGAGTCGGGCCCTTGAGGAGCAAAAGGAATACAACTCAATTCCTCCAAGAACTTTTTGACTGATTGGCGGGAGTACAATTCTGCATTTGTGCTAAAACTTCTCATAATCCCCCTCTCCTCCCGTGTCACGGACTCTTTGAGCAGTATTGGGTGGGCTGACGAGGGCGGAAAATCACACTACCCACAGCTCTGTGAAGTGCTCCATACAATCACAGACATTCTCTCTCGCCTCCTAGTTGGGAAGAAGTAATCCAACATTAACAGGCAGAGAAATATCATTCAGAGGAGTCTGTTGACTAAATCCACTTTATGTGGAAATGGGAAGAAAGGTGAGCAATTCATTAAGTTAACTGCTTACAGAATTTCCTGTTATAGCTCTAATTATCCTTATTTACCAGATAGCAAGAGGTAAAGTGGTTTGTCAAAAGTCACCCACTAGGATTAGAAACTAAATTTCTCTATTCCTGGTTCAAATCTATTGCGCTAGATTTAACTATAATAAAATTGTCCATGACCAATACTGAGCATAGTACTCTGGGAAACTATAAGGCTCCCCAGTGTATGTGAGAGTGGATGAGAGCAAACTATAATGGAAAGAGCTACACATCATGAGATTCAAATTTAGTTCTGACTCTATCTTTGAGCTAATCATTTATCCTCTATGAGTCTCAATTTGTGTTGTCTTGCCTTACGCTGCTGAGTCGTCTCCAACCCATAGCAACTCCGTGGGCACATCTCTCCCAGAACGCCCCACCCCTGTCTGCAATCATTCTGGTAGTGTATCCTTAGAGTTTTCTTGGTAAAAATACAGAATTGGTTTATCATTGCCTTCTTCTACATGGTAAACTCGAGTCTCTGCCCTCAGTTCTCTCCTGTGTCTCTTCTACCCCGCACAGGTGAGTTTTAACTTGTAGCAGATATTACCTTCCTCTCGCTAGCCAATGCCCAAGCTAGGAATGGAATGGGAATGCCTCTGCTTGACTTTTCCTTCTGTAGTAGAAACTGTACTGGAAACTCTCCAGGTCCGATCCTGAGAGGAGGAGTCTCATTTACCATATTTTAATCATTATTACTACTATTATTATCATTAATCATTACTATTGTATTAGTTAAATGGTTACTATGCACCAAACACTTTCCTAAGCACTGGGGTAGATAGATGTTAATCACGTTGGACACAGTCCCTGTCCCCATTGGGGTTCACAATCTAAGTAGGAGGGAGAACGGGTATGTAACCCCATTTTACGGGTGAGGAAACTAATGCATAGAGAAGTTAAATGACTTGCCCAAGGTCACACAGCAGGCAATGGATAAGAACAGCATTAGAAGTTAGTTCCTCTGACTCAGGCCCATGCTCTTTCCACTAGGTCAAGCTGTTCCTCACCTGTAAAATGGAGATGTTAATATCAATTTCTTACTATCTCTCTGAGAAGTTGTTTAGAAGAAGCTTTTTGAAGGCAGGGATTGTGTCTACTTACTTGAGTGTACATTCCAAGGTCATAGTGCAGAGCTCTGCACACAGTAAGTGCTCAATAAATACCATTTGACTGCCTGACAAAATAAGATAATAGTTGAGGAAGCATGTTGGGAAGAGGAACTATGAAAATACAACTGAAATCTTCAGGGATGGGGGGAATTTACTTTTTTATGTAAGTATCATACTTTCACAATGTAATTATATGATTTTTCCCATAACTTTCTCCTTTCTGTTCCTTTTAAGGGCTTGCTCCGTGGAAAAGACAAACAGCTCTGAGAGTCCTGCTGCTCTAAACATCACGGAGTCTGTAGCAAGAAATGATAATGACGCTTTCAAAAGCTATGAGAACACAACAATATGGTTCTTAGGCACAATCAACTGCATCATGTTAGCTCTGGTGTTTTCCAAAGGAAAACCCTTCAGGAAACCAATCTATACTAATTGTGAGTACCACATGAACATGTTAACATTTATAATCATATGAAGAACCATTGTCATTCTGATTTTTTATAGGGAAGACAGAAGAACCTAGATGAGAAGATTAATCAGTGAGACAAATTTATCAATATACATATATGTGCATATATGTATGTATATTGATAAATTTGTCTGCATATGTATATACATGGATCAATAAAATCGAGATAATACATAACTTTTTTTTACCCCAACCTGAGTTTTGAGGGAAGCCTGTTCACTGCACTTAAAATCATTTACAGCAAACATGATGGTGATAATTCAATTCCCTGACTACATGAAATTCATTGGGTATTGTATTGGGTATTATGTAAATATTAATCTGTTACTTTAACTGATTTTGTTGAACAGTTATTTTCAAAATATACATGCACATTTCAAGAAATTCCTGTGTCAAATAAATTGAACTTAATACAAAGGAAATAGAAATAACTAAAATGGTGATGGATTTTCCCTCCCATAGTCAATCTGTTGAGGGGTTTAATGCTATGAATGTTGCATGAAAAGTCATTCAGTGTCCCCTAATCAATGAATTCATCATTTTAAATAACCAGGATACAAAATTGACTTCTGTTTTGTCTCCATCAGATATATTTCTCCTTGTGCTGGGGATACAGTTGGGTGTGTGCATATTTCTTCTCTTTGCTGATATACCGGATTTGTACGACAGGATGGATGTAAGTATTGTTTAATGGTGGCATGATCTGTTTGCAAAACCTTGTTCCAAAGTGCATCCTTTGTCTGTAATTGATTTTCGCCTTAACAAAACCTCGCTTTTTTGGATGCCGGTGACAAATAGCATGCTGATCATCAATATTGTTTATTAAATTAGACGGGAAATTAAACTTGACATGGGTTTGCTTTACTAAAACAGAACTGATCCTACCTGGATATACTGAACATTTTTCATTTTTAAGAATCCTTATAAGAATGAACATATCTAGTGACATTTTATCTTTTATAGATGTGACAAACTGTTTTTCAAATGGTGTTCTGAAGCAGTTTAAAACAATTCTGCCTAGAGCACATCTATTAATTTTCAAAGCCACATATACTTCAAGGTAAAATACATTCGTATGTTTCCGATTAGCTTCCACTTAACATAACCAAAATTGACTTTGGAAGGACATTTTAGATTCCATGGGGCCTTATTTAATACACTTGCTCTTTGAAAAAGAATGACATATTTTGCGATACTAGGACAGACATGTGCACCCTGGAGGCTAGAAAATACAAATATGTAATAAGTATAGACCTCGGCAAAGCATAAGCTCTTATTTTCAACTCATAATCGAGGTTTCAGTTTAAATAATTTAATGTTACCCTAAATGAAAATCCGACCGAGATATATAATCTTTGAGTCAATAGTCAGGGAACATACTGAAGACCTATGGTAGGCTCTGAGCTTTAATTGCTGCAAAACATATAGCTGCAAAGTGTTTCAAATTTCAGACAACCTTCAGAATACTAATTGCGTCCATCTAGTACATTATCAACCCTCAGTGACAGAAACTAGTCACTAGATGGCACTTGAATAAAAAAAAAAATCGTTCCTGTTTTATCATTCTATTATTATTCATTCAATCACATTTATTCATTCAATCGTATTTATTGAGCGCTCACTGTGTGCAGAGCACTGTACTAAGCGCTTGGAAAGTACAATTTGGCAACAGAAAGTCCCTACCCAACAACGGGCTCACAGTCTAGAAGTGGATACCAACAGATCAGGTTGGGCACAGTCTCTGTCCCACATGGGGCTCCCATTCTCCATCCCCATTTTACAGATGAGGTAACTGAGGCCGAGCGACACACAGCAGACAAGTGGCAGAGCCGGGATTAGAAACCACAACCTGAATCCCTATCGACTATGCCACGCTGCTTCTCACGATCCCTGCCTGCTAGACTGCTAAGCTTTCCTTTTCATCTAAGGAAATTAAAAATATTGTATTGCTGGTAAAGATAGGTTCAAGTAGTAAAGCCTTATTAAAGCCTTCCCTGATTAAGCCCTCATTTCCCCTTCTCCCTCTCCCTTCTGTGTCACCTTTGCACTTGGCCTTGGATCCTTTATATACCCCTCCCTCGGCCCCACAGAATAATGGGGATTCAGACTGAGAGCCCCATGTGGGACAGGGACTGTGTCCATCCCGATCTGCTTGTATTCACCCCAGCGCTTAGTACAGTGCCTGGCACATAATGGAATTTGTTAAGCGCTTACTATGTGCCAGGCACTGGGTACATAGTAAGCACTAAACAAGTACCACATCTGTTGTTATAGCAGTAATTTATTAATTTATATTAATGCCCTTTTCCCCCCTAGATTGTAAACTCATTGTGAAGAGGGTACGTCTACTACTTCCGTTCATTCATTCATCCAATTGCATTTATTGAGCACTGTGTGCAGAGCACTGTACAAAGTGCTTGGGAAAGCACACGCTGTGGGCTGGGAATGTGTCTGTTTATTGTTACATTGTACTCTACTCTATATTGTACAATATAAGAATAAACAGACACATTCCCTGCCCCCATCGTGTACCTTCCCAAGTGCATAGTACAGTGCTCTGCACACAGTCAGCACTCAACAAATTTGATTGAATGAATAAATGAAAGAATTAAAATCCTAACAACCCATCAGTAGCCTGGTTTAGTGAATAGAGCATGAGCCTGGGAGCCACAAGGTCATGGGTTCTAATCCCAGCTCCGCCACTTGCCGGCTCTGTGACCTTGGCAAGTCACCTCACCTCTCTGGGCCTCATCAACCGGGTTGCTTGATATTTATTAAATTTCAGTGTTTGTTAGATGTAAGTTTCTTTAAGATGCGGACTCGTTCCTTCAGCATACATTTACCTTAACAAGAGAAACAAGGTCCTAGCGTCATGACTTTATCAGTTCCATTAACTAAACAGAACTGCTGCTCCTGACTAATAAGATCAGACATATCAAAACGGGGATGCACGTTTTTAATGTCATTATCCTGTGTCACTTGAAGGATCTAGGTTAGGATCTGCTTTTGGTTGGGGCAATGGGCGATGAGGCAGTGTAAACTAGTTCTGGTTCTAGCACCTACCTATCTGCTGGGTGACCTTAGGCAAGTCACAAGTTCTCTGTGCTTCAGATACCTCATCTGTAAAATGGAGATTATGACTGTGAACCCCATGTGGGACGTGGACTGGGTCCAACCTGATTAGCTTGTATCAACCCAGTGCTTAGTGCAGTGCCTGGCACCAAGTAAGCACTTAACAAATACCATTAAAAATAAAAATAAACATAGGCCTGAGAGGACCTGGGTTCTACTGATTGATTGGCTACTGTATGCCCTTGGGTAAGTCACTTAACTTCTCATTCCCTCACTTTTCTCATTGGAAAGGTGTGGATTAATTACTGTTTTCCATCCTACATGGACAGTGAGCCCCTTGTGGTTCAGAGACTGTGTCTGTCCTGATGGTATGGTATCTAACCCAGAGATTAGGTGAGTGCTTGGTACATAGAAAGTGCTTAATAAATACCGTAATTATCATTATCCTGCCCACAGATGCTCACTCACAAAGGCTTGGCATTTGGTAGGCAACACCATTGGCTTCACCCCCACAGCTTTTAGGGCAGGAAGCGTGCAGCAGAGATAGCTTGCTTAATCCTTGGATTTGAAAAATTATCAGAGAGGGAGCCAAGTGGGTGTCTCTGTCTGTTGCTCTGCTGCTGGGGGCAATGGAGGCTGGTGTGGGCTGGGAGTCCTCCCGAGATAATAGATTCAGAAGAGGGGCAGGAGTGAAGGGAGTCGTAGTTTTTGGGCACTGATGCCAGGGGAGGGCCAGGGGGAGGCAGTGATGAAGGAGAAGGCAGTCCTCCTTTTTTACTTCCTCTTCCTTCCCTTCTTTCTTCCTGCTTCCCATCCTCTTTCCGTTTCCCCAAAGCCCTACCCCTAATGACTGGCCCTTCAAAGCTCCATCTCCACATTCATCCACATGCTCAAAATGAAAAGTCCGTGCCCCTGACCCATTGACACTACAGGGGGGAGAGGTGTCAGGAGAGAGGAAGAGGATGTCATTACTGCTACCACAGCTGTGATGACCTCTAGACTGCAAGCTCATTGTGGGCAGGGAATGTGCCTGCTTATTATTTTATTGTGCTCTCCCAAGCGCTTAGTACAGTGCTCTGCACAAAGTGTTCAATAAATAAGAATAATGATGGTATTTGTTAAGCGCTTACTATGTGCAAAGCACTGTTCTAAGCACTGGGGGGGGATACAAGGTGATCAGGCTGTCCCAGGTGAGGCTCACAGTCTTAATCCCCATTTTACAGATGAGGTAACAGGCACGGAGAAGTTAAGCGGCTTGCCCAAGGTCATACAGCTGACAAGTGGCAGAGTGGGATTTGAACCCATGACCTCGGACTTCCAAGCCCGGGCTCTTTCCACTGAGCCATGCTGCTTCTTGAATAAATTGACCCTTTCAGCCAAGTGACTGAAAGTCACATCATTCCTTTCTTGTTGTAACTCCCATGACCAGAAACTCCCATTTTCAGCCTCATGTTAACTGTGTCACCTAGGAGCTGCTTATGGTGGCCATAGCTCTGGCCTATCCTAATCTGGGCCACTGCCACTTCCAAAACAGCCACCACTGCCAGCATTGCTACCAGCACTTACAACAGTGCTTTGCACATAGTAAGCGCTTAATAAATGCTATCATTATTATTATTATTATTACTGTGCCATTCAGGTGAAAGCAGCAGCAACAACCTAATCACACAGTTTAGTTCAGTCAGGGCTGCTGTTGCTACCACACTCTTCCCTTCTCCTCTTCTGAAAATTCCCTGTTCTCCCTACCACTTAGACTGTCAACCCCAAGTGGGAAAGGGACTGTTTCCTACTTGATTAACTTGTATTCATCCCCGAATCTAGTACAGTGCTTGACACACAGTAAGTGCTTAACAAATAAAATAACAATAAGAATAACGACGGTAAAGTCCTCTTTCTTGACCCCTTTTCCACCTTTCCGCTCTCCTGTCTCTCTTCATAAGGCCAGCATGTTTTACAAAATGAGGAGGTTAGGTGAGCTGGACCTCCATTTGGACCATGCCGGGGCAGGGATAGCTCAGGTGAGATTCTGAAAATCGAGATGGTGTGAGGCCTCACTTCAGGCTGCAATTTACATTTAAGACAGTGAGACCCACTTTTTTGTCACTTGCTACTACCATGTGACTAAACAACTCCATTCACATTAATCTGACCAGAGCTCAGCATTTTGAGTTTGGGGCACAGAATGGCCCAGAGAACTATGATGGTTAGGAGCTCGGAGAGTGATGGCTTGAGAGACAATTTCATAGCTGTCATCAACTACAGTGAGAGTACTTTCCCAGATGCTGAAGATCCACCAATCTCTATTTCCATGAAAAGTAGACAAAAAGATACAGGGGTATACACCATCCTGAGGAATTTAGATTGGATGGTTAATGAACACTGGATTATAAAAGTAATTGTGGTATTCGTTAAGTGCTTACTATGTGCTAAGTACTAGGGTGGATTCAATATCATCAGGTCAGACAAAGCCCTTCTCCTCCATGGTGCTCACAGCCGAAGTGGAGGGGAGAAAGAGGAGATAATTAATCACCATTTTACAGATGAGGAATCTGAGGCATAGAGAAGTTAAATCACTTACCCAAGGTCAAGATGCTAATGAATCTCCCTCTCCACCAAGGTTGAAAAGGTTGACCAAATGCCTTTTGTTTGTGGATTCCCTCAAAACATGATTTTAGTAGTAGCCCTGACCACGGGTCATCTAGGCAACAGGGTTGACCTAAAGCATTCAGGAAGAATGAGGCATCTTAGTGAATGAAGCTTGAAGGTAATATGGAGTCATTTTCACTTCTACCCAGCCACTGACAGAATGAATTGAATTCAGGGAGCAAAATTTGCTTGTCTTTACGATAGCCAAGGATAACAAGGAGATTCAAGCATGGTGTAGGAGGAAGAAAGAAAGATGACCTCCTTCCACTTTGTAATTTTATTACTTGTACAAATCTTTGGACACCACATCACTCTTGTCCTGGCATTCTGCCGTCGGCTCTAATTCGATACAGTACCAAGCCTTAGAAGAATAAGCATTTCATTAGTGTCACGCACTGACCAATAAAGAAGTCCAATGTAGACAGATGAGAATCACAGCTTATTGCTTAATTTCATTTTTTCCTATTCCCTAGCTTGTATGCACTCCCATCCTATGGAGGTTGTACATTACAATTATGCTCGTTGTCAATTTTGCTGTGTCCTTGATTTTCGAGGTAAGTGGATTTGAGTAACTAGCCATTAAGTGTTCCCTCAGGGAATATCTGAAAAAAAGAGAAAGTCCTGGACAGTCAGAACTGGCTTCAAGGTCTTGGAGCTCCCCTCTCCCGATTGCTCTCCAAAAGCAGTTCTTCTTCTGTATCTCAGAAACCGTTCAAGGCTCTGTTGCTTCCTGAACAATGGAATTCCCTCTCTCGGCCCCCTCCATCCCCAACCTCCTGATCCCCTCCTTTCTTCCTACAGCATAATTTTCTGACTCCTTTCCTTTCTGGAGCATATGCCTCTCTGAACTCCATTTCCTCCCTCTTCACTCACCACTTATTGAGCACTTACTGTGTGCAGAGCACTGTACTTGGGAGAGTACAATACAACAATAAACAGATACCTAGCCATGCTCTACTGGGGCAATTTTTGTCCAGAACAGCAATGTCATAAGAGTCACTGAGCTACATATATATAAAATGGTATTTGTTAAGCGCTCACTATGTATTAGGGACTGTTCTAAACACTGGGATAGATACAATTTAATCAGGTTGGACACAGTCCCTCTCCCACATGGAGCTCACAGTCTTAATCTCCACTTTAAAGATGAGGTAACTGAGACACAGAAAAGTTAAGTGACTTGACCAAGGTCACTTAACAGACAAGTGGCAGAGCCAGGATTAGAAGCCAGGTCCTTCTAACTCCAAGGCCCGTGTTCTATCCATTAGGCCATGTTACTTCCCCAGTTAATAGATGCGCAAGGGTATAGGGCCAAGTGTCTCCTGTGATGAGTCCATTTACCAGCCTGTGGGTGATACTCTGGTTTCTTAGATCTTGATTTAGTTCAGACTGATAGGCACCATGGGGAAATGGGGCTGAACTGCTCTGTCAGTTGGGTGACCGACTGTCCTGATGCCACAGTTCCCTGGGTAAATTCTCATGTGGCTCTGTAAACATTTGTCTTGTCGGCTGGCAGCAATCTCTCCATCAGTATTAATTTGGCACTAGGCATTAGATTTTTCTTGGATCAGATATTAGTCCAAAAGGAAACCTTCCTGCGAAAAAATCCTCTCAAAAATGAAAATGCCATAGACAGACTCAGCCGCTGATTGGTAGGAGTATCTAACCTCATATTTATTAAGTAGCCTCAAGAGAAAGAAGCTGATGAGTCATTTGATTCATTCATTCATTCATTCAATCGTATTTATTGAGCGCTTACTGTGTGCAGAGCACTGTACTAGCTAGCTCTCTTCCTCCCTTCAAGGCCCTGCTGAGAGCTCACCTCCTCCAGGAGGCCTTCCCAGACTGAGCCCCTTCCTTCCTCTCCCCCTCGCCCCCCTCTCCATCCCCCCCATCTTACCTCCTTCCCTTCCCCACAGCACCTGTATATATGTATATATATTTGTACATATTTTTTTTACTCTATTTATTTATTTATTTTATTTGTACATATCTATTCTATTTATTTTATTTTGTTAGTATGTTTGGTTTTGTTCTCTGTCTCCCCCCTTTAGACTGTGAGCCCACAGTTGGGTAGGGACTGTCTCTATATGTTGCCAATTTGTACTTCCCAAGCGCTTAGTACAGTGCTCTGCACATAGTAAGCGCTCAATAAATACGATTGATGATGATGATGTACTAAGCTCTTGGGAAGGACAAGTTGGCAACATACAGAGACGGTCGCTACCCAGCAATGGGCTCACAGTCTAGAAGACAGGCTCACACCGTGGCTCAGTGGAAAGAGCACGGGCTTGGGAGTCAGAGGTCATGGGTTCAAATCCCGGCTCTGCCACTTGTCAGCTGTGTGACTTCGGGCAAGTCACTTAACTTCTCTGTGCCTGAGTTACCTCATCTGTAAAATGGGGATTAAGACTGTGAGCCCCAAGTGGGACAACCTGACCACCTTGTATCCTCCCCAGCACTTAGAACAGTGCTTGGCACACAGTAAGCACTTAACGAATGCCATCATTATTATTTTAGAAAAGCCAGGCTTCCTGAGCATCAGTGAACTTCTTGAGGACATTTGGCTGAAAGATGGCTTAACAATCTTTAAGTATTAGTCGTCTTATCAAAGCAGGAAGCACCATTTGAAATGGGTGTATTTATGAAATGCTTTTGGCTGCAAACTCCAAAACTATTCTGATTAGAATAAAAATCCAAGAGCATTAATAGCAGATTTTCACCTTGTCAAAAAATGAAGTTTATCCTAACTTCAATCAGAAGAAGCATGGCCTAGTGGGAAGAGCACAGGACTGGGAGTCAGATGACCTGGGTCCTATTCCCAGCTCTAATAATAATAATGACAATAATGACAACATTTGTTAAGCACTTACTATGTGCCAAGCACTATTCTAAGCACTGGGGTAGATACAAGATAATTAGGTTGTCCCACGTGGGGCTCACAGTCTTAATCCCCATTTTACAGATGATGTAATTGAGGCACAGAGAAGTTAAGTGACTTGCCCAAGGTCACACAGCCGATAAGTGGCAGAGGTGGGAATAGAACTCACGACCTCTAACTCCCAAGCCCGGGCTCTTTCCATTAAACCATGCTGGCTCTGCCACATGTCTCCTGTGTGACCTTGAACAAGTCACTTCACTTTTCAGGGCCTCCGTTTCCTTACCTGTAAATAGAGTTTCAATGCCTGTTCTCCCTCTTACTTAGACTGAGAGCCCCATATGGGGCCAGGTTGTGTCCAAATTCTATCATCCCCAGCATTTAAAAATGCTTGACACATAGTAAGTGCTTAACAAATATAATAATAATAACAATAATAATCTCAAACAACAGATTGCAAGAGATTATTGCAAGAGTTAACTGCTCCTTGGTGAAATGGTGGAGACTCCCATTATAAGCAACTGACACGTCTCCATCCAGTGAACCAAAACCAAACCATAACTTACTTCAACTTTAAATGAACCCACCAGTTAGTCAGGTGCATGAAACATGGCAAAGCTCTCCCACCAAATGGCCAATACAACCAGAAAGCGAACCTACTCAATTGGTGCCTCAATTTAGGGACTCCTGAGGAAATGCCACAGACTTCCAAAGAATCAATCATATTTACTGAGCGCTTACTTTGTGCAGAGCACTGTACTAAGTGCTTGGGAGAGTACAGTACAACAGTATAATAGAAACATTCCCTGCCCACCATGGAAACCATTATCTTCAACTGTAAAATGGCAGGCTAATCACTCATTAAAAATGTTTTGGGATCTCACTGCTCTTCACTGTGGGAGAATTCCCAGTCAGCGGACTCCTAAATTGTCCACTGAATGCATTAACTATGCATCTCCATAATCTCATTGGAGCACAGAGGTATTGAATTTTGCTGAATACCGGATTCAGCAGAAGTGAAGGATGGGCAACATTAAGATAGCCAAATAGCTGGAATGGAGAAATTAGGATAGAGAAGACAGTGTTTACAGTTTAGAGGCATGTCGCGAACAGTAAAAATAATAATAATTTTTGTATTTGTCAAGTGTTTACTAGGTGTCTAGCACTGTAATAACTGGGGTTGATGCAGGATAATCGGGTCAGACATGTCACCTGTCCCACGTGGGACTCGGTCTAAAGGGGAGGGAGAACAGTTATTTAATCCTCATTTTACAGATGAGGGATCACGTTCTTTTTATCTCTATCAAAGGCAGTAATAGAGGACCGAATTAATATTAAAGCAAGATTAATTGTCTACAAAGCAGGTTACTGCCAAAGAGCAAATGGTACTCTAATGGCCTCTAAGAGTCAGGGGATAATTAAAAATTGCACAAATCACCTCCATGGAAGAGGAAAAGAGCTGGGAGAATCTCTTTCCCCAAGTGCTAACCATTATTTTGTTTTGCAGAAGGTCGTCGTTGAAAACCGTGGCCTCTGGATCCTACTGAAAAGATGTTTTGGGTACCAGTCAAAAAGTCAGTACCGAAAATGGCAGAGGGCCTTGGCAAATGACCCAAGCTGGCCGCCGCTAAACAAAACATTCTTTTCTAACATGCCAGAGGATGACGAAGACGTGTCGTACAGCAACCCAGTGTTTGAGAGCAATGAAGAAACATCATGAGGAAACTGGTCATAGAGATTCAACAGAAAGACAGTAAAGAAAGGGAATTCACTACTTTGCAAAAGTATTCTTAATTAGATACCAATGCCAAGAAAAATCATCTCTCTGAATTGTAAAGGCCCATGACAAATCTTCTAGGCAATCTCCACCCTCTCTTTATCATTTCTCCCTTCCTTTGGCCACTTTATCTCTACCTAGTTGCCCTTAGCTAGGGATCCTTATCCATCCCAGACAGAATATTTGCTGATTTGAAAGATCTTTTCAGAAGGAGATTCTTCAACAAGTAGAGATAAGTTTAATTTCCTTCCCCCAAAAAACAGAAACAGATTTATCTCCAGGAGTAGGCTGCTCCCTTAGTTTGTCTGTAACCACACTTGCATCTAGGATATAGATCAGATGCAGGCCGGATTCTAACAGGAGTTCAGATGTCGCCCCACTGTGCAGGGGTTAAAAAACAGTGCAGAGGACCTGAATACATTAGGTTCCATTCCCAGCTTCACAGATAATAATAATAATAATGATAATAATAATAATAATAATGATAATAATAATAATAATAATAACGATTATGATAATAGTGATATTTGTTATACACTTACTGTGTGCCAGGTGCTGTATTCGGTGCTGAGGTGGACACAAGCAAATTGGGTTGGATGCA
Organism: Tachyglossus aculeatus; assembly: GCF_015852505.1. Taxonomy (NCBI): domain Eukaryota; kingdom Metazoa; phylum Chordata; class Mammalia; order Monotremata; family Tachyglossidae; genus Tachyglossus; species Tachyglossus aculeatus. The sequence continues at coordinate 39,767,308 of NC_052072.1, forward strand.
AAATCTGTCCCATGTGAGGCTCATAGTCTCAATCCCCATTTTACAGATGAGATAACTGAGGCAGAGAAGTGAAGTGACTTGCTCAAGGTTACACAGCAGACAGGTGGTGGAGTCAGGATTAGAACTCACAACGTTCTGACATTCAAGCCTGTGATCTATCCACCTCCACCATGTTGTTTCTTCTGAATGTGATTTCACATGTGTCCTTGTGTCCAAGATGTGTGAGGGAAGTTAGGGGCCATGCTTGGGGTGACACAAATGGAAGATGTGGGGCTGACAGAGTTGAGACCATGGCTGCTCTTTCCTGCTTTTTTTATCCCTCAACTCAATTCTATGAGAACCCTTCCTCCTCTCCCTCTTTAAGGACTTGGAGATAGGTTTGCTTTACTTCTAATGAGATTTCTACAGAACTGAACACTTTTTTAACATCACCCAAATAATCATACAACAATCATTACCTGCAACAACTAGTCTTCCTGAATAGTTTATTGCTGTATTACAGATTCTTCCCCTGGTAATTAATGCTCAAAGACAAATAATAATAATAATGATGGCATTTATTAAGTGCTTACTATGTGCCAAGCACTGTTCTAAGCACTGGGGAGGATACAAGGTGGTCAGGTTGTCGCACTTGGGGCTCACAGTCTTAATCCCCATTTTACAGATGAGGGAACTGAGGCCCAGAGAAGTGAAGTGACTTGTCCAAAGTCACACAACTGACGATTGGTGGACTCAGCATTTGAACCCATGACCTCTGACTCCAAAGCCCGTGCTCTTTCCACTGAGCCACGCTAGTGACTGGAGCTTCAAAATGCAAAGGAACTGCATAGCTCCATTCACTCATTCAATCGTAATTATTAAGCACTTGCTGTGTGCAGAGCACTGTATTCAGTGCTTGGGAGAAATCAGGGCTGGAGATGTAGATTTTGGTATAATCCGCATAGAGGTGGTAGTTGAAGCCGTGAGAATGAATGAGTTCTCCAAGGGAGGGGGTGTAGATGGAGGCTAGAAGGGGACCTAGAACTGAATCTTGAGGAACTCTCACAGTTAGGGGGTGGGAGGCAGAGGAGGAACCCATGAAGGAGACTGACAGTGAATAGTTAGACAGGAGGAGAACCAGGAGAGGACAGAGTCAGTGAAGCCAAGGTTGGATAACATTTCCAGGAGACGGGGGTGGTCCACATGTCGAAGGCAGCTGAGAGGTAGAGGAGGATCGGGATGGAGTAGAGGCCACTGGACTTGGCAAGAAGGAGATCATTGGTGACCTCTGAGAGGGTGTTTTTTGTGGAGTGAAGAGGATGGAAGCCAGATAGGAGGGGATCAAGGAGAGAGATTTGGAGGAGAGAAATTTGAGACAGCAGGTGTAGATGACTCACTCAAGGAGTTTGGAGAGGAATGGTAGGAGGGTGATAATTGGAGGCAGCCACGGAGTCAAGGGAGGCTTTCTTTTAGGAAGGGGAGACATGGGAATGTTTGAAAGCAGTGGGGAAGAAGCCATTGGAGAAAAGCAATTGAAGATGGCTGTTACGGAGGGAAGAAGAACACAGTAAGTGCTCAGTAAATATGATTCAATGAAGAAGGGAAAAGGTAAGAGTTTTGATAAGGTGCGAAGGAATGAGGTCAGATGTGCAGGTGGATGGGGTGGCTTTTGAGAGGAGGCAGGAGATCTCTAGAGAGACTGCTGGGAAGGATGGAAGAATTGAAGAGGGGGCTGGAAGCAGGGAGGGACTGAGGAAGAGCAGGGGCGATTTTAGGGAGCTCACACCTGATAGAGGCAATTTTCTTAGTAAAATAGGTGGCCAGGTCATTGGGGGAAAGGGATGAGGGAGACAGAGGGACAGGGGGCCTGAAGAGGCCCCCTTCTTCTTCTCTTTGCCACTGCAGACTCATTTTCCAGCCTCTTCTACCTGCACTTAAGAAGGTACCAGAGCTAAGATTCTAGGAGATTTTAAGAGATTTTACATTCTTTGATCCCTGGCTTTAATTGTATTTTTTAAGCACTTACCATGTTTCAAGCACTATGGTAATCAGGTCATATACAGTCCCTGTGTCCCACATTCTAAGTAGGTGGGACAAGAAGTATTTAATCCCCATTTTACAAGTGAGGAAACTGAGGTGAAAGAACTTAAGTGACTTACCCACAGTCACATAGCAGGCAAGTGGCAGAGCTGGGATTAATAATAATAATAATAATAATAATAATAATAATAATGATGGCATTTATTAAGTGCTTACTATGTGCAAAGCACTGTTCTAAGCACTGAGGAGGTTACAAGGTGATTAGGTTGTCCCACGGGGGGCTGACAGTATTAATCCCCATTTTACAGATGAGGTAACTGAGGCACAGAGAAGTGACTTGCCCAAAGTCACACAGCTGACAATTGGTAGAGTCAGGATTTGAACCCATGACCTCTGACTCCAAAGCCCGTGCTCTTTCCACTGAGTCACGCTGCTTCAGAACTCAAGTCCTCTGACTCTTAGGTCTGTGCTCACTAAGCCATACTGTGAAATGGAAGGCAGGTTTATTTTTCACTCCCTTTAATGGGCTTCTTCTCTCTATAGGCAACATTGAATTCCTGTGAATATTAATGAATAAATTCCTAAAAGAAAAACAAAACTTCTGCAAATTATTTCTATCATAACCTCAATAAATGTGCTGTGCCCTCTGATCATGCCCTCAGCCCATACTTGATTCCAGATAAACAGGAGCTGGAGTAATATTTTTCCTGGAATTCTTCAGTATGTTTACTTTATTACATTGTACTGGAACCAAAGTAGTGATGGCGGGGGTGACATCTCTGGCCCATAGGGTACAACTCCTGGGGTTGAAACAAGGGTGGGTGATCTTCCTGGCATTGGGAAACATAATGATGGCATTTGTTAAGTGCTTACTATGTGCAGAGCACTGTTCTAAGTGCTGGGGAGGATACAAGGTGATCAGCTTGTCCCACATGGGGCTCACAGTCTTAATCCTCGTTTTCCAGATGAGGGAACTGAGGGACAGAGAAGTTAAGCGACTTGCCCAAAGTCACACAGCTGACAAGTGGCGGAGCCAGGATTAGAACCCAGGACCTCTGACTCTCAAGCCCGTGATCTTTCCACTGAGCCACGCTGCTTGAAACATATGAAACATGGTTGGCCTGCTTTCTCAAATTGCCCATTTTCAGAGTAAAAATTAGCTGGCTTCTCCGTTATCATCGTAACATTGAAATACATAATACACTTTACCTCTGATTATCTGCATCTTGTCTGAAAACCAAAGCTGCACTCCTCGCTACTTTCAAAACTATTATTATTATTGGTATTTGTTTAGTGCTTACTCTATGTCAAGCACTGTTCTAGGTGCTGAGATAGAACAAGTTAATCAAGTTGGACACATTGCCTGTCCTACATGGGACTCATAGTTTTAATCCCCATTTTACAGTTGAGGAAACTGAGGCACAGAGAAGTTGAGTGACTTGCCCCAGGTCACAGAGCAAGCAATTCGCACAGCAGGATTAACAATCATTCATTCAATTGTATTGATTCATTCATTCAATTGTGTTTATTGAGTGCTTACTGTGTGCAGAGCACTGTACTAAGCACTTGGGAAGTACAAGTCGGCAACATACAGAGATGGTCCCTCCCCAACAATGGGCTCACAGTCTAGAAGGGGGAGACAGACAACAAAGCAAAACATGTAGAAAGGTGACAAAACATGTAGACAGGTGACAAAACATGCAGACAGGTGATTGCCTACTGTTTGCAGAGCACTGTACTAAGCACTTGGGAGAGTACAATATAGCAATATAACACACATTCTCTGCCCACAATAAGTTTACAGCCTAGAAGGATTGTCACCCGGATCCTCAGGCTCCCGTGCCTATGCTCTTTCCACTTGGCCCCACTGCTTCTCAACACACAGCTTTGCAAGAAATGCAATTCCCTGTAGAAAATTAGACCCTACCCAATAGGCTCAAAATGATCAATCAATTAATCCATGGTTTTCATTGCTTGCTGTGTGTAAAGCACTGTACGAGGCAACTGGGAGAGTACAGTACAATAGGGCTGGTAGACACAATTCCTGCCCTCAAGGGTCTTGCAGTTAGTGCAGGGGACAAACATCAAAGTAAATTCCAGAAAGGGAAAGTGGCAGAGTATAATGAAGACATGAATGACCATATTTCAACATGCCGGTCACGTAAAAGATTGGAAAATTAATGCTATTAAAAGGTTCAATGCTAAAGCAATGAGGTCTTCATTGATGTACAGAAAAATTATATGTTCCTCTAGAAAAGATTTTCACTATTTCCCTGAAAGTTTCAGTGAAATCCACAATCAGGCAAGTCACATGGCAATCCCAATCCCAGCGAGCCATTCCCTCTCATTTTATGAAATCTCTCACTCCATCCCTTCTCCCTTTCTTAACTTCCATTTTCAACCACTCACTCTCCACTGGTTCTGTCCCCCCTGCCTTCAAACATTCCCATGTCTCTCCCATCCTAAAATAACCCTCTCTTGACCCCACCTCACCTTCTGGTTATCGCCCTATCTCCCTCCTACCATTCCTTTCCAAACTCCTTGAACGAGTCGTCTACACGCGCTGCCTCGAATTCCTCAACACCAACTCTCTCCTCGACCCCCTCCAATCTGGCTTCCGTCCCCTACATTCCACAGAAACTGCCCTCTCAAAGGTCACCAATGACCTCCTGCTTGCCAAATCCAATGGCTCCTACTCTATCCTAATCCTCCTCAACCTCTCAGCTGCCTTCGACACTGTAGACCACCCCCTTACTATCCAACCTTGGCTTCACAGACTCCGTCCTCTCCTGGTTCTCCTCTTATCTCTGGCTGTTCATTCTCTGTCTCCTTCATGGGATCCTCCTCCCCCTCCCATCCCCTTACTGTAGGGGTTCCTCAAGGTTCAGTTCTTGGTCCCCTTCTGTTCTCTATCTACACTCACTCCCTTGGTGAACTCATTCGCTCCCACAGCTTCAACTATCATCTCTACGCTGATGACACCCAAATCTACATCTCTGCCCCTGCTATCTCTCCCTCCCTCCAGGAGGCCTTCCCAGACTGAGCCCCCTCCTTCCTCTCCCCCTCGTCCCCCTCTCCATCCCCCCGTCTTACCTCCTTCCCCTCCCCACAGCACCTGTTTATATGTATATATGTTTGTGCATATTTATTACTCTATTTATTTATTTATTTTATTTGTACATATTCATTCTATTTATTTTATTTTGTTAATATGTTTTGTTTTGTTGTCTGCCTCCCCCTTTTAGACTGTGAGCCAGCTGTTTGGTAGGGACCGTCTCTATATATTGCCAACTTGTACTTCCCAGGTGCTTAGTACAGTGCTCTGCACACAGTAAGCGCTCAATAAATACGATTGAATGAATGAATGAATTCTTGAGCAAAAAAAATTTCTCAAATATTTTCTTCCCACAGAACTAGGAAGAGAAAACTTGCTTTCCCTTCTTCCCCACCCTCTTCTCAAGGTGAAACAAAAAGGGTCCAGACCACCATGGATGTAGAATTAATCACGTTTTAATGTGGGTATTATAGTTGCACCCAATGGCAAAGGAAAAGGCTGAGAATCTTTCCTTTGGAGTTATTCATTTATCAAGAATTTAGGTTAGGCCAGCCCTTCAGGTTTTCATTTACCTTGCCGGGATCTATCCAGTGAAATCCATCCATGTAACAACAAGCCTAAATTAATACATCTCTCTCTTTGTCCCTTTTAAACTTCCCCTACCCCCTCCCTCGAATCAAACCTTACTCCACACCTGTCCACCAAACACACACACACAATGAGAATAATGGTACAAAGACCTAAGCTTTTGCTACTGAGCCAGTTTCCTCCAAATCTATTTAAGAGCAGGGATTAAATCTACTTAGACTGCATCCGGGGCTAGTCCATTGAATGTAGTTAAAGTGGAGGGGGGATAAGTGTTGCCTGGCCGTGGATTTTAAACTATGTCTTCCGGGGGTTCTCATCTTCCCACCTTCCTTTCCTTCAGCTCTCTGCTTCTGCACTTAGATCTGTACCCTTTGGACACTCGGAATTCACTCAGTCCTCAGGCCCACCGCATTTATGTACATATTAGTAA